>NC_137791.1:28704282-29239282 GCF_963383645.1 Muscardinus avellanarius | reverse complement strand
AAAAAAGTATAAAACAGGTCTGGGAGTGAAGCCCGGAGGTAGAAGGGTTTTCAGGAACCCCAGTAGCACCAAAACAAAACAAAACAAAATTAAAATCTGCTATGTTTCTTCATCTAGAACTACAAATTCTGTTAAGCCAGTCATTATTTATGAGAAGGCTTCACAGATATTATAACATACATGACACATTTTCTTAACTGAGCAGGCTATTCTGATGTAATTATAGAATAATAAAATCTATAGATCGTTAGACCTTAAAATGAACATGGCTGATGTTGTATCCAGCTAATAATAATTTTTTGATAAATCACTACTTTGTAAGATAACTCTCCCAATGAGTTAATTTATTCATCGCCCAGTTATTAGTTTAATATTTACTTTTTTGGTAAAGTTAATAAGATATTTTCATAATAATATATCTTCAAGAACTACTATTTGAATAAATCTACCCAAAGCTCAACAATGGTAGCTCATAACAGTTGCATACAATTATGTTACAAACCACAACTCATTATAATAAATGAATTAATGATATGAATTTTATAAATACTTCAACAAAATAGAAAGAATCCAACCACATTTTTACCATAGACAGTTCAAAAGATCTATTTCCATTGACAACTCCAGAAAAACTGTTCATCTGAACTAAATAGGTAACTAAGTAATATCCAGAAATCTTGGTCATCTCTAAAGTCACAGAAATTTGAAAAAAAAAAAAAAAAACTAGCCAGCAGAAGCAATCAAAAAGCAAAGAAAATTTCTCCCTTACCCTTACCAACCAAAAGCCTGCAAGGTAGATTACAGGTTTGTTTGTTTGGTTTTTTTTGTTGTTTTGTTTTGTTTTTTTGCCAGTTTAGTTTAAATGATGATGTTTAATTTGGTCTAATTTAAAAGTTAATAAACTACCTGATGCAAAGGAAAGGGCGCACTATAATACCTCTAATTATTCTGGCCTCTATATCACTCATTTCTAAGATTATTTTTACAAATGTTCTTTCCTGGTTTAAGAAAAAAAAAGCCATGTGGTCAACTGAGGTAATGCATTATAAATAGTGCTTCCTGCTCAAATTCCAATGATTTATGTCACATGCATACCACAGTCTACATCAAAAACACCCATAAAATTTTAAACAACTGTCTGGAAAATGCAAATCAAATACTGATCAAATTATCTCAATTAGCCCCTTTGTGTGGACTTCACAGATGAATACCAGGCAATGATGTTCACTATCTTCTTAAGCAAATTTGAGCACATTTTAGCATAGTTGAAAAGGGAACATATGCAAATTATACTGACTTTTTCAATAAACCACATACTTTGCTACCATTTATAATGTTAGGCTGGGTTTTTTTTTTTTTTTTTTGGTCCAGGGAAATAAGCATGCTACAGCACAGAAGTCATCTATACTATTGTTTTCTGACTGTTGCATAAGATTTAAATGTGATTTAAAAAAAGCACATGACATACAACTTACCACCTTAACTATTTTTAAGTTTATAGTACAGTAGTTTCAACAATATACACATTGTGGACTAACACATCTTCAGCTAAATTAAAATGCTTTGTGTATGTGTTCATGCTTTATAAGATCTGTACAAATTTTGCTATATTTGGCACCATTGTGCAAGTTCTTTTGGTCCTTTTTCCTCCCTGAGCCCATGGAATTCCAGTGCTGCTTCATTATGTTTTCTTATTTGCATAACCACTCTGTTTTCTTCTTCCTTGATTTCCTAACTCCTATTCATGTGTTTATACAAAGGCTGCATGTTTTCCTCCTACTATAACTTGCCTTTCACATTTAATATGCATGGCTATGAAAACTATTGAAAGATGAAAATTTAAAAGTCACTATTATTTCAGCTTAACTCAAAGAGATATTAGAATAGTGAGGACGTCGGATATACAGCATCAAAGTAAAAGCCACACTAAACTTAAAATACTAAAATTCATTTGATTCAATTTGATTCTGTGTTGCTTATGTTGGAAATTATGTGTTAATAGAAAATGAGCAAGAAATGCAATAGAAAGGGGAAACAAACCCAAGTGTTAAAAATTAAAATTACCGTGTATTGTAGTATGTTTTTAAAGTATTTCCTAAGACAAATACATCTTTGCTTATTAAGTTTATTAAACTTTTACACATAATACTATAAATTTTGCCTTTAAAATATTTATATTCAAATTTTCAGTTTTAGGAAGTGATGAATAAAGTGAGTCTGAAAGATCTTTGGAATCAGTAATAGCAGTTGCAGAACACTTCATGTGAAGTTTCACAACCTGTCCTTTTTATTTTTATTAAAATTCAATAAATTAGATACTTGCAAAGGGTTATCATTAACAAAATATTTTATAGAATTTTGGTTTGATTTGTTTGTTTTCCTGAAGATTTTTTAAGCTATCATTGAAATTATAATTTTTTTTTTCTGGTGGTGGTGCTGGGTATGGAACCCAGAGACCTTCTACCTCCAGGCTATACTCCCACACCTATTTTTTATCTTATTTGGAAACAGGGTCTCCCTAAGTTGCTGAGAGCCACACTAAGTAGCTGAGGCTGGAATCTGAACTTGTGCAATTCTCCTGTCTCAGCTTCTCAAGTACTGGGATTCAAGCAAGTGCCACCACGTCCTGCCTATAATTTTCAAATAATACTAATGAGGTTCACTTTAAATTGTTTCTAGCAATAAAATGATGTGATTTCTAGGCTTCTTAGAAATTTCGTGATACTTATTACATTCTGTATTTATATATCAGCAGTTCGTTCGACCCATACAACCAAGAATGAGACCTGAATCTCCAAATCATCGAGCAGTATACAGACACTAAGCCACAGAAATATGGAAGCATAGTGTTCAGATTAATAATGTGTTTTGTTAAGTTACTTAAGATATTATAAAAGTAAGAAAAATATAGTTAAATATTTGCATATAATTTACTGACAACTAATCTGAGACTTGAATAAATTATATTTTGGCAGTATTTTATCAACTAGAAATAAAAGGTTAGTCTACAAGCTCTTCTGGGCATTTTGTTATTACTCTCAGATATGAAAATATATCTGTATATATTATTAATAGAATCATATCATTTGGTAATTCTCTGCTTAGAAAACAATATCTTTAAAGTTTAAAATGCAAATGATTGCTAAGCAAAATACTAGCAACAAGCATTCAAAACCACATCAAGAAAATCATACCCCACGACCATGACTAGGTAGGGTTCATCCCAGGGAGGCAAGGCAAGGCTGGTCAACATACAAAAATCAATCCATGTTATTCATCATATAAAAAGAACCAAGACAAAAATTACATGATCATTTCATTAGATGCTGAAAAAGCATTTAAGAAATTCCAACATCCTTTTATGATAAAAGCACTGCAGAGAATTGGAATAGAAGGAACATATCTCAACATAATAAAGGCAAGTAGGCCCATAGCAAACACCATATTAAATGGGGAAAAACTGTGAGAATTTCCTCTAAAAACAGGAATAAGGATGTCCATTATCACCCCTTTTTATCAATACAGTGCTTGAGACTAGCCAGAGCAAAAGGCAAGAAAAGAAAATCAAAGGACTACAAATAGAAAAAAACCCTCAAATTTTCACTATATTCAGATGATATGATACTATACTCAGAAGACCCAATAAATTCAAATTCAACTAAAAGGCTTATAGAAGTGATCAATAAATTCAGCAAAGTGTCTGTATACAAAATCAATCTTAAAAAATCAGAAGCTTTTCTATATACCAACCAAAAATCCACTGAAAAAGATATTCAGAAAACACTTCCACTCAAGATTTCCCACAAAATAATAAAATGCTTAGGAATAAACTTAACCAAAGAGGTAAATGACCTCTACAAAAAAAATTATAAAACATTGAGAAAAGAAATCAAAGAAGACCTTAGAAGATGGAAAGATTTTCCATGTTCATGGATAGGCAGAATTAATATCATCAAAATGGCCAAACTTCTAAAAGTGATCTACAGATTCAATGCACTACCCATTAAATCACCAAGATCATTCCTCACAAACATAGAATAATCAGTACTTAAATTTCTTTGGAAGAACAAAAACCCAGAATAGCCAAAGTAGCTCTCAGCAACGAAAACCACACAGGAGGAATCACAATACCTGACTTTAAACTATACTACAAACCAATAGTAATAAAAACATCATGGAACTGACACAAAAACAGATACACAGACCAATGGAGCAGAATAGAAGACTCAGAAACAAATCTTCATACTTACAACCAATTAATTTTTGACAAAGTGGCCAAAAACATACTCTGGAAAAAAAATAGCCTGTTCAATAAATGGTGTTGGCAAAACTGGTTAACTATATGCAGAAAAATAGAAATAAATCCCACTTTCTCAAACTGCACAAGAGTCAATTCAAGATGGATCAAAGACTGCAAAATTAGACTAGAGACATTGAGGTTCCTTGAAGAGGGCATAGGCTCAACACCGTAACACATAGGCACAGTTAAAAACTTTCCCAATAAGATCCCAAAGGCACAAGAAACCAAAGGGTGAATCGATATGTAGAATTGCATTAAACTGAAGAGCTTCTGTGCAGCAAAGGAAACTATCAAAAACCTTAACTGAGAGCCAACAGAATAGGAGAAGATTTTTGCCAACTACTCTCTGATAGAGGACTATTATCTAGAATACACAGAGAACTCAAGAAATTCAGCTCTAAACAAGTAACCCGTTCAAAAAATGGGCAGGTGAACTAAATAGAAACTTCATGAAGGAAGAAATTCAAATGGTCAACAAATGCATGAAAAAATGCTCCACATCATTAGCAATCAGAGAGTTACAAATCAAAATTACCCTAAGATTTCACCTAACTCTAACTAAAATGGCAATCATTCAAAACACAAACAAGAAATGCTGGTGAGGATGTGGAAAAGTGGGAATTCTAAAACATTGTTTGTGGGATTGAAAATTAGTGCAACCACTTTGGGAAAACTGTTTGGAGGATCTTCAGAAGAATAGGAATAAACTTACCATATGATCCAGCAATACTACTCCTGATTTAAGCCAATGCTGGGCTTTGTATTCATCCATACCAAATTTCACCTTGGATTTTACCCAAAAGAAAAGAAACCAAACTACCAAACTAATGCGTCCATATCTATGTTCATAACTGTTCAATTCACCATAGCCAAACTATGGAACTAGTCATGATGTCCATTAACAGATGAATGGATTACAAAACTACGGGATATGTACACAATGGAATTTTACTCAGCCATAAAGAAAAACAATAATGTCATTTACAGGGAAATTTATAGAACTAGAGGACTTTATGATAAGTGAGATTAGTCCATCACAAAAAATAAGAAATCAGATGCTGTCCCTAATATGCAAAGGCCAGGGAAAAAATGGGTCAAAGGAAGAACTCTATACAAAGAAGGAGATTCTATAGATGAGCAAATAAGATGACCTAATTGAAAAGATGAAAGGGGGGAAGAGGTAAATTCTCTAATGCACGTGATGTACTTTAACAAACATATCAATGTCAATCACTAAACAAAACATGAGAAGGAGGGAGGGGGAGGTAATGGGGTGGAAACTGGGAAAGGGTTAATTGGGTAATGTGTGCATGTATGTCTCCACCATCTTGTATCCCATTAAGATGTATGAATACAATGCACCAATAAAAAATAAATAAATAAAAATGATATTTCTATTTGTTTTCATTTTCTGGTGAGTGATAAGTGATATCATAATTGGTATTCTGCCAATTTATATCACATATTAACTACATATATGTACATATATTAACACATATTAACTACATGTGTGTACACATAATAACTACATACATGTGCATATACACATATATGTACATATATACATATATGTACATATATGTACATACTTGTGCATATAATGTAAATGGACAGTAAAATTAAAGGAAGCGAATTTCCCTTGAACACATATTTTGTTTTATTAAGATTACTTAGATGGCCCATTCAAAGTCAATTGTGAACCAAGAATAGTTATGGTATCATCAAGGTATTTGACAACATTTATTATCCTTGGATGGGGTAGAGAGTGAGGGTTATCAGAATTAGGTAGATTTATGATGAAAATATCGGTCATTGCTTAGTAATATACAAATACTGATCTTAACACATCCTGTTATTATACCACTGATTTTATACATAGTGCTATTTGTTCAGTATTCAGTCCATTATGAATTGCACACACAGTGACAAATATTACAAGTTTGAAACAAATATTACAAGATGACAGAACCAATTCTTAAATTGTGTGACCTTCTGCCAATAAGCCAAAACCCAAGGTGAAACTTGGTAGGGATGAATACAAAGCCCGGCGTTGGTTTCAGTCAATATTACATTCACAAAATGGAAGACATGAGGCTTACCACAAACCATAATTAAATCATCTAGGTTTTTAGTAAACCACAAATGTAGAGCAAGCTGTTAATTCAATGCATTTACCAAAAAAGCGAATAAACTTAAAGGTTTTAAATGGAACTACTGAGTCTAGATAACAGAATTTAATTTGCAAATGCCTTGAGGGCCATGCTGAATGTATAAATGAGGACAGTAGGGAGGGCTGGGCTATCAGAGAACAGGGACTATGCTAACTGGAGAATCCACATGTAGCTAAAGGCTTTCTTTCATCTTTTCTTTGTGCTGCCCAAAGAACACAAGTGTCCAGGTTAAAATTGGTCTTAAATCTGAATTTTCAGGTTCAGGCCAACATCTTCTATCAGTAGATCAAATCACACCCTAGTTCTAGATACCAACTATGAAATTATCTGGAGCAAACTGGGTGTGGTGGCGCACGCTTGTAATCCCCACGCTTGGGAGGCAGAGACAGGAGGATCACGCAGGTTCGAAGTCATTTGCCCTGGCTTAAGAGACTCTGTTTCCAAATAAAAATATAAAAATGGGTCTGGGAGTGTAGCCCGGAGGTAGAAGGGTTTCCAGGAACCCCAGTACCACCAAAAAAAAAAGAGAAATTATCTGGAGCAAACCTTTATTACAAAGACAGAGAAGCCATTAACAAAGAAAGACTTTGTAAACATATTAAAAGAATGGTTGAAGGAATTCAGAATTCTGACTCTTGCTATGAGAAAATTTAAGAAATAGATGACAGTTATTTCCTTTTATTTGATGCATTTTTCACATGAAAAAGGAAACAATTCCTTCAGTCAAAATGAGGAACCAATAAATAACATTTTGAAGGCTGGTTTTAATTTTATAAGAACTTTCTAAAAATTATAGTCTTCTAATTTCTAATAACCATGAGAAAATGGAATTGGAAGTTAAGAAATGTGGTAAGTTAAGATTCATAAAGCAAATTCAACAATAGTTTGAGTTGGGAATGGTAGTACATGCCTATATTCCTAGTACTTAGAAGACTGAAACAAGAAGATCTCAAGTTTGAGGCCAGCCTCACTCAGCAACTTAATGAGGCCCTCTATAACTGAATGAGACCCTATTTCAAAATAAAGAATGAAACAGGGCTTGAGGCATAGCTCAGAGGCAGAATGTACTTGGGTTCAACAATCCCCAGTCACATAAAAAAAAGGAAGAAAGAAAAAGAAAAAGAAAGAATGAAGAGTTTGAACAGTAAACTCAATAAATGTCATAACATTTATAATGTACACAGAACTTGGGAGCTAATGTGTGTGTGCGCATGTGTGCATGTGTGTGTACATAATTGAAATATATATGTAATTATGAAACAAGACTTATTCTGGCTAATAATTCTAATTTTCAAAACAATAAGTTTCATTTTCTTTTTGATTTTATAAGTGAAAAAATTTTGAGGGCATCACAGTTGTTTTTAAAAATAGGTATATTTTTACATTATTCCCTACAACCACTGCTAACACTTCAGCAATTATCTGTACATATTCCATTAACAGGCTCTGAGTAGTGCTTCAATGTTCTGCGGTTACAAAAAAGAAAGAATAAAGCCCAACCCAACATTAAAACTTCTAATACTCTTAAAGAAATTTGATTTTAAGGAATAAACAATTGAACTGTTTTTTTTGGGGGGGTGGTACTTAGGATGGAATCCAGGGGCATTCTACCTCCAATCTATATTCCCAGCCCTATTATTTTATTTTTTTGGTGGTATTGGGGTTCCTGGAAGCCCATCTACCTCCGGGCTATACTCCCAGACCTATTTTATTTTTAGAAACAGGGTCTCTTAAGCCAGCGCGGCTGGCTTCGAACCTGCACGATCCTCCTGTCTCTGCCTCCCAAACGCAGGGATTACAAGTGTGCGCCACCAGGCTCGGCCTGGATCCAGTCCTATTTTTTTATTTTTCATTTTGAAACAGAGTCTCACTGAGTTGCAAAGAGCCTCACTAAGTAGCTGAGGCTGTGAACCATGATCCTTCTGTCTCAGTCTCCCAAATGCTGGGATTACAAGCGTGAGCTACCATACCTGGCTACCTGGACTGAATTTAATTTTTACAAAAACAAACAAACAAACAAAACCTCTGGAACTCAGGAAAAATAACATAAAAAGACACTTAGTTGCAATAGCAGTCAATACCCAGAAAAAAATCACTAATATATACTGGACACAATGGAGTCTTTGGTTTATCAGTCTGAATCACTTTGATAAATCAAAGACCACATTAAGTACTTTGGGAGTACTTGGAAGGGTGAGACAGGAGAATTGCAGGTTTGAGGACAGTCTCAGCAATGTAGCAAGGTCCTCTTCCAAAATAAAAAGGGCTGAGGGTGTAGCTCAGATATAAAATATCTCTGGGTTTGATCCCCAATACCATAGAGGGTAGGGAAATAAATGAAACTAAAGATCACAATATTTTATACATTTTAATCTCAACTATCACATTACTAACCCATACATGAAAAGTATATCTATTTCCAAGAATAAATATATATGTATATACATATATATATATGTATATATGTATATACAAGAATATATATATATATATATATATATATATATATATATATATACTTAGCATTGGGAATTAAACTGAGGAACTCCCTACCACTGAGCTATATTCTCAGTTTTTTTATTTTATTTTGAGACAGTCTTCTTAAGTGGCTAAGGCTGCTCTCAAATTAGCAAACCTTCTCTCCAGTACCTGGGATTGAAGGTTTAGGCTTCCATGACTGGCTGAAATGAATGTTTAAAGATACTGATATAAATGTTTCTGATTAAAAAAAATCAAAGATGTTTTATGATTAGCACCATCTTCCACATAAAACAATTTACCTTAAGCTTTCATTTTTTTCCCATATCAAAAATGAAGTCCTAGTAAAAATATATAATTGGACTAAAATTATATGACACAATAACTTTATATATATGGTAATTTCATATTTATATTTATAATATTTTAGCAAAATAATGTTCTGGAGATGTGAATGAAAATTTGTTTCAGTTAACACATTTCTTCCAACTACCAAGATCTAATTAGGACTTTGCAAAGATTTTTCAACAATATTTAGTTGAGAGTTGATTCTAATGCATTTAAATGATTGTACAGTTCTCTCCTCTGTAGAGCTCTCAAGCTGTTTATCATTTTGACAACTAGTGTGAAAAACCCAGTAGCGACAGGTACAGACTACTTTTACTTCCACAGCATAATAAAGTGAACTACACACTGAGTCATCTTGATTAACTGTAGAATTTCTTCCAAAATTCATCTTTTCTCTGAAACATCTAAACAGGAGTTTTTAAAGACTTTGAAATAAGAAGCTAATTCCAAATTATGTCTGCATTGTTTGAACCTTTTCTGTTAGATTCATCGTCTTTATGATACACTGGCAGAATCAAAAGGAGAGCTTTCACTTTGTATGGATGAAATGCTAATGCTTCTATAACTTGAGTAGAGCCAAATTATCCATCCAGTGCAACACAAGAGGTGTGTGTGGGGGGGTATCTTTAAATGACCCAGCTGGACATTTGCAAAGCATAGCTGCAAGGTAAAAGTGACCAAAATACACATTCATCCTGGAAAAAGCTACCACTTCACAACATTCCTAATTTGATACAGCATGCCCCTTTCCTAGCATCCCGGCCACTGAAAACACAATTTTGTATGGCCTCTTCTACATTTCTTTATCTTGCCATCCTTATGAAATTTGAGGATAACTATATGAACAGTGGCATGGTGCTGAAATTGATCAATACTTTTTTTTTTTTTTTTGCGGTACTGTGGATGGAACTCAGGGGCATTCTACCTCCCAGCTATACCCCTAGACCTATCTTTTAGTCTTTATTTTGAAACAGTGTCTCACTGAGTTGCAAAGGGCCTCACTAAGTAGCTGAGGCTGCCAGTGAACCGCAATCATCCTGTCTCTGCCTCCCAAGTGCTGAGATTACAAATATACACCACCACACCTGGCTCTGATCAATACTTTTTTAAAAGAAACAACAGTAAGATCTTCTAGAATTTTGACCTTTCCTGCACTATTCACCCAGCTAGAGCTAATTGAAGTGAGATAGAGAATACAGGCTCTTTCCAGACAGCTTAGACTGATTGTGTCTTAAAAGTCTTCACAAATGCAGTGCTTTCTCAGATGTTCTGTGGAGTGGTGAGAAAAATGGAAATGTCAGAGAAAGAAAAACTGCCAACCAGAGAGGAAATGATTTCAACATGTTCTGGATTATCTAGAGAAGGCTTGGGCATGTGAGAGTTGTCAGCTGTGAAAATTATTCTGCTATAATCAGGCCCCATAAAAAAAAACAAGAAAGAGAAGTCTTTAATAGATATGACTAACCATGCATGAATGACTTATAACATATGCACAGTGCTATTTATTGCTTATATAGTCACATTCAGCATTTATTTGATGCCTACTAATTTAGATACTATTTAAATACTTAAGCACAGGCAAAAGTCTATAAAGGTCTATTCTAATACAAGTAACTTACCATATATAAAGAAATATATATGGCTTTATTCACTTCATAAAGACTTAAGAGATTATATATGGGTATCTAAAATGTGAAAAGCTAAACATGCATATATCTGCCTACATAGAAATAAGTTATATGGGAAATTGAAGCAGATAAATCAATAGCAGTACCAGAAATAATAAAATAATGTAGACAATAACCACAAATTATTAAAATCTGTCCTGTATAGCACATGTATCAATAAAAAATCATGATGCATTATTACCAAACACAAAGATCAACTTGAAAAATGTAACTTTCCTGAAATGACATTTAATATAATTCTATAGGAGAGATGTAATAATAGCTGGAACATCCCTACTTATAATTCAATAATGTTTTTATCAACAACAAATGCTGGTGAGGATGTGGAGAAGTGGGAACTCTATAAAACATTGTTGGTGGGATTGCAAATTAGTACAACCACTTTGGAAAACAGTGTGGAGAACCCTCAGAAGAATGGGATCAAATCTACAATTTGATCCAGCAATACCACTTCTGGATATCTACCCAAATGAAAGTAAACCAAACTACCAAACTAATGCATGTGTATCTATGTTCATAGCTGCACAATTCACCATAGCCAAACTATGGAACCAGCCAAGATGTCCATCAACAGATGAATGGATTACAAAACTGTGGGATATGTACATAATGGAATTTTACTCGGCCATTAAAAAAAATAACTCAATTACATCATTTTCAGGGAAATGGATGGAACTGGAGGACATTATGCTAAGCAAGATTCATCAGTCACAAAAAATAAGAAATCGGATGCTTTCCCTAATATGTGAAAGCTAAGGAGAAATGGGTCATAGGAAGAACTCTATATGAAAAAGGAAATCCTATAGAGGAGGAAACAAGACAACCAAAATGAGGAGATGGGAGGGGGGAAGAAGGAAATTCTGTAAAACACACAATGTACTTACACATATCGAAGTCAACCACTAAGCCAAACAAGGGAAGGAGGGATCGGGAGGGAATGGGGTGGGAATTGGGTAGGGGCTAAATGGGTGATGTGTACATGTATGTTCACACAAGTTTTTTACCCCAAATGATGTATGACTATAATGCACCAATAAAAAATTTTAAAAATGTTTTTATATGAAAATATAACTTGGTGTATTTTATGCCACAGAAGGAGATTTTTAAAAAAAACATTGCTGTCTTTAATAGAAAAACCTCAGTTATCAAAATTCAGGTAATCATGACTATTTCATAGTAAATCACAAATGTACATATGTGTGTATATATGTATATACATAATGAAAAATATCAAGCTAGTTATTTCAATTGGGTAAGGAACAACTGCATTAATACTAAATCTCTATTATTTTTACTATTTCTAAACTCTGCAAAAAGTCTATGATACTGAGTAACCATAGGATAGTTTAGTGGATCATGATTAGATCAATTTTTTTTCCCAAAGGGAATGATAGCTTCACTAAGTAAGGAAAATACAATTTTTTGGCAATGGTTTAGAATCTTTTCTTTCCAATATTAGCACCATTGAAGTAGACCACTTGTTCAGAGAAGGCACTGTGTCCCTCCACCTCCCCGAGAGGAAAGTGAAAGAAATAACCAGATTGCCATGTGAAGAATTTAGGATAGGCACTAAGAAGCACTCCCCATACGCAATCTAGTCAGAATGCTTCAGTGATTGACAGACCAATGATAAGTTTAGATACAAAAGTCACTTCCTGTCCTACAAATCATCAGCAGGGGAAATAATGTATATAGATCCCATAAAATCATTTTCTACACAAATCACATAATTTAAAATGTGTCCTATTTTGCTGAGAAAAGAAATGATCAAAATGTGAAACTCTAAAAATAGTGGTTTATAATTGAAAACTTAATTCTTTCTTAGGTGTGCTACAATGGCACTATAATAAAGGACCATCAGCAACTTCAAAATGAGCTAGTGGCTGTCATTCACTATGTAGAAGAATGTATGTGGGTTCCATAAGCAGAAAATGACAGAATATGGAGATGGAGACTCTTTTTCCTCATAGTTCTTGGTAGTTTTTATAAGATTGTCCTCCTTTTGTTTTCTCTTTCTAGCATGGCAAAATAAATATTTTATTAATGTATAATTTACTAATTATAACTGAAGAAAATAAAGGTTTTTAAATTAGAAAATTTATGGCTTAAACTGGACTTCTAAAGCAATTATATACTTCCTGGTTTTAATAAAGTAATTTTAATATACCTAGTTTACTATTAAATTACTTACCTGAAATCTGAAAATATTTTAGAATTTAATTTGAACAACTACCATCTCCTTGGTATAAGACAGGTTCATATAAAATAGATGAAGTATTTACCTTATAATTGGCTATAAGACGCTTTCATTTAAAAATATTTAATGAAACCATTTACTAATAGTTTGACAAAAACTTAGAGTTCAGAATTGTGAAATCCACTTTAGAACTGAATGTTATTCTCTAAATGGCCTTGACTTGTTTTCTATTCTTCTGATCATTTAAAATTTAAACAACGACCTACCTGCTCTGACCATTTCCTCCAGTGTTTACCCAAAGCTCTTGCAAGGACAAAAACTGTCAGTTTGATAACTCAGTGAGCACAAACCTGAGGGGAGTGAGCCAGGGAGCCCAGCAAGTGCTGTGTGCATGTCTGCCACTCTCACTATGAGCTACATTATGATCTAAGACCACAGTGCACCAATAAAAAATAATAATAATATAACTAACAAAATCTCAAGTTGTAAAACGGGATAAGAAAGCAAACGCCACCAATGAAATCAAATTAAGTCACATTAGGAAACATAAGACAAATGTTAGAAGTAAAAATACTAGCAAATGGCAAAAATTTCTCCTTCACATGTAATTCATTATTTTACTCGATCTTGATTCTTAAAGTAAACATGACAGATGGTCAGAGAACAAGAAGCATAGAATACATGTCTAAAGTCTGGCTTTAGCCACTTTATGTGCAGCGTCTTTTCGGTAGGCTGGGCACCATCACAATCAATCTGCCAGCTTTCTCCCTGTCCTGAAATGTACCTTACACAGTGTTTTCCAAGTCTCTAGAGCTAAAGAATGGCTGATAAAGAGGAAGGTCCCAAGATGTGTGGTGAATATTAAATTTCATGAATACAAGTGAGAATTTCCTTTGCAACATTTATTTTCCCCCAGAAATTTAGAAATTCAACCCTACCACAGCTAACAGACAAACTGCCGTGTACTCCAGGATTTGAAAAAAATGTTAATGAATATCAAATATTTCTGTCTTCAAAATTCCTCTGAAGTAGTTCCACCTTATTTAATACATTCTGTGAAACACTCTGTCAAAAGAAATTATTTGCTCTGAAGTGAATACATTATCTGTTGCCCCTATGCTAAAACAATAACATATAGGACTTAATGGATAAAGTTGGAAGCCACAATAACCTCATAAACATCTGGGAGTCAGAAGCAAAAATAAGATTTTCCTCACTATTATCATCATGACACCCAATTATTAAATATTAATACAAATAAGAAAGTTGCTCAGAATTATTTATAAACTAGAAAGACCTTTTTATTTAATCTAACTTAGAGAAACAAGTCTTGTATACATACAAATCACAACCATGTCATTTATTTCAATGAGAGAATTAGCATGACAACATCTTATTCTATTTGTTCATATGTGTTGTTGTATTAACTTTCCTTTACTGATACGGACATCATAGTTTGCCCTTTGTATACTGTTAAGTCCACACTGTTCTTTCCCTAGGTAAGGAGAAGCTGACTGCAATGCACTGAGTCTAAGCCAATGTCATTTAACCAACACTCCCTTACAGAGCTGTGTGAGAGGAACTGTGAGGACCTGTCTTCATTTCAACCATTGCTGATGCTCTGGCGTTACACTAGTAAACATGTATGTGACCCAGAACAGAGCACGGAAGGCGCGAAATAAATCCAGAGGCTTTGCTGTACAAGGAAGAACAGTGTAAGGAAAGAACCCTGGTCAGGAGTAATGGCCTCTGCATACCTATTACCTGCCTGAATTCATCAAGTCCCCCAAATTATCTGAGCTTCAGCTTAATGATGCATAATAAGCAAATAAAATTTACTGCCCTGATGAATTAGTCTGTTTTCTTTTACTATAACAAAATACTCAAAGATAATTGATTTTCTTAAGGAATTGTTTAGGTTAGAATTTTTTTTTTTTTTTTCGGGTCTGGGGATGAAACCCAGAGGTATTCAACCTCCAAGTTACACCCCCTGCCCAATTTCTTATTCTTTATTTTAAAACAGGGTCTCACTGAGTTGCAGAGGGCCTCACTAAGTAGCTGAGGCTGTCCTTGAACCACGATCCTCCCGTCTCATCCTCCCAAATGCTGGGATTACAAGCATGTGCCACCATGCTTAGGTTAGAATTGTATAAGCTGAAAGTTCCTGACTGGGCAGTACCATCTGCTGTCCTCTGGTGAGGGCCTCTGGCTATGATTCAACATCCCAGAGAAGCAGGAAAAGAAAGAGTCACATACAGAAGAGATCAAGAACATGGGGTGGCCTCACTTTATAACAATCCACTGTCACAAGAACTAATTAGAGTGTCATGTCATTAATTCCTCAGAGGGTTTTGCCACTACTGATCTAATTCCCATACCCTAGGCTCTACTTCCTAAAAGTTCCATCATCTCTCAGTTTCATCATCCTGGGAACCAACCTGCTAACACATGAGTCTTTGGGGGACAACTCAAACCATATCCAAACCAGATCAGCTAACTATTAGACAGAAATATTATGAAGTTTAAAGAGATAGTGCATAGGGAATTAATTTGGAAAATTATGTCAACAGAAGTAGTTTTCCTAAATACCTACTCTGGCTTACTTCTCTATTTGTCTAAGAAAGGTAAAAACTCTGTAGCCTTATAAAAATTCTGCCACTGCACATGTGAAATAGTCCCCATGGGATAAGTACACTGGCACAATGTTAGCATCATTCTTTGCCAAGAGGCAAATATCTTTCTTTTCTTGCCTATTAGAATCCGAGTCCACTGGGCATGAAGTCCTGAAATTGTTTTTATTAAGGTATATTTACAGTAGACATTTTATAACAGGTTCTTGTGTCATTCATAGACATCATTTACTTCAAGAAGGAGTATCTTATTTTTCCAAACAAAATAAAAGCAAGTCAAAATATCCCAAATACTTCTAGTGAAGAATATTCATTTTAATAATTTATTGTTATATGAAGCTAGAGCACTATGTCATATCAAAATGCATACATGTATTACATATATGTTCAAAAGTAAGCATAAATTATTATAGCAAATTTCTATTACAACATTGATACTTAGAATTTTTTTTAAAAAGCTACTCATAGACTGCATTTCTAAACTAAAATGGAAATTACTGAAATAATGAAATCCTTAAGATTCTACATCCCCACATACTTCCAAATTACTGTCTGTCCCTAACTGTGGTTCTGCCCCCAATAGCTTCCTCTTGTCATAACTTCAGCCCAACCAAGGTCTTTTGAAAAAATACACAAGAGGCAACATAGTCGGAGACAGCTTCGAATTGCATTTTACTGTTTCACCATTTGGCCAATCAGAAGCACTAATCTTAATTACGAAACAAATTGATCTCACTTGAACTCAGACACATCTAAAGATACTTGTGAGTTATCAGAGATCATCATATGTCATATACTGGCTCAAGACTGAAGTTAATCAGCTATATTTACACATTGTATTAGAATGATTATTTTATAGAAATAATAGTAAAATTCAAAAAAGATTATGCCAGCATCAGACTCTTGGTTTTGTACTATAGAGATAGGATCACAAATTAAAAGAAAAAATAACCTCCATCTAATAGATACATTATAATTATTTTAGCTATTTATAAATTAAGAAGTTGAAGTCCTTTGTAAGCCTTTCATTGGAGAATTGGCACAGAAAATTCAGAATATTCACCTCAGAACACAATCTGTTTCCTGAAACAAAATCAGCCTGTTTGAATATGGGTATTTCAATTAATAAATGATGCAAGATAGATGCAGTCATATTTATATAAAATAAAACAATGTTCTTTTTAAAATTAATAATCTAAATTTAGCTAAAATTTTGCATAAATTCTGTTCTAAAAGGACAACCAATTTTTATAAGACTAAGATTTTATTGTGACTTTTTTTTGCCAAAGGAGTTAAGAAGCAAAATAAAAACAAGTGTGTGGACAAGAATAAGGGAGTGAAAGACAGAGACAAGGTCCAGGTAAGAATACAGAGACAGAAATGGAATTAGTGTCCCATAGCATCTTTGCATAGAACATGGGAAAAACTTAAAAGGGGTAATTTTTAGAGGCAAAGTTAGAAGCCAGAAAGCAGAAACTCTTACCCTGAAAAATTCTTTAGTGGAGCCAGAGTCTAATGTTCCATAAGCAATTTCTGTTTGCTTAGAAAGATCTTCAGCGCTTTCGATGGGAGACACCATCCTCTCTACAGTCAGGAAGGCAGCTAAGTTAGCCGTGTAGGAGGAGATTATGATCAGGGTAAAGAACCACCACACACCTCCAACAATGCGCCCAGAGAGGGATCTAATAACAAGTATGAAATGGATTTGTAAAATGAAATGAATGAACTAATAGAAAACAAGTTAGCAATCATATGCAAATATTGACTTATATTTCATTTTATACTTTTCCATATATCTGCTGACTAATTTAACTATAAATTCTTAAATATTTGGGGCAAGGAGGACAGATTAACAAGATTTACTAACATACCCAGAGGAATAAACTTCATATTCCTGAGATTTTTTTCATAACTATGATGGCCAAATATCATGTGAAATTCCATAATGAAACAATTTCAAGAACTATACAAACAGTGAATCCATTTGTAACACTTTTTCCACTTATAACATAAGTAAACATGAACAAGAAAATCAAGGAACACCAGCATAATTCATAACGATGTTTATAAAAATAAAATATTGAAAAATGAAAGAGTATACACAACAGAGAGAATTTAAAAACTAGAGAACCCTCCCTTTCATACAACTGATGAAGTTTCAAACCCTCAAAAGAGCCCAAAGATTCATTAGGTTTTATGTGTGCAAAAATATAGGGATGGAATGAAGTATAAGAGATAAAATGGAAAAAATAAAAATATAAACAAAGACATGACACAAAACATAATTCTTAATGAATAAAAATCAGATGCCTTCACGGTGTGGACTGCCCTGATCCTTTGTGCCTCCTGCTTAAGAAAAAGGAAAACTCAAAGAAAACAAATTAGATGTTTGAAAGTTTATCAAGACAAAAATTTCTACTGTGAAATATAATAAAAGAGCAACACTTCTGTGACTATAAAATCTTACATACAATACTATTCAAAAGCTAACATATTCTCAGTAATTTACTTTAAAATTTGAAGTAGATAACTATAGAAATGTAGATACACAAAAAACATCTCATATTATTTTAAAAGATCTGATAAAATTCTGAACATTATTAAAGAAGTTGGGTGTTATTAACAAACCAATAAAATGGCTATTTTCTTTGAGTAACTCTCCTATGCAAAACAATTAGACTTCCTTCAGTGAAAAGATAACATTTCTAAAAATTTAGAGCACAAAAATTTGGAATTTTTATTCTAAAATTCTTGACAATTAACATTAAGAAATTTACCTCTTGATACAACAGATATTAGATTGAATTATTGGGTTATATTGGTAGAATGCACCATCAAATTATTTAATAAAGGGAGCAAGCTAATTTAAGTAATGTTTTAAAGATGAAAAACCACTGCTTAAAAATTAGAGACTCACAATGGGTGTGGCGCATACTTGTAATCTCAGCATCTGGGAGGCTGAGACCCTGAGGATCGCGGTTCTCAGAAAGCCTCAGCTACTTAGTGAGGCCCTCTGCAACTCAGTGAGACCCTGTTTCAAAATAGAATAAAAAATGGGGCAGGGGCTGTAGCTTGGAGGTCAAATGCCCCTGGGTTCCATCCCCAGACCCGCAAAAAAAAAAAAAAATGTTCTTCAATATTTATTACTTGGCAATGCAAATGCAAGGTATAATTACATGATACCACATGTCCTTTCTTTAAGAGGGCATATTCAGTCCTCAGATGCTCAATCTCTAAAAATAAATAATTATGTACTAATTATTTTTGGTGCTACAAATCATATGCTTACTTATAAAATACTTAAGAATCATTTTTATGAATTGTTCCTTTCCAGTTGTAAAAGACATATTCATGTCCTCAGTTTTATTCTATTCCAGTACTTAAACCAAAATTTAAGATTAAATATTTCAATTGATTTAAAATGTACTAGACAGTTTAAAAACTTACCAGACTTACAAATCACTAAAAAAATTTAAAACTACTTAAGCAACTTGTTATTTACTTTTAAAGGGCATTAAAACATCAGTTATTGCTTCTGAATGAGTTCTTGAAAAAGTTTATACAGAGGAGCAAATTCAACTTTAATTATGGCAACAGACAAAAATCATCTCTATAATTAAAAAATATGCTCTCTAGAATGCACATTAAAGAAATGAATGTACATACATTCTCCCTTCTTTTAAATTTCTAGTCCTAATTATATTTAAATGATATATCCTTTAGGGATATTGGGGAAACCACCAAAGTAAGCAAGAGAATAAAAATGATTTTATAATTTCTTTGTTTCTTCTCTTGATAAAATTGTATATTATAGTGAAGATATGCTGAATTTAATTTCACAGAAATGATCAACTCAGTGACTCCAATAAGTCATTCTCAGTTACAACTTAAATATGTTCTACCAAAAGGAATAGAATAATTAGTTATCATGCTTTACTTGGGAAAGGACAATGGTTTTAAATATTTAAAGAGTATTTTTAAAATCATCTATGTATTTCACGTTTTTTTAAGATGATAATATGCTCTTCCATTAAGTCTCCCAATACTATGAATTATGTTCACTTTTCAAATGCTTATAGAACATGGAGAAAGATAAGTAGCTTTTACATTTTTGTGTGGCCCTGGGAATTGAATCCAGAGGCATTTCATCTCTGAGGTAAATCCCCAGCCCAATTTTATTTCTTATTTGGAAATAGGGTCCCACTAAGATGCAAAGGGCCTTGCTAAATTGTCAAGGATGGTTTTGAACCTGCAATCCTCCTGTTTCAGCCTTCCAAGTACTGGGATTACAAGTGTGGGCCACCATGCCTGGCTACTTTTACATTTTTAATGAAATGGATATTGCTTCATATATTCTAAGATTTTAAAAGTCAATCTCTAAAAAGAAAAAAGTATGCTATCTAAAAATCTGCGTACCTTACTAAGAAATAAAAGTTAACTCCATGTAAAATTGTAATGAGGCATGACTTATGAATGAAATAAAAAAAAGAAAAATATCCTATTTTGAAAGCAGGCTTGGCGAAAAGCCATCTACATGCCATAGTGGACCATGGAGTGCTATACATCGTCAAATGTTCCTTGGTTTCATTCAGCCACTGGACACCAAGCTACTTCTACCTGCAGTACCATGGTGCTTGGTGAGCAGGGCAAGTGGACCTGAAGGCACATCAGTGGGAACCCAGCCCTACAAGCTTCTCCTTCTTATCCAAAGATAAAAGACAGATCAGAGCTTATGTCACCAGGAAGAGTAACCTTACATCTTAGAACTAAGGGAACATACTTTAGTAACCTTCTTACCAAAGGTGAACCATTTCTTTATTATTTTATGGACTGGAGTGTTCTATAGACTTCACTATGGTTATATTTTCAACCACATTATTAGAAACTTCATTTCATATCTTTAACAGAAATCAGATAAGTTAAATATAGAGATGAAACTAGGAATCCTCTATATTTTGCTTGAGATGAAATATATATATACACTTCCTCAAACATATTGCCATGCCATGTAGGTATATTGACATTTCCAATTATTAAAATGATAATCATTATTTGTAATGACTATATTTCAAATATCATTTCTATTTCTTTGTACTCCCACAGAGAAGCCCCAGAGAATTTGAGAAAACTAAATTTTTAGATCTTCTACATAATTCATAAACATGTAATTTCTAAAAAAATCACTACCATTATAACTACTTAGTATCAGATGTAAACCTTTATCATTTCTACCTACATGAAATATTTTATTTCCCTTAGTGAAATATACAAAAAGATTGTAAAAAATATAAATTTTCAGCTTATATAGTTTTCTGAAATTCATCATTCATAATCTACAAAAGTGCTCAAAATTTAATAATTAATAGTTTAGTATCAGAAAAGGCAGCTCGACCATTAGTTAAGATATACTTTAAGAACAAATGAACCTAATCCAGCCCAAACCAAACTGTGCCAATAGACTGATAACCATTTTGATTATAAATGTTAAAGTTATCACACTAGAAAAAGTATGATTTTTGAAGAACCACTTATGATTATCATTCTCACTCATGTATATGGAATAAATAAAAGTAATAGATGTTTTGTGGAAGCTTTTAGAGTTATGCATTCTAGTGCAGAGATTAACACATCATAATGAAAATAGAAATATTTTCTATTCTATTTTGTTATTTTGTAATGAAAATAGAAATATGTGAATTTGTTCTACAGTGCATGTGTGTATCACTCTTCAGTATGACACAGGCTTTTTGTAATGAACCATTAGTCTTGTGTATTATTTCTAGATACTTAGAAAATATGTTACTATCCTTTTAGTCCAGCAGCCCAACCTGGAATAAAAAAGTGTATAACTACCGTCCCTCTCATATCATTTCTATGAGCTAATGTTAGAAAAATGAAAGAGATGGGATGTGTGCCAATAACATTTTGTCTAACAAGATGTTGTCAGAGTTCATGAGTAATGTTGCCCATTTTCCCATATACAGGTCTGTGGATCAATGCACAGATGACTGTAAAATGAGAATATGCAGCAAAAACACGGTACCCCTCCAAGAAGGCATGGAATGATAGAAACCTTATGCATTTTATAGCCTCTCCATGGTGTGTATAATTTCACCAGAAAAATACATGATCAACATTCAAAGAACATTGTTCAAGTATTTCACAGGCTTACGCCGATGGTAAAAGTTTGTCCTTCAAGAGTCTTAAATGGCTCGGGACAAACAATCAGCAGCTGGTAACTTTTTTAGAGTGAATTCATAAACACCATGAATATCCACTTGAGACCTAAAATGCACAAAGTCGAAGCAGGTGAGTAACCAACCTTGGCGAAATATCGCATCCTTGCTGCATAAAGGCACCCAAGGAAAACCAGAGACTATTAAAAATCCCAAATTCATTAGTTGATTCACTACTTTGTGTTTCTCTTCCATCTTCAAACTCCTCAGTGTGCCACTCGTAGGGGCTAAATCTGCTGACCAGGAATAAAACTACACTGACCCCAATGTAGGCAAAAACAATGCACATCCAGATCTCATAGGCTAAAGGGTCAAGAAATGAAAACACTCCTGGTTTTGACTTCTGAGGCTTCTTGATCATGATAGATATCCCGAGGCTCATGAAGGGCTTTGAGAAGTCGATCACCTCTTCCCTCACAAGGGTGATAGTTAATGGAGCAATTGCAATATCCGCTTTCTGCAAAGCAAACAAAGGAAGGTGACAGTACTTAGAATCATAGCCCAAAAGGAATCACAGGGACACAACTGGATGAAAGGGAAGGAAGGGAAATATGAGAAGGAGCAATAGTTACTCCCCTGGGAAAGTCCCAGGAAAGCATAAACAAGTAAGTGATTTGTTCCCTCAATACCCCATTCATTATAAGTGAGTAGTATTCCTGTCTGGGTTGACAAAAGTTACACATCTATACCGAATCTGTGTCTTCGCAGCCTTTGGATAACACCTATGACCCAAGCACATCAAGGATGACAGCATGCCTGTTCTGCCCTCTGCATGTTTACTTCTGGCATCAGTGTCAATCTTTCACGTTTGTAAGGAAATAAGATGGTGCGTGTAAAGTAATGTGGGACATTAACAACCTCAGACACAAATACTCTGGAGGGATGAGTGGCCTTTATGTCAACAGTAGTTCAAACTAAATAATGTAACGACAAGGAGAGCTATACTCACCCCATATACAAGTTCTCCAACCATCCCATTCCAAATTTTCGTGTCTGCATCCCTGGCCCCATACTTGCCGTCCCCAACAATTGTCAGTTTGTACTTGAACCCACAGTGTTTGGCGATTTCTGCAGCCAGGTCGACACAGTAGCCCTCATAGCGCTCATTGCCTTCAAGCATTTCATGATTCTTCTTCATCATAACATATGGGGATTCCTATATGGAGAGAAAGCACTTTAGCTGATTAAAATAGCTGAGTTAATTATATAGTCTCATGCAATCAAACCTCCCAGCTTAATAATTACCTGTTAGCCAGAAGCAATGTAGAATATAGGTGGTAAATAAAATTAGAGAGGGAAAAATAAGCGTAATAACTTTGAAGCAAAGATCCTCAAATGTCCATCATTTTATACCTTTCAAATAGCTTGTACCAAGCCATATCACAACCAAAAGGTACCCAAAATCAAAATCTGTTAGCATGTTCCTTTGTGGAACAAATAAATATTTATTCCTCTATGTTGTGATTATCAGGTATTTAGACTACAGTGATGAGAATGCTGACTGAAACACTCCTTCGTTTTGCGCAATTGTTCACCTATGTATGTAACAGGGCATGAATTATGTCAAGTTAAATTTCAATCTCATATGGTACGAGGACATTTTGAATGCTTTAGTTAGAGCTTGTGTAGTTTCTTTAAAAGAGTAAATATGCAGTAGATTATTATAACATTGCAAAATAGCGCTGCATTAATTATCATTTTAAAATATAAATAGCAACTTTTCTTGAAATATTTTTCCTAAGAAAAAGGGAAACCCAACATAGGCAAAAGTAACTAATTACCAAAATTGTGGTGACAACAACAGTTTTATTCTCAAGCCCGGAGGTGTCGTTTCCAGAGGGGAGCTCAGTTAGAGTCACGACCATTTTGTCCACTTCACTCCAGTATCCAATCTGAAAGAGGTCATGGCAGGTAGCACAGGGATAAGTGATCTTTATATTACCAAAACATTGACTTATTATTGAACCTTTGCCTGAATCTAAAATTACAACCACATGAAGTGAACTTTTTCTAAATAAACATGGATCATTTATATATGTGAATCTCACTGGACTAGAAAAGAACTATAAAAACAAAAGCATGTACTAAAATTGGTTAGTTTCTTTATATCTAATTTTTATATTCTCCGAGAGTAATTTGTTTGGGAGTGACGATATAGAAACATCAGTAAATTCTAACAGTGACATTTTCACCATCACAGTTAAAAATATGTTGAAGTTATATGCACATTTGCATCAGCTATAGTTTGTTCTATTGAACCCTAAACCTTCAGCAATAGTTCTTTTTCTTCTCATTAAAATTTCTTTCTACTACAGTAGAAAATCACACCTATGGTCTTAAAAACAAAACAAAAAAGTGTAACAGTTCTACTTATCAACAATTTTTTGGATTACATTTTGATGTTACTTACCAGAAATCAATTGATTTGTTTCATAAAAATAATTCAAAAATATAACTGTTTCTACAAGTCATTGAACTCTATATAAATGTTCTTTCCAGGACTCTTTGGTAAAGTGGGATGATAATAGCTAACTCACCTCCTCATAGAGAGACACCTGTCATTAAATCTCTAAAGATTTACCTTCCGTGGCCCATTAGTTTTGAGCTCCATGATGTTAATTGTATAGTTTATTCTTTTTCCATTTTGGTCAAACTTTATATTTCCTGAAAGACCTTCAACCTGAACCTATTGAGAAAACAGGAAAGGAGCAGAATTATACATTTACTTCGCTCGAAAATAAAAACAGAACAGATTATTCTCAGTTGGCTCTAGCAAAGAAAATTACATTGATAAGGTTTCTTCTCACTCTTCAACCTCCTTTGTGTTATTAGCAAACAATACTGCTTGAATGAATAACATAAAGAATACAGCAAGAATGACTAATTCAGCAGGAAAAAAAATCAATAGCCATGCTAAGTCACATTAATACTCATTTGGGGACTGACCTGTTTGAGGGCCCTTTCTATTTCTACACCTTGTCCCCAGGGGACTGCTGGGTTTGCTAAACAGTCCCCTGCGTTTCCCCTTCGGGAGATCTCAATTCTCTGCTTTCTGAGGTTGCGAAATGCTTCGGTCATCACTTGAACAGCGTCGTAGGTCAGAGCAGAAGTATACTGAAAAGGATCACACGCATTGCGTAAGAAGAGGAGGGAATTCAGAAACTGGCTGCACACTGGAAATCCAGACAGGGATGGCGCACTACACAATTAGCGCACCTACACAATACAGATGCCATACACTAAAACCCAATCATTTAAACATCATTTTTACATCTAGAAACCTGAATGTGAAAGAGAAGTAGTGTGGAATACTGGGACTATGGGATGTGCTCTTGACTCTGAACATTTCTATCATGCTAGTATCTCAGTGATTTCAGGTGATCCTTTGCTTCTAACAATAGAAGTTTTTCATTAAATAGTTTCTCATTAAATCATCATTATATGGTTGGCTACAATGATATACAAAAATTGTCAAATCAACAAATAAACATTACTTCACTGTCCAATAAGATATTCATTTGCAAATGTGGAAAGAATACAGATTAATTTCAGAACCCTTAGGTTCTAATTCAACCCTGGTGGTGTTTACATATACCTGTAGCAGTCTTAGGAATGTTTTCTGAAATTCCTCTGGATAGTCCTGGAAATCATGCAGAAGGACTGACAGATTTTCTGATGTCAATGCCCCCTTTATGCTCTGTCAGTCTGCGATAACACTGACTCCAAACTTAAGGTATTCAGAGTTCTGTGATCACAGGAGCTAGAGCCAAGAATACTCCATGTGTACCCACCCATCTTTGTCAGTGACTTAGCAAGGATGTCCAGATGTGTGTGTAGCTACTGCCATCTGTTAAAGGTGGAATGCTGCTGTTGTTAATGATCAGTTACAGTTTGACCTTGAAGCTTTACTGAACGCAGACAAAATTTCTGTCATTGACAATATTTTAAATCTGAAGGTACGCAAAAGTACAAGGAAGGTGGGAAAAGATGCAATACCAGGACTGGGGATGTAACTCAGTGATTGAGTTCCTGCTTAGCATGTGCAAGGATCTGGGTTTAATCTCCAGCAATGTGAAAGGAAAAAACAAACAGAAAGCAATACCTTAACTAATTCACAATTCAAACTGGCAGTAATCCCCTTTCATTTAGCAACTTACTTCTTCCATCTTCAAAAATGACTCATATCTTTTTTATGCTTTTCAAATTACCTACTCTTCTACATTCTTCTCTTTCTCCAAACTCCTATTATTTTGATTATTTTGATTAACATGACATGGAGAACAAGAAGCCACCAAACAGGAATCTCTTATTTTTTAACCTTAAGACTACTAAGCTCCCAGTACTCTCTTCCTCTTGGGATAACAGTGTAGTATGTGGCCATGCTCCCACCTCAGGGACCTCCATACCAAACTCTACAGCAGCTGTACTAATTTCAATCCCACCAACAGTGGATAAGAGTTTCATATTCACCACATCCTTATATACATTGTTAGTATTATTGATACTTGCCATTCTAACTGAGGTTAGAAAATCTCGGAGTAGTTTTGATTTTCATTCCCCTGATTGCTAATGAGATTGGACATTTTTTAATATATTTATTTGCCATTTGTATTTCTTCTTTTGAGAAGTGTCTTTTCAGATCCATTGCCCATATTTTAATTGGGTCCTTTGTTTTGTTAACATTAACTTTTTAAGGCTCTTTAAATATTCTAGACATTAATCCTCTATCAGAAGCCTGGCTGGCAAATATTTTCTTCTATTCTGTAGGGTTTTTCTTTAGGTTCTTGATAGATTCCTTTGCTACACAGAAGCTTTTTAATCTGATCCAACCTCATTAGTTGGTTTTAGGTATAATTTTCTAGATTTTGGAGGTCTAACTGAGACTAATATTCTCTCTCAATCTGGAGAAAAGATAGATAAATAATCACAATACTTATAATATTATAAGTCAGTTCCATGGTGAAGAGATGTCTGTCCTCTTTTAGTATTTTTTTGTATTTAGTATTTAGATTTTGCAATATGGCAAATATGAAAATAGATTATGTGGTGTGATTTATCTCCTCCATGCACCTGAAATCTTATAAGCCTCTATTTTTTTAATGCTACAAGGGCAGAGTAAAGTTATTATTTGTATTTGCTTAATCTTTGCATGGGTCAGTTTTGTTGACTTGCTCTCATTTTATTGTAAAAGTGGATAAATTTGGTGAAAAATGTAGGAGGAAGAAAGAAGAAAAGGACAAAGTAAGTGTGGAAATACATGTTTTAACTGTAATTTATATTAATATCCTTTAACTTTTCTTCTTTTAGCTGGCTATAGTGCCATGCACCTATAATCTCAGTACCTGGGAGGCTGAGAGAGGAGGATAACAGGTTCAAGGTACACCGGGGCAACTTAGGGAGACTCTACTTCAAAATAAAAAATTTAAAAAGTGCTGGCATAGTTTAGTGGTAGAGCACCTCTGAGTTCACCCTCCAGTAGCACAGGGGGAAAATAGTTATTTTCTACTGAAGAGTCACTGCAGGTCTAATTGTGAATTTCTACTCCTTCAGATTTTTGAGTTTCCTACAAATGCCTCAAACCAAATAAATCTAAAAAGCCATTCCCAAGTTTTGCAAAATCTGTAAACTTTACCTTCTAATTGTGCATGCAAGAAATTAAGTAAAAGATAGCATGTGACAGATTCATTTAGGCAACTTACACTATTTTGATCCAACATGCAATTGCCTAAACATAGCCTAAGAAAATATTTTTGAAATACAATGAATGTCCAAAGTTATTACTTTCTGTATTATATGTAGAATGAAATAATTAGAAACAACCCAAATTTCTGATAATAGAATGTTTTACAAACTATACTTTCTATACTTTCTGCCTTGAGAAAGTATTATACAGTCATTAAGAAAGTCATGTAGCAACGCAAATAATGTTTATAATAAGATAAATAAAAATATTACTATGACTGCTCAATTAAAATTTAATCAATGATAAAAAGATTGATGAAAATAGTTGTATCCTGCCGGGCGTGGTGGCGCACGCTTGTAATCCCCACACTTGGGAGGCGGAGACAGGAGGATTGCACAGGTTTGAAGCCAGCCTCGCTGGCTTGAGAGACCCTGTTTCCAAATAAAAATATAAAATATAGGTCTGTGAGTGTAGCCTGGAGGTAGAAGGGTTTCCAGGAACCCCAGTACCACCAAAGAAAAAAGTTGTATCCTTCCAAAATTGAAAGAATAGTTATAATAATAGTGAAGAAATATAAATGATTACTTTTATTTTCTAAAAGCTCTATAATATCAATATATCAATTCTTTAAAAACTGTATGATATCACTATTGTTTCATATCACATCTACTTAAAAAAAGACTTCTTAAAGCAAATAAAAAGTGCTACGTGAAGCTAGATCTGCCTCACTTGTGTGTCTGTTTCTATTATCCTAAGGGGAAAAGCATCAATTAATTTGCTTTCTAGCTATCAGTTCATTGCCAACTTAACTCTTAGAATAATGTCTAGGTTCCTGAATACTAAGTGGAGGCTAAATTGAATAAACTGGATGTTAGAAATATTGTAATTTGCATTAAAATTATGATAATAGCTAAAAGGCAAGCTCTTCATTGAGTCATCTTGCCCACACAGCTAGGAGAAACCTATAAAGCCATCTACTAAATGTTTTAGAGGTCTATAAATGTTGGTGAACTACATTAAAAAATAAGATTAGTCTGAATGAACTAAAAGCATTTGGATCCACCCAGCATACTGTGATTATGACTCAGAGCATGTACACAGTAGAAAGAAAATTTTTGCAACCTTTCTAACATGCTCCAAGCTAATCATGTCCTAAGCCGATTACATTTTAAATGAAAAGTCAGTCACAAAAACACAATTCTGGGATGAAAGAAAACCAACTGCAGTCAGCGTTCCCTTTAGTTTATGTTCTGAACATGTGGCTCATTTATTTTCCTAAACAAGTATGTTCACATTTTTGATTGGATAGTTCAATATTTCTGTTTTATTCTGCCATTCGCTACAGTAGATGTAAATTAATTTGAAGCAAATGTGATGTCAGTGTAACTATCTCCTTCTTAGAAAACAAATGCTCCATCTCTGCCCTGATGTTTATGCTCTGTGCAATCCCTCAGCTGAGCTAAATTTATATTTCCATGGGGGGCCATTCTGCTTCACAGGGCCATTTCACAATCATATCGTCACCACACTTGCCCAAAGAAATCTGAAAATCGTTTTTCTGGTCCATTTTCCAAATGTGTTTTTTATTCCATTTGAAGTGTATATTTATTGAGATGTATCATTCAAAACTAAAGTGAAATGTGCATTTTAAATATGTTTGTTATGTCCAGTAGGCATCAGATGAACCATTCAGCAACACATTACTATAACCACTGATGGCAGACTGCCGCATGTTTGACATCAAATGGGTGAGGAGGGGTTGACAAGTTGTGGTCATCTCAGACTTCACTGTAGAATAAATATAAGAGAAGAGACCATAATATAAAATTGTATAGATTATCATAATGATAGCATCTCTTCCTAAATATGATATCATATCATAATCAAATAAAAAACTTGATATTCACAAAAAGAAATACTAACCACTAGATAATATTAAATTTTTACAAAATTTTCTGCAATGGCCACTTTCTAAATTATCATTGAAATCTGAACATTAGTACAATTTCAAAAGCACTGTATTTAGTATCAGAAGACAAGGCTTAAGCCCAGATTTAACCATTTACTACTTTCTTATATTGGGACAAGTTCATTAAAGTAGTGTCTTAATTTCTTGGTGAAATATAGAGAACAATGGCTCTTCTATTCCATAGGAGTGCTGACAAAGAAGGCGAGAAAAAAAGAAGGAATTCACAGTGGCGAACCCTTGTAATCCCAGTATTTAACAAATGGAGACAGGAGAATACAGGCTTGAGGCCAGCCTTAAAGATGTAACAAGACCTTGTTGCAAATAAATAAATAAATAAATAAATAAATAAATAAATAAATAAAATAAATGGCTGGAGGAGTAAGTTGGAGGTAGAGCACCTCTGGGTAAAAGGAAAGAGAAATTTATGTTCTCTCAGTTCCTTACAGAGCAAATCTGAATAAATCTTTTTCTGCAGTATTAGAGTGAAGATTCCAAGTTATAGTTTTATTTTATGCATGGCCACAAAATATGTGACAAGGGAAGAATTTGAATCCAGACTTCTATGATCAGAGATACTGAGAATGAACCACTGATTTGGTTTGCCTGGAACTATCCCAGTTTCAGAACACAAAGTCTTGAATCCTAGGAACCCCTCAGGCTCAGGCATACCTGGACAGCTGTCATTTTATTTGGCTAATACAATATCAAGTAATTGAAAGATAAGAAATAAGAAGCTTCGTGAGTTGTAAAATATGCTAAAACTGTTAAGTTATTGACCAAGATGTTTGCTTGCTTTCTTCCTTTTATTTCTATTTATGGTGATATAAAACTAGCTTGATTTTACAGTCTTTTGAAAACCATTAAGCTGCTCAACAAAAGCAGAATTCCGTTATCCAATAAGTGCAGAAAATTATCTGTACATCAGCATATTACAGGATCTAAGAAATCTTGGGGTAAAAATTATAGTTTAACATTTTAATGACCATAGTCCTAACTTATCACCAATTTATTTCTCATAAAAAATAATGGTTTGTATAACAGACTTTAAATGTTTAAATTTTTATGGTCTGGTAAGTTTCACATATTTATTTCTAAGATGGTATACTTTTTTAAATAAAATTATCATAAACTGAATTACACTGCTCTAGAAGTTCCTGTACAGTAAAATTCTGCTTCTTTTTACAAAATAATTTTCAACAGAGTAAAGAGTGGTGAGTTCTAGAAAAAATGAATTTATATGAAGAATTTTAAGATGATTTTTGTAAGATTCTCAGCAATATTCAAGAATCAAATAAAGCCTTAAAAAAGAAAATTAGAAGAAAATACATTATATACTTAAAATCATTCACTTGTCTTAATTTCCAATTCAGTGGCAGTCTGCCCTCTAGAAAAGAGTTGTCTGTGATAAGGTCACCTTTAATTTACTGTAAAGCATTTGAACACGTGCCCTTTGAAACTTCACTGCATAAAGGCATAAAATCTTCATAAAAGCTTCATATCCTTGTTAAGCACACAAGTCACATTGTATTTTTCAAGGGTATGAAATGAGAGCTTCACTGGCAGGAAACCAAAATTAACATTCTTTATTATTCTCTGTGAATAATAAAAATTATCTTAATCTACCATAAAGAAAGACTCTTCATGTAAAAGGAATACATTAAGAACAACATCTTTTCCCCCTAAATTCCCAAGATTGACAGTGACCTTGACTAAAAAACATCTGAAGGACCAAGCTTTTTATATTTACAAACTATATTTGAAATTATATACTTAAGGATTCAAACTTTCAGATAAAGCTAATGAGAATCATCAAGACAGAAAAAGGAATGCAAAGCATTTGTGTGGTTCAGATTCACCCACAGGTAAAGGCTTCCTTTGGAGAAAAGCTTTTCTTTCCTTAATTGCATAAATCTCTCTGATAGATCAGGTCCCTCCCTCTCCCCTCACAGCACCTGTAGCTGGGTCAAGAGGCAGCGCTCAGAAGCATAGATGGGGCTGACTCCAGAGGACCAGCATTCTCCTATCTTGCAAGCCCCCACCCCAAGACCTCAGCTACCTAAATACCCTCACTTTCTTTCTCCAGAGACTCTGCTGACTGATAAGGCCCCCAATATCAGTAGGCAGATCTCGTCCAGGGGCGCCAATTAAAAGTGCCTGGTATTATACTCCTTTGCTGGATTTTGTCTCCCTTGCAACCCCCGACTCATTTTCAAAGTTACACTCTCTTCCTGACTTTCCCCACTAATTAGGAATGACAGTTCCTTATTTTTCATAATGAATGCAAAAAAAACTGATGATTCAAGTCTCAGTTTGGCACCTGGAGATCAAAAATGTTTACCTGCAAGTCACTATAATCTTTTACAGAAGGTGGGATCACAGCAGATATCAAAGATTCAGCACAAATTAGAAATATTGACAGAAAATTTTTGGAAGGCCCAAATTAGCTTTGCACATAATCCTAGTATTAGTAATAGTATCAAATTTTGAGAAATCTTAGAGTTCTATAACTGTTCTCTTTATAAATAAAGAAATGCTCTAATCATGTACTCTCTAGGTGACCAGGCTGTATTTCTGTCCCATCCCAATCTTGTTTATCTTTGAGGACAAAATTTCTGAAGGAAAAAAGTTCCTCTTCTGGTGGGCTAGGCTGAAACTGGCTGAATCCATATGGCTAGCAGAGGGACAGCTGGACCACCTCTCATATCTGTAATCCTTATTTATATAGCCTCTGGACCTCTCAACAGATTGGGAAGCTGGTTTACAAGTTTATCTCCCATTTCTCCCATTCTTGGCCGAGAACATCTGTCTCTTTAAAGGACCAATCATTATTGGTCTTTTCTTTCTACAGCTTTTGAAAGAAACAGACCTAGGCTTTGGGGGTCAAAAATTGGTAACAAAATGAGATTTGAATCTACATATCCTGCATTATAGCTATAAAAGTTAAAAATATATCTTTAATTGTACTATATATAAAACTCCTTCAACTAACTTTGGTAAATTACACAATTTTTTTTATTTTTTTGTGTTTGGGTCTAGGGATGGAACTCAGGGGCATTCAACCTCAGTGCTCTACTCCCCACCCTATTTTTTTATTCTTTATTTTGAAATAGGATCTCATTAAGTTATGGAGGGGGACTAAATAGTTGAGGCTGTCTGTGAACCATGATCTTCCAGTCTCAGCCTACTGAATGCTGGAATTACAAGCATGCACCACCATGCCCAGCTCCACAATTTTAAAAAATATCAAAATTTTCAAATTTATTAGTTTATTGCAGAGTGTGTGTGTGTGTGTGTGTGTGTGTGTGTGTGTGTGACTTGGTATTGAACCGAGGGCCATTCTACCTCTGGGCTACACCTCCAGCCCTATTTTACTTTTTAATTTTTGATACAGGGTCTTGCTGAGGTAGGATAGGAATAAAATAAAAGTAAGTAAAAAGGAGACAAGCCAGTTAGGAAATGAAAAGTGTAGTTTTAAAGTCTATAAGCTCATAATCCTTATCCTTACCCTACAGGGCCTGCTTCTTTGTTAGGCAAAGAATTCTCAGTAGGTCCATACCCTTCATCATAATGGTTTCTTTCCCCACCTGATTGATATTCCTGAAATTCTTAGTAAAAAAGGATCCCTAAGGAATGTCAAGCTCCAGCACCACCCAGCTATCACCCACTGATCTGTGTCCCAGAATCTGAGAATTTTGAGACAAAGACCTCAACCCCCAGTTTACCCATATCCACTTCTTGGGGGGTGTCCTAAAATATGAGAATGGTAAAGACCCCAAAGCACTTTTTCCCTCTTGAGATGGCCTATGGTCTCCCTTGAACATGTATCCCCCATTTTCCTAAATAAACCTCTGTCTTTGTCTTTGACTGGTGCATGCTTTCATAAAAGCCAAGGACCCTGCCAGTCCTGAATTCCTGAGATGAGGAATGAATCCCTCACCCACTGACAGGCTATGATGCCCAGGCTGGCTGGGACCTTGTGATTCCCCTGTCTCAGCCTCCCAAATACCGGGGTTACAGGCATGTACTACCATGCCCAGCTGCCTGTACAGTTTTTTTTTTGTGTGTGTGTGGGGGGGGGTCTGGGGATGGAACCCAGGGGCATTTGACCTCCGAGCTACACCCCCTGCCCTATTTTTTATTCTTTATTTTGAAACCAGGTCTTACTGAGTTGCAGAGGGCCTTACTAAGTAGCTGAGGCTGTCTGCGAACCTATCCTCCAGGTCTCAGCCTCCCAAATGCTGGGATTACAAACATGCGCCACCATGCCCGGCTCCTGTACAGTTTTTAAACTATAAAATATAAGAAACTAAATATTTCAAGCTTCTAGTTTGTGGTAGGAAATACTTTAATATTATTGATAGTAAATGTCAATGTATCAGCTGTGGTTTTGGTCAGCTTAAACACTTCTGAAGCAGAATTAATTCTATTAAGCCACCAGGGTACTATTTAATGCAAAACACTAATTACTAGACTGAAAAAGATTACACTATTTTCAGAAAGGCCTAATAATTCTCCTAGGACAGCAATTAAGAAAGTTTGAGTATGTGTGTTAAGTCCTTGTCTGAGTGAAATGAGGTTCTTGTGGGAAAGCCATTACTTAAAGTGCCACAGAAATGTCACTCAAGTATTATGGGTGGATTCCTTAACAGCAGCAAGACATCAGCAGCACAAAAGTAGAACAGGGGTTCTCATGTGACAAGGTAGACTGGATGGTCATAGCTTGCAAGTTTGTTGGAGCTGTTAAAAACACTAACAGTCTATCTCAAAATAGAAATATTTGTATTCTATTTTGAAAGAGGGACTAATCATCTCTATGACTTGTCTCCATCTGCATCTGGAATATGTGCCGGTATTGGGAAATGGCTTTGATACTAATTTCAGAATGTATTGGAAAATAGCATTGGTGCTGCACAGACACTCAGGCAGGGAAAGGAAGCTGCAGAATTCCCAGCACCAAAAGCGACTAGCAAGAACACAAAAGAGTTGTAGCCCAGAGCCTTCATAGTTTAAAGACAAGTTTACATAATAAATAACTTCTAGCAGATAGGCTAAAACTCCCCAAGGACCAGGAGAATGGTACAGGTCTCTGTCAAAGGGGACAGATAACATGTGATCCCTGACTTTGTTAATCAAAAACACATTCTGGGTCTTAACAAAGACTTGGGCTTGCACAGGAAACAGGGGCAGGCCTCTACTTGCATCAGGTCGGGAGCAAATGGAAGGACTAAGCAGAGTGCAAGATAAGTAAATCCTCATAATCATATCAAGAGAATGGGCGGATCTACACCTAGTCAGGTCAGGAAGACTATTGGTTAGGCAAATTAGAAGATAATAAATCTTTATAAAAACTGTTCTGTATCCAAAAACATCAGTGTCTTGTTTTTAAGGCACTCCATTACATTTCTCTGATGTAGTACTTTAGTTTCTGTCTCTTCTTTCTACCTTTGTAAAAAAAATATTGCTTAAACTTGCAGCATAGTTTTGACTATTCTTTTCTAAGGTAGCTAAGGATAAGAACCCGAGGCCATTTGCTTCCATCGTGGCTGCCCTCAAAGACTGAGGATTCCCAAGGCTCAGCAAGCCCCCTCTTGTACTAGTATTGGGAAGAGGTTTCAAAATGTATTCATATACCAGTATTGGGAAAGATTTCCAAATTTGAAAATATATCATTTGTACTAAAGAAAGCCAGGAGTGTCAGGAAGGAAGGGTCTTTTTACATTTCTAAAGAGAAGAAAGCCAGGAGCCAGGGAAAAGGGATCTTTACATTTCTAAAGAGAGACAAACTGCCTCAAGGATGAGAGGAAATCCCAGATCCTGGAGAAGCAACTTAACACATCTTGAAAGGGTAACAAAAGTTGTGGAGGTCTATGCCCTGAGACAGGGCTGCCTCCCTGCCCTGCCTCCAAGGGGTGGATCCAGCTGGGATAGAGACAGCAGAAAACTAGGCTAGAGATAGGGCAACATACCTACATATCAAAGGACGGGCCGCAGACTTGGTCAGGATAGGAACACTTAGCATGCAGAGTCTTTTGGTAAATTCACTCGAATTGCCCCCCTGTGCCATTTTCTGGATGGCATGGGGCTGTAACTATCTTCTGTATTTCTATCTTTTTAATAAACTTCTTTAAATCTTCAGCAACTGTCCAAGCTATGTATATTTATCCTTAGCTCAGGACAAGAACCTGAGGTTTTTCTGTTTGTGTGGTTGTGTTGGGGGAATTATTTCTCCCCTCACACACTGAACATATTTCACTGTATCACCTCTGATCAGTCCTCTAACCATCTGGATATTGCAACAGAGGAGCCTGGGTGATTCTTGACATGGAAGGTAAAGATATCAATTTTTTTCTAGATACAGAGACTCAATCATCTGCTTGCTTTGTCTCTCCTAGGATTCTTTTCTAAAGAGACCTGTATTACAACTGAGATTGACAGCACCCCAAGGCCAAATAAATTTATAATGTTTTAAACTTGTAAAAAGATAATTTAGTCAATTCTTGTATGCTAGCATGCCTGACCCTAATATCAACCTCTAACTAACCCTGATGTAAGATTATTTACTGATGGGAGTGTTACAGATTGGGAGAATATGGTTTTGGGGAAACTGTCCCTGAGGACCCCTGTTAGGGTCCTGGACACAATTTCCCTCAAACCACAACAAAACCCAATAAGCAGAAAAACAGAAAAAAAAAACTGCAGGTTCTTGTCCTGAGCTAAGGATACGTATACATAGCTTGAATACTTGCTGAAGATTTAAAGAAGTTTATCAAAAAGATAGAAATAGAGAAGATAGTTACAGCCCCATGCCAGAATGTCATGGGGGAGGGTGGTCCGAGCCAATTAACCACCCCCAAAGACATAGCATGGTTGGATCGGACTTTTTATACCCATGACCTCCATCTTGTTTACGTAATTCTGAAGTGTAGTGAACATCCCTGTAAGGTACCTCCCCCAGCAAGGTGTGGTGGTATTTCCTTTCATAAAGGAAGAAGGGCAACCCCTGCTCCATCCTCCCTAGACTATCATGTAGATCTGTCTTTAGAAAGAAGAAGCCCTAGCTCTCCTCTATTGACTTGTTAATTACTTTTACCTAGGTTAATTTACATTGGAATGGCTGCCTGCTTTTAGGCAGAAATCAAGTCCTTTCTTTACCCAGGTCTGCCACCATTTTGACACAATTAGTTTTGAAATATATTAATAATCAGAGCTTTCTCAAATCTTCCTAACCCATTCTCAATACTGGTACAGGGAGCAGCTTCATGAATGAGGGAACTCAAAAACCAGGATCAGGATAAGTTTTGAAAGTGTCTGTTGGATTTGTGGGCTAGTACTGACCTCCAGTTCATCTAAATTACCTTGATGGTTCTCCCCCTTAATAACAACAACAAAAAAATGATTGGTTAATATCTTGGTGGGATAAAAGTTTTATTTTCTTGGCCAGTATACTTTGCATCAGTATACTCTCCTTTTGTTTGATTTGCTATTTTGGGGGGCAGATATTTCATATCTTTATGTCTTCAGCTCCAAAACATCAGCGAATGATGGCTCTGCGTCAACAAAAAGACCTGACCACCTTGTGTCTTCTTTAGACTCGTCTGGCTAAAACTTTCCATTCCTGGATAGGCAGGGTCAACACCCCTTTGTCAGTTGGGAAGACATTACAGAATTCAGAACATTGTCCTGAGCCAGCCCCTATGATTAGGGGAACAAAAGTCTCAGTAGAGGGAAATGAGGTAGAACAGAAGAAATAAAATTTTAGATAGAAAGGAGACAAATTGGGAAGGAAAGGAGATTATAGCTTTAAAATCTGGAAAGGTCATAATCTGGGACTTCTATAGGAGATGTCTCTGGCAGAAGCTTTGATGAGATGAGACCACTCTTGATTACAATGGCTCCTTTTCCCCACCTGAAATTCCTGAGATGCCTAGTAAACAAAATGTCAAAGAGGATGAGGACAAAGGTTGTACACAGCCACCCATCACCCCTCATTGTCAGGGAACCTGAAGAATAAGAGGAAGTCCAGACCTTCCCTATGGGGCTCCACCAACCAGCTCATGAAAGTTCAATAAGAGAACTGAAAAAGCCTCAAAGACCCTCTTCTTCTTATGCGAGTGCTCTCCAACTTTTAAGATGGTCTGCCTTTCCCCTCGAATCCCTTGCTTTCTTCTGCTTTTATTTTTGACTGGTGGGTGCTGAAATTCTTTTTGCTGTGGAAGCCAAAAACCTACAGAAGTTATTGTGTTTTTCCATGACAGTTTCATTTTTGGCCTTTTTTTTTTAAGGAAGCTGAAGTGTGTATGTGAATCCAGGTACTAGGAATGATTTGCTTAGATTTCTGAAGCCACTTTACACGTCACCAAGTACAATTGCTCACTGCTTTTCTACCTTGGCTGAACAAAAGGACATTCCAAATGCAGTGGTAGGAATTTTGACCAGATTTTATAACCAAGATAATTTCATAGTTGTTCTTTTTCAGTGACGCAAGATCTTCAAAATATTTTCTTACATCTTCCAGTTCATTAATCTTCATTTCTACAAATACTTCTTGTGTAACTACCCTGTGCAAACCACTATGTGACATTCTAGGCCGATAAGATACCAATGAGGAACCCAGCCTTTCAGAGTCTTATTAACCTACAAATATCTCTCAACTGAATTTATATCAGCATACTACATATGAAAGGCTGTCATTTTGCCATTTATTAATCCATTTATAAATAAAAATATGAAAAAAATGGCAAACTTATCTGTTGCTTTCCACCCCCATTCCGAGACCACAATTCAGACAGCTGTGGTCTCTTACGTAGACCTTCTGTGATACTCTGTTTTCATTTGCACGACCTGCAGTCCTTTTCAGCAGAGTAACCATAGTGCTCTTCCTGCATCCAAACTGTGATCAGCACTCTTCTCTAGAGGTTCCCTATTCTTTTCATAAAAATAATGCTTTAACATGTCAGCAAGGCACACAGACCTGGGCCAAGCACTCCTTTGCAGTGCTGAGGATCAAACAGTGCCTTGAACATACTAGCTTCACTCTCCAGCACTGAGCTATACCTCCCAAGCTTATTCTGCTCATTTCTAAAATAAGGTTTACAATGTTCCCTCAATGCACCTTTGCTGAACCTCCATCCTTGTGGTAATGTTTACATTTTCCTCTCACTAAAGACTTTAGCAATGTTATTTTATGTATCTGAAGCCATTCTCCTCTTTGCTTTTTCCTAGTTCCTACTTTTTTCAGGTCACAAATTCTATGTTGCTAGTTGGGCATAGTGACACAAGCCTGTAATGTGAGTTATTTGTGAGTCAAAGACAGGAGGGTTGCAAGTTCAAGGCCAGCTCGGGCAACTTAGCAAGAATCTATGACAAAATGGAAAATAAAAAGGACTGGCTATGCAGCTGAGTGGTAGCGCGCCCCTGTGTTCAGTACCCTCCTCACACACAGACACACACATACATACATTCTATATGGCTTCCTTTGGAAGCTGTGTCTTTCCTCCAGCCAGGATCATGTGCTTGTTATACGTAATGACTTTGCTTCCCTCTACTTGTTCATGAAGAAAGCATTTGTTGAATAGCTACTATGTGCTAAACTTTATTTCGGCACCTTGAGATATATCCGTGAAAAAGAACAAACACAAAAAATGGCATTTATTTTCAAGCAGGGAGAAAGAGACAATAATGTAATGAATGAATTGATTGCAAATACAGTATTCTTGAAAGTAAGAATGGCAAAAAGAGGAACAGTGGAAGTTGTTGACACATCCTCTGATGATGGAGAGCATGCATTTGTTTTTCCTGGCACTAGGGATGGAACCCAGAAGCATTCTATCTCTGAGCTACACACCCATCCCTAATTTTAATTCGCTATTTTGAAACAGGGTCTCACTGAGTTGCAAAGGGCCTCACTAAGTAGCTGAGGCTGGCCGTGAACCATGATCTCAGTCTCCCAAATGCTGGGATTACAAGCAGGTGCCTCCACACCCACCTAGCCTGCAGTTTTAAACAGAAAAAGAGCTGGGCACTGGATTTCTGGAGAAAATGGTAGTTGAGTAAAGATCTTAGGGACACAAGAGAGATGTTTAGACATTCCGATATGGGGAAAATGGTCCAGAAAAGAATAGACCCTGTGCAAAGGTTCTGGAGGGAGTAGGAACCAGGGGCTCTTAAGGAGTAGCAAAGCTGTTATTGCAGGCTAGAGGAGCAATGTTAAAAATGACTAGACAATAGAGCATTTAGATCTTCTACTGCCAGCAGGATGGATCTGGCTTTTACACCAAGTGAAATAGACTTTAAAACAAAATCACCAGATAAGCTCCTTTACATTATATGAGGACCCTTGAGACAGGAAGAATGTAAGGACAGAGAAAGGGGTTCATGAGACTGTGACTATAGCAAAAGTCCTATCAGAGAAGATGGTGGTTGAATTTAAAGTGCTTGGAGGAGGTGGCGAAAAGTGACACAGAGCTACAAGAATTGTCTAAGAGTGTATGTGAGCTACAGGGGAAAAGAGGAGTCAAGGCCACGTTCAAGGGTTTGGTCTAAGCAATAACTGAAGCTGAAGTTGCCATAAACTGAGATGGGAAAGACTGGTGGAGACAGCTTGCAGAGGCTAATGAAGAGCTAGTTAGCAGCAGGAAGTCAATAGCTTCATTTTCAATGTATACTTTTAAGATATCGTTAAGACAATTTCTATCAATACTCCAAAGTAATCACTGGGTTTTAGCTAAGCACTGTCAGTTCCTTCAAGATAGAATTTTGTCTTTTTCCTGACACCTAAGATAGTGCCTGCTACAGAGTAGAAATTCAATAAATATGTGTTGAATAGATAAATGAACAAATTAAAAAATGCTGTTCCAAGTTACCAACAAATCATGAAAAAGGAAGTCAGACTTAAAGTCTTATTGCAGGCTGGGTGTAGCTGGTAGAGTTGTAATATGTGAGAGATCCTGGGTTCTAGCCCCAGCACCACAAATATAAAATAAAATAATAAAATCTTAGTGCTATGACTCTAGAATTATATGATATGTAAAAATGAAGTTTAAATTTTGAAATTTACATTTGATGGTTATTAAAATATATTAACTATTTAAGCCAGGCATGGTTGCACACACTTTTAATTCCAGCATTCGGCATATCCAAATTGCCAGCATCTCTATTCTTTTACTTTGGGGCCATCTTTAAAGTAAACTAAGAGTTACTTAACATAAATGCCACCTTACCACAAACATTCCATCTGATAAAGCTGCTAACTGACTAATGGGGTAGTATATATACTATGGATACTCTGGACAAAGAGATGATTCATCCCTTGGGTTAGATGGAATGGGATAGTGTGATATTTTATCATGTTATTCAGAATGGTATGCAGTTTAAAACTTATGAATTGTTTCTGAAATTTTTATTTCATATTTTCAGAACATGTTAACCATGTATAATTGAAACCATAGAGATTAAAAACTCAGATGTGCAAAAACTATTGGAAGGCTTTCATGATATTTTCTTGCTTCATTAGGTAATAGAAAGGAGAAAAACTCTATAGAGAACTCAATAGCATTCTCTAAATATAGAATGTACTTTTAAGTATGATTTGCTTGATCAAGGGAGCAAAAATTTCTCAAATGAGATTATTTCCAATGAGGTTATTTTCTTTGATTCTGAGAAGGGGGAGTTTGGATTATATTAGATACATTGGTAATTTCAATCACAATTTACTACTCTACAATAAAAATCAGTGGGAGAGGGAAGAAACCCTATGAAAATAGCTCTCATTACATCAAATTCCATCTATGGTTAGGCTTTGGAAAGTACACCAAGTTGTAAAAATCATAAACATATGATTGTTTTAAAGTTTTAGTCATTTTAAAAGTAATGCAACCTCTACAGTGAATGTTCTCAATAAGGAAAGAAAAAAATTGTATGTTGAGGTCCCAGTGGCTGTGTCACTCACTCCACCTCATCATGTTGGCCCTGAATCATTATCTCAAATGATCACAAGGAATGAGTGCAGTACAAGAAGAGATTTTGATAGACTACATTTATGTAACATTTACTACAGTATACTTTTGCAGTGATTCTACTTTATTATTATTTTTAATTTCTTTTTATGTTCTTAGTTTATAAAGTAACTTGATAGGTATGTATACATAGGAAAAGCATAGGATAGCTAGAGTGTGATACTGTTCATTGTCTCTGGCATCCATTTGGAGGCTCGGACTGTACTCCTCCTGTCATAGGGGAGAACACTGTATCTGGTAAGGACTACCTGTCACATCTGCTGACAGTTGACTAGCCATACCCTAACAGCTCCCACATGTCCCTTTCACCAATTGAAAATATTTAAAAATCTTAAAGCAGCAAAAACCGTGCCATCCCCTGAATCTGTCAAGCTGTCACATTACCTTCAGTTTCTGTACAATCTGTTCCTTCAGAACTCCTACTCATGATTTTTTTCCCTGCTCAACCCTGTACAGAATGCTGCTTGGGTGTCCCTCCTACAGAATCCTTCCCTGGCCTCCCTTCCACACACTGTCCTAGTCATCTGTAGGGAACTGGCACATTTCACATGCATCATTCCCTAGCATGGCTGCATGCTGACATGTTTGTCTCCTCCATAAGGCTGTGGATTCTCAAGAGCAAGATTCATACATTTTTCACTTCTTTTTTATATTCAATTTCTCGCTGTCTCGTACATGAGCAATATGTGTTTGTGTTAGCATGAACTCCCATCCAAAGATCATTCTCCCTATATTTTCAGTAATGTTTATGAAGTTTCAAAGACCTTATAGAATATGCCTCTGGGGGAAGTAATGGAATCACAGCAGGTTAACTGGGAGTAAACCTTTGCAGATGACTGCAATTCCCTTATTTTAGAAAAGGAGTCAAAAAGAAAATTTGCCTTTATTGGCACCTATGTTTCATGTACTATGAAATTGTTTTGTAAATGTTATTTAATCTTCACAGCAACTAGGAATTAACAGCATTGACTGCATTATACTGATGAGAACATTGGACCCCAAGTCAAATAATGATTCAGAACCTGTAAATTCATAAGCCTATGTTGTCTTCAACATCCTATAATGAAGGACCAACATGATCTCTCTGAAAATTGGCAGGAGCCACCAAAAGGAGGCATTAGGGAAGGGGAATGCTGTGGCAGGAAGGAGCAAAGAAAGGTAACCAGGCAGACTCTCAAGAGAGTGAAATCTGGCTCTCAGTTTTGGCAAAAATTTTAACAAGATACATTGATAACAAACTCTCATACCCCAAATACATAATGCAACTTAATGCAAGACATATGAACCTGAATAATGATGTGACTTCTGGGAGAAAGAAAGCTCTCATGTTCTTTAGTACCACTCATAGCAGGCAGGGAGGAGGGCAACACAATACCTAGGAGAATATTCAAAAGGAGCATGTTGGCTCTATTTGAGGATGAATGGCATGTGCTCCATCAGATCACTCAAATGCTATTGAGTCTCAGTGGATGGAAGCCTGGAGTTTCATAGCAAAGAGATCAAGTTTCTGCTTCTGCTGAGCACTGGTGTGGGCATACCCTTAGACTAACTGAGTCCAGGTGTCCACTAGCATTCGCAGCAGCCTGTAACATGAAGAGCCCCCTACAGGGCCCCATTATCAACAGCATAGATACAGAGTCTAGGTCAAGTTCACCAAACGGGAAATCATTTACATTTCAGAAAAAAAAAAGTAACTCAGGGTTATGTTTTAAATTCCTATGGAATGCTTCTCGGAAATTGTCTTAAAATTTTAAAAGATTTTTTTGTATAACCCCAAAATAGAGAAGGTCAAGGTCTTTAATTCTTTTCTAGGACTAGTTTCATAGTCAGCTACAAATTTATAATCAAATACCCTCTCTATGATGTATAACAGTTTGCTTGTGACAATAGCTAATATCACATGTCGTGGACTAGTTCACAAATAACTCCCTTTATAATATGCCATAACAAAGCAAAATCAGTATACATCTGAGAATGTTTTATACCTTTTTCTTTTAAATTTCACAAACATCTAGTTTCATAAATAATGTGAACATCATTCTTCAGCCTACCCACTGCTCAATCCACCTCTAGTTGAGTCTTAATCTTACCTCTGCTTCTAGTAAGGTCAACAACAAAAGAAAAAGCTTTCTTCTGATGGAAGAAGCACACAATTCATGGGAGTAAGTAGATGCACATGTGTATACACAGTAAAATTCATCAAATAACTGAGAAAAGGTTTTAGTGTGTTCAAACCCATAAGAACAAAGTAGAATTTGTACAGCTTCTTTATCATAGCAGTGAATTATATTTAGCACTCAAAAACTCTTGATTGTATAAAACACTGCATTTATTTTTAATTTTTAATTATTAAAGTAAATTAAGATTTTTATTTGCCTCCTAAGGTATTCCATAGTTAATTTACACACACACACACACACACACACACACACACACACACACACTGAGCAAAATATCTACACATAAATTTTTTTTTTTTTTTTTTTGCGGGTCTGGGGATGGAACCCAGGGGCATTCAACCTCCGAGCTACACCCCCTGCCCTATTTTTTATTCTTTATTTTGAAACCGGGTCTCACTGCTTTGCAGAGGGCCTCACTAAGTAGCTGAGGCTGTCCGTGAACTGCGATTCTCTGGTCTCAGCCTCCTGAATGCTGAGATTACAAGCATGCGCCACCACACCTAGCTACACATAAATTTTTTGAACATTGGGAAAAATTGACACCTACTATTCTTTCATTTAGTTACAAACAAAACTTTCTAAATGGCAGCCAAAACGTTTTTTATTATTCAGGTCTTAACTATCTCTTCAGACAATGCTTCCTAGCGCCCATAGTTTAAGGTAGTCTCGCCCGCCTGTAGGGTCTTGTCTTTCAGTATTCATTGTTGGATTCCTTTTTCCAAAGCTTACTCTCTTTCCCACAGTAAACTCTTAGCAGAAACGGGATCTCACCTTTTTATTTACCACAAAAGTGCCTGATTCATAAACCATTCCATATAAAAAGCCACATGGAAAAATAAATGAATGAATGTCAGTGTAAGGAAATAAAAGCTGAAGATCAATAGTGAAGCACTAACATTTTCTTACTTAAAAACTGGAACCGTGGAAAACATACTTAGCAATGTATTTGTCTGTTGACTTATGAACTGTGGTATCTACTCTTTCCTGTATTTTCCAAGGCCACTGTATCTCCTCATATAGGAGAAAACAAAAGCAGAAAGGAGAGCAAACCTTAATTGTAGATGTGTGTGCTCCTGGGTATTCCTTCTCTTCCAGGGTTGACCATCTTTCTATGAACTTAGACACCAAGGAATCATCATAGTCCACAATCTGAAATCCAGAGACATTTGCACCTCCAAACTGAATTTTCAATAGGTCTCCATCAGTGAATCCCTAGACACAAAACAGATGTCTGTCATGAAAACAGAACTTAACATTTTCCACATATGTCTACACAGGATGGTTCTACCTTCATTTTCTTTTGTTGATATTGAAAAATACATACTTTCTGATTCTTTTTTGTATTTAATCTGCTTCTCACTCTTATCTACTTTCCTAATACCTTTCAGAAGCTTTTGAAATTTTTCAATTATCTCTGAAATTCCATAATGTTTCAATTTAAGTCTTTCTTTTTCCATTATTGTGTGTATTTGATTGGTAGATTTACATCATTCAGTACTGGACATTTTTAAGAGTTCTTTAATATTTTTCTTCTCCTATTTTCACAATTTCCTATTGCTAAAAAGTATATGATTAAGATATTACAGCACTTACTATAAATGTGTAGTATACAATTTATTTTAAATAAAAATGTATATACAAAAAAGTAAATAAATTAATTAATGTCTAAGTTGGGCAGGGTGTGGTAGTGCATGATTGTAATTCCAGTGTGTGGGAGGCAGACAGGAGGATCGCACAGGTTCGAAGCCAGCCTCAGCTACTTAGTGAGGCTCTCAGCAACTTAGCGACACACTGTTTCCAAATAAAATATAAAATAGGTCTGAGAGTATAGCCTGGAGGTAGAAAAGCCTCTGGGTTCCACCTCCAGTACCACACATAAAAAATAAATTTCTAAGTTTTTTATAGGTTTTATATTTCTATCTTATAATGTGCTGACATTTTGTTACATAATCTGGAAAACTTTTCCAACTTTTATTCAATTTCATAAAATTTAACAATTTTAAGAAATTAAACAATACAACTTTCCAGAGCTCTTATTCTTCTGTCTGTAACATCTTAGATATAGTTAAATATATTTTATTTCTCTGTAGATATTAATTACAACTTAACCATTTTTCTTATGCCTCCTGATCAGTTTCTTTATGTTCCTATTGCATCATATCCTTCTTGGAAAAGATTTTCTCAAATATCTGGCTACACTTGGCTATTTTCAGAGTTAGATACTAAAACTTTTCTTGAAATTTCTTTGTGTGTGAGTAACGCTCATTCCCAGGTACACATCCGTAGAAGATAGGTTGATGGGAAGGATAAACAGAAGGGTGTTTTGCTGGTATCTGGTTTACTTTCCTCTGGTCCATTCAGTTTCCTCAGGATTTTCCAGTCTCATACATAAATACATATATGTGGCTAAATTCTAAGGGCAAGTGGGGCGGTGAGGTTCAGAATTCCTAAGACTTCTTTTCTTTTGGTCACTTTCTTTTGGTTACCTTCTGGTTTCAGCTCATGTCTCTTGAGTCTCAAGAACCTCTCTAATTCATATTCTCTAGAAAGTAGTATTATCAAGAGAGGAAGTGGATCTTTAGGAACCAGGGCTTGTGGTTACTTGAACACATGGTATGTCCAATCATTCCTCGCAAGGAACTTTTAATCAAATCTCTTGTATCCGTTGCAGGGCTTTCCCTGCTTGGCCAGTGACTCATGTCCATAATCTTTCCCAGAGAATTGCCCAAGGACACAGAAGCCACTCTTTTATGGTCCGTGGTCAGTGGCAAAAAACTAACTGGAATCTGGGTCCAAAACCCCTCTTGCCTTGGGAGAGAGTGGTGCAACAGGAAGCCCGAGGGATCTGCCCTTAACCACATCCTTATGTAGGTCTTTTTCATTCCTTGCTTTGCTCTCCTTGCCCCTTTACAGGTTGCTCCTGAAAGCACCTCCTAAATTATCTAAATTATGTGCACAGGGATACTCCTGTCAGGCTTTGCATCTAGGGAAACTGTTACTGTTTATCTCTGCACCTTAACCGGCTTTCTGTGGTGCTTGTCTTCTAAGAGTGAATGTCACAGGGCTGTGCAGCCTGAGTGGATTGCTTCTTATGTGCATCTCACTCTGCTGGCACTCTTACTTTTTTCTTCCTTCTTTTTCCTAGTCCACATATCCATCCTTCATTTGATCTGCATCATAAAAATTTTTGTTTCTTTCTTTCTTTTTTTTTACTTTATGCACAGTTGATGTTTCATTTTTCATATTCTTCTTCCTTATAAAGGCTCTATGTCATTTTTATCCTTTTACTGTCATTTTACTATAAAAAGCATTTTTTTTTCCAGTGGTGGTACTGGTGTTCCTGGAAACCCTTTTACCTCCAGGCTACACTCCCAGACCCATTTTTATAATTTTTTTTATTTTGGAAACAGGGTCTCTTAAACAAGCTGGCTGGCTTCAAACCTGCGCAATCCTGTCTCCGCCTCCCAAGCGCGGGGATTACAAGAGTGCGCCACCAATTGAACCCTGAATAATGTCTAAAGATGGCCTCAGCGAGGGTCAATATCTCCCAGAGTGTTCTTCCTTCTCTGAAGCCTTTCAAATTATAAAAAATAGAAAAGCTGGGCGTGGTGGTGCACGCTTGTAATCCCAGTGCTTGGGAGGCGGAGACAGGAGGATCACACAGGTTCGAAGCCAGCTGCGGTGGATTAAGAGACCCTGTTTCCAAATAAAAATATGTCTGGAAGGTAGAAGGGTTTCCAAGAACCCCAGTACCACCAAAAAGAAGAAGAAGAAGGAGGAGGAGGAGGAGGAGGAGGAGGAGGAGGAGGAGGAGGAGGAGGAGGAGGAGGAGAAGAAGGGGAAGGGGAAGGGGAAGGGGAAGGGGAAGGGGAAGAGGAAGAAGAAGAAGAAGAAGAAGAAGAAGAAGAAGAAGAAGAAGAAGAAGAAGAAGAAGAAGAAGAAGAAGAAGGAGGAAGAACTGCAGCAGGGGCTGGGGATGTGGCTCAGTGCACAGTGTTTGTCTGCCATGCCTGAGGCCTTGGGTTCCATCCCAGCACAAAAAAAAAAAAAAAAAAAAAAAAAATTAAAATAAAAAAAATTAAAATAAAAAAAACTCAACAGAGAGGGCAAGGTCTAACAACACAAGTAATAACAATGCATAAAATTAAAACCAATACTTCTATTCCTTGAGATTTATTTGCAGAGATTTAAAACAGAAGGTAAGACTCCATTAATAATTTTTGAAAGTATAAAATTAATGGGTAGATATGTAAAGCCATCAGCATTAGGGAACCATTACTTTATTAAAAATTAAGTTAAATCCACAAGAGTGGTAGGGTTGAAGAAATGAAAACAGAATGGCCTATGTCCACTTCTTCACCACCTGGTGTACTGGTTATTCCTCAAATATTCCATCAAGAATCGAATCACAGACAATGCTTCAGGAACCTAATCAAGCATCCAACAATTCCTCAATAAATTAATCAATTGTAATATCTGAGGGTTTTTTTTTTTAATCTTCTATAACCACTTGCTTTAATATGCTCTGAACAGTAGTCAAGGGAGAAGATACCATCTCGATCAAGAATTAGGAAGTGGACACCCTTTCCCTTTGGATGACATTCTTAGTGGAGTTTCCACTTCTCTAAATACTCTGAGTTGATTCACTAGACATTCCATATGGCAAAGAATCCAAGTATTCAAAAAAAGAAAATCAAACCTGAATTCAAGCCTGATATTGGCTAGCTTCCTCCCTGGAGCCACAACAGTGAGGACCGCAGCATATGCCTGCCTGCATTTAACTTTGGTCATTCAGACACTTCTTTCCTCTGCCATAGCATCAAATATCAACTCTCATATTGATGAGCCACCTCCTGTCATTGTTTCTCAGTGTTCCAATATAATCTCCTCCATCTGGACATTTTTAAAAGATCACAGCTTTGGATGTGGGCTTGTGCTGCTGTCAAATGGCGGAGCATTCACACAGGGGACTGGCCGTCCAGGCTGTTTCCCGTACTGAACCCAGCTCTGAATAGAATCCTTACAGAGCTTCATTTAACTCTTGTTTCTCTATGTGAAGCCCTTTGTGATCTCCTTAGTATATTCTAAGGGGAAATTCTAGAGACTTTTATAATCACCATTTCATTACCAAATAGATGTTTCATCTTCAACAACCAACTTTCCCCGATAACATGTTGGTTTGAAATGTACAATTTTGTCACTGTTACTGACTTCAATGAAAACAATATTTATGGTAATGTTGGAAGATTTGGTTTTAACCTCTTTTGATAGCTACAAGAAATAATTTTTCTGATATACAATCTGACTGCAGAAATTATAACAAATTCATATTTGTATAAATACAAAAATATTTTCACAGTCTTTGAATTTATCTTAGACTAAGCTTCTTATTTTATATTGTTATAATTTATGCCTCATAGTATACTCTATACGTTATATGCCTTATAACATATTTTATATTCTGCACTTTCCTTCTTTTTCTCACCTTTCATTTCATGCATGGGGTTAGGGGTTCCTGATTCCCACACAGACAAATCTACCCAAAGGTCATAAAATTTGCAATGAAGCTGGGTGTGGTGGCGCACACTTGTAATCTCAGCATTCGGGAGGCTGAAACCGGAGGAACACGGTTCGGCCCTCCGCAACTTAGTAAGACCCAGTTTCAAATTAAAGAATAAAAAAACTAGGGCAGGGGGTATAGCTCGGAGGTCAAATGCTCCCGGGTTGTTCCATCCCCAGTTATTACACATACTAAAAAAGAATTTAAGGCATGTGTTGAGGGTAAAGTTTATAAAGCACAATAACAGAAATATGGGATATTTATATAATTAATTTTACATATCTTTAAATTTTCCCTTAATTAAAATATAACTCCCAGTATAATTAAGTCAAATACGTTCTGCAAATTTTTACATCATTCATAATAATAGGAAATTGACTGGAAAATATGAAATCTATATGAAGTATAAAATAAATTAAACATAACAAATTGAAAAAAATTATCAATATAATAAAACTACAGTTTTAAAATGTCACTGATAACACTGATAAGTGGTGGGTTTTTTGTGTTTTGGGGTTTTTTTTGTTTTGTTTTGTTTTGTTTTTTTGGTACTGGGGATGAAAACCAGGGACATTCTACCTCCGAGCTTCTCTCCCAGCCCTATCTTTTATTCTTTATTTTGAAATGGTCTCACTGAGTTGCAAAGGACCTCACTAAGTAACTGAGGCTGGCAGCAAATCACGATCCTCCTGTCTCAGCCTTCAGAATGCTGGGATTACAAGCATGTACCACTACAGCCAACTATAAGTGGTGATCAATTAAAGTTAATTTTTATTAACAAGAATAGCTACTAAAATAATAAATATGAATTAATTTACCTACCAAATTTGCAATGATGTAGTGGTATCCTTTAACATGTTTTCCAATCGTAATAACCTAACAAAGATAAAGAAACAATTATTTAAAACAGAAATAATGTAAATATGAAGCTCCTGGTATTATTATCTAATTTAAAGAAAAAAATATTTGTGGTGATATATAATTAACAAATTCAGAGAACATTTCTTTCAGAAAACAGCAAAAATACATTTAAGAGCTTAATAACTGTTATCTTTCAAGAACTCAACCACTAAACTGAAATAATTATTTCATTTTGTCAACAGTGAAAATAAGGACACAGAATTTTAGAAAACATTAACTCAAAATCTTTAATCCATAACAAGTCATAATTTTATTCCTACAAAAGCTGTCTTCATCTTTTTAATAAAATAGCTGAAATCACCATTTGAGATTTTATATTCACACATAAATATTCAAAGATAAACACAAATAAAATTTCCAGAATTACATAAACTTATAGAGTATTAATGAGAAATAAAATAATTTTACATGGATATTTAAAATAATATGTCTATAGTAAGGCTCTGGAAATACAAATAGCTTAGCCTAAATTATTTCTTGCTTTAGGCAACAAAATATTGAAGAAGCTAATCTTTTCAAAAATCTAAGTGAAACATCACTGGTGATATCATATTTTGAAAGAAGGGATCATCCCTGTAATACAATAGTTTTGGACATTGTTAAATCACTCTGAGTTTTTGCTGCCTACATCAATTATGAAAAGTGTAGGCATAAATGAACAGCTATGCTGTACTGATATGTAGATGCAGATTCTCCTTAGCCTATGGGTTAATGTCCTGAGAAACCCACCATAAGATGAAGATACCTTAAGTCAAAATGCATTGGTACACCTAAGCCACCAAGCATCATAGCTAGCCACACAGGACACCAGTGTATCACCACTTCCCCTTGTGGCCATGTGGCTTCTTGGGGGCTGCGGCCAGTCGGCATTACAAGAAAATCAAGGTGTATATTGCTGGCCCAGGAAAAACCAAAGTGCAAAAAGTATGGTTTCTGATATTCCCAGTAGTATAAAGTTGATAAGTCATAAATCAAGCCAACCTAAGTTAAGGATCATCTGTCTTTAAATGAATTTCTATTTATAAGGTAATGGCCACATCAATAAAAAGCCTGAGATACCAAGACATTCAGTAATCTAAACCAGTAACTCACTTTCTTGTTAAACTGATTTGGTGGTTTCCCATGGCTTCTTTTATAATAAGTAAAATTTCTTAACCTTCCGAAGAAAATTCCAATGAGGAATTCTGAGGCCCACTTCCTCCCTTCTCGACATTCATGTCATATGGGCTCCCTTTTAGGTTTTCCCCACTACAATACTTCTTCCCATCACCTCAAGACTATACCTCTCTGTCTCCTCTGCTTAGAAAGCGCTTTCAATACACTGTGTTAAGGCACAACAAGTCTCAGTCCAAGCATTATCTGCTAGGAGAAGACTCCCCTGATTTTCTATCATTTCAGATACATTCTGGTGCTCCAAAACACAATGCTTCAAAAGCAAGAACAACAAATTTCGTGAAGGACTCTGGATATGCCACTTTGATTATAGCTCTTGGAAGAAAGTTGGGGTTTATATTATTTTCTAAGATATTTTTATGCAACAAAACTAAATTGGCTTTTCAAAAAACACTAAGCCCTCCATGTTAAAGGGAGAATTTTGAAGAAAACAATGTCCTTCTAAGTAAAAAATACATGAATTAACACCAGTTTAATCAGGATGATTTTGTCCTTTGCATATCCTAAGGACATCTGCTGGCTCTGCTTACAACATTCGCTTTCTGAAGCATATATGTCTTCCTTCTGAGAATTAAGATCAACGTAATGAAAAATGTTCTACATCACTGGCCATCAGGGAGATGCAAATCAAAACTACCCTGAGAGTCCATCTAACCCCAGTCAGAGTGGCAAGCATAAAGAAATCAAACAACAATAAATGCTGGCGAGGATGTGGGGAAAGAGAAACTCTTTTACACTGTTGGTGGGAATGCAAACTAGTTCAGCCTCTATGGAGATCTGTGTGGAGATTCCTAAGAAAGTTAGGAATAGATCCACCATACAATCCAGCCCTACCATGCTTGGGTATTTTTCCAAAAGGGTTGAATTCAGAGAACTATAGCAACATATGCATACCTATGTTCATAGCAGCACAATTCGTAATAGCCAAAATATGGAACCAACCCAGGTCTCCATCAACAGATGAATGGATTGCAAAACTCTGGGAAATACACACAATGGAATTCTACTCAGCCATAAAAAAGAACAAAATCATATCATTTGCAAGAAGATGGAAAGTCCTGGAGAGCATTATGTTAAGTGAGATCAGCCAAACACAGATGGAGAAGGTACATATGTTCCCTCTAATATGCCCAAACTAGGGAACGTAGAGGATACCAGTGGTACTCCAGGTAATGGAGGGGAAATACCAGCAAAGCTTGAATGGAAAGATAAGGGGAGGAGGAAGACTGAACTTGATTAATGAGGGTCTACATCCGAATATGTGTAAAATTATGAATACGGCATGGTTACCCTGGACAATCATTGGTGGGAGGGGAGGAAGGGAAAATAGGGGCGGGGGGGGGAGAGGGCACCAAGTATAATTTAAATGTATACCACTTACATTCAATAAAGAAAAAAAATTAAAAAAATAAAAAAGATCAATGTAATGATAATAACCACTTATTAAGATAAACATAAGGCGGATGTAGTGCTGCAAGCTTGTAATCCCAGTACTTCAGAGGCTGTAACAGGAGGATAAAAGGTTCATGGCCAGCCTCAGCTACTTACTGAGGTCCTTCATAAAGTAGTGAGACTCTGTTTCAAAATAAAGAATAAAAATAGAGCTGGGAATATAGCTTGGAGGTAAAATGCCCCTGGGTTCCATCTTCAGTACCACATAAAAGAGAAATATAAGTGGTAACACCAGCAGTTGTTATTTGAGTTTTTAATGTTTACACAGAGAAAAAGAGAAATAAGAAAATTCACTATTCCTATGTATACATAAAAATTAGTGTTGGCCATAATAACCATCATAACATTTTATCTTTCATTTGAAAGAGAGTCTCACTAGATTGATGAGAATCTCACTACTTGGTAAAGCTGTTCATAAACGTGATTCTTTTGTCTCAGCCTCCCAAGTGTTGGAATTACAGACATGTATCACAATGCCTAGCTTATAAAATTGTTCTTAAAAGTTTAATTCTATTGTTAATTTCAAGCTATGAAGACAAAATGTTTTATCTCATCTATGTTCTCTTATAAAGAATAATTCAAAGGAGCCAGGCATGGTGACACATGCCCGTAATCTCAGTACTTGGAACTGATACAGGAAGATTACAGGCTTGATTACAGCTTCATCAACTAAGGGAGACCCTCAAAAACTTAGCAAAACCTCAACAACATAGCAAGGGCTAGGTGTGTACCTCAGAGGTAGAGTGAGTGGCCTTGAGTTCAACCCAGCATAAAAAAAATAGTTCAATGAATAACTAGTGCTGCCTTTTCTTGGTAAGTACTTTCTCTCTGCATTTTGGCTACTAAATGCTATTCCTTGAAAAATATTTTAATCTAAAGCATTTGTTTACTGTGTGCATGTATGTTAATGTCAATATGAATTATATTGTGATATGAGACTGTAATGTACCAATAAAAGCACATTAAAAATAAATAAAAAGAATTTGTTTCTACAATTCTCAGAACTGTTTTCTCCATCCATAGACTATCCCATTGTTATACATTCATTTCTGTAAATGCAGCATTAATATACCTTGATAGAGCCTAGCCTGTTTTGTTTAACATTGCTTTTTTGACATATTTGCAGTGCTTGCCTAGAAAAGAGTATACACTTATGGAATATTTATTCGACAATAAATTAATAAATGAAACCAGCCAAAAGCCACCTTCTCTGAAAACCCTTCACATATCATCTCTCCCCTGTAAAAACAGGTACCTCGTCTTCCACACTCTTGAACCATGATGTAGTGTGAATCTCATATGTCTCGTGTGTTAAAGGCTTGGTTCTCAGCTTGGCACTACTGGAAAGTGGTGGAACCATTAAGAGGTAGGACCTAGTAGGAGGTTTTTAGGTCATTGAGGAGTATCCTGGAAAGGAACTTTGGAACTCCAATATGTTTCTGTCTCTCTCTTTGCTTCCCACCCAACATGATGTGACATAGCAGCATCCTTGCCACACAGCCAGCAACCATAGACTGAAACCTCCAAAACTGTGAGCCAAACCTTTTTTCTAAATAAGTTGATTTATCTCAGGTGTCTGTTAGAGCAATGAAAGGTGACTAACACAATCACATTGCATAATAACTTGTAATATTATAGTGTTGTACATTTTCTACCTCTAATAAATTCATAGGGTATAGACAACATTCTTTCTTGTCTTTGAATTCCTCATTTGACAGAGGGTTTCTTAACAAATATTTGTTGACTGATGCACTTCATGTACTCTTGCTCCATTCATTGTCTGTGTTCACTTAATACATTCAAGAGTGCCTTATAATATGCATGAGCAAAGTACTCTGAACTTTGAACAAATTTCCATGTGGACGTTATGGCACCATGAGCAGAGCTTTGCTTAAAAATTTTGCTTTCATTTGGTCCTAGTTTCTTTTGCAGTTTTTCTCTTCCAGTTTTGAAAAGAGTTATTTTTATGTAGGCTTTCATCAACATGTATTATGATGAGTCAGGAGTACCTACATTTTTAAGCCAGTCTAATGAATATTATTAAAATTCAGTTTTAATGAGAACTTCCTATGAAATTCAAATGAGATTTTTGAGGTTCACCTTTGAACGCCAAGTCTTCAGGTTAAAAACAATCCTAGCTTCATCTCCTGAGACTGAAGTCAAGATTTTTCTACTGAAATGATTCACCTCTCTGTTATTCAAAATTTAGTTCTTTCTTAAAACACTATTCTTTTATTTAATATTTTATGAGATTCACCTTTTATGTCTTAAGGCCTATATTATATATTAATTTGGGTTTCAATGATATTTGCATTTGTGACATCTTTTATAGTGAATGAATTAATAAATCTAATGTTTTCCTCAAAGCCAAGAAGGGCAAAGAAATTCATAGTCAACTGTGAATTTTATTTCTAACACATATACTTCTAAGGATCTTGCAGCCACCGTTTTACACACACACACACACACACACACACACACACAAACACATTTATCAGTTAGTCAAAGATACAGATACCACTTAAGGAGAACTTACTCAACAAATCATGGTGCCTAGTCATTTAATCTGTCTTTAAAATATGGTGTATTTTACGTTTTTATCATTAGAATAACACTACATGGTTGTCCTATGGTGAAAGATCTTAAACTGAAACAAGGTAGAATTGTAAAAGATAAAAACATCCATATCTCTGGTATCATGTTATTCTTTCAAACAGTCCAAATGAATATTTCTAGTTTACTTCTCAAAAAGTAAAGTGCATATTTTAATTTCCTTCATATTTTAATTTTATGGATTACAGTTTTTTTTAATGACACAAATTCCCTAGTATAAAGACAAAATTACTTTTTCAGAATTTCTCCGTAACTTAGTTAGACCCTGTTTCAAAAGATAAATAATAAATAGGGCTGGGTATGTAGCTCAGAAGTAGAATACCCCTGGTTTCCATTCCCACTACAACCACAAAAGAAAAAAAATAATACATATTCTCTCTAGAGACATAGATACAATTAAATAATAAACACAGGCTTGCTACAGTAGAGTATACTATACTATACTATACTATACTAATATTAGATATAATTCACTTGCCCTCCCCAAATTGTATTAATTTTTTCTAATAATTAAATTTATTTTACTTAATACATGTCTATTTCTTGATCTCTAAAAATTTTAGCAAAATTAAATTTAAATTTTCTAGCTCAAAATATCCAAGGATAAGACAACACTTATGATGTAAAGCACAAAAGTCAGGCATTATATATTGAATTCATTTAATGATGAATATGATCTGTCGGCATTATTGACAACCATCTGTTATTGCTAACTGAAGCCAGAGATAAATTAATTGATGATCTTCGCAGCATCCTACATAAGCCATAAAGTGAAAAGTGCTGTTCAAGCACCTTGCAAAAACGCTCCTTGCAAATGCTGACACCGCATGCATATTCTATATTTGGTGCCATCAGAAAACAGAGAGATGCAAACCTGGTCTACAATGTCGTTTACTTTATCCCGCTCACAGTCCAGGATTACACGCCGTTCTTTTTTTAACTCCAGATCTTGAAAGAGTGATCGGTAGGTCTCATCTTTCTTGTCATTGTTAATGTTCCCCACATTGATAGCAGTCACCTGCCATTTCTTCTCAGCAGCTGAGTCCAGCACAGCTTGCAGAGTCGACAAGCCTACAAAGAGGAAAGTGATGACTGATGAAGGCAGCTGAGTAACTCAGACCCCGGCAGTGAAATCGCCGCTGTGTACATTGTTAAGGCTCATCTATTTGTGCAACTCAAGGGAGATTGCCACCTCCAAAAATGCTCTGGCTATCATCTTTATCAGTATGTACGTATGTCCACTGCACAACGAACTCATGACTTAAATGATGTTCTCATGAAAATGGACAAAATAGCCTCCTTTTCTTTCAAAGCACCCAGGGGGCCTTTCTTTGGATATGCCTGGAATATAATGCCTTTAATATCTCTGGTTTAAGAGAAATCAAAATATATAACAAAGATTTCTTTCTCAGAAAATGGACAATTTGTTTAGTCAAATTTGATAGTCTGTCATTTGATAAGAATATTCTGAAGGAGTTGAGTACTTTTCAGTGAGATCAATCTCTGAATCTGTGTAAGCATAAGAGCCAATGATTTATGTGCGGCTGGGATATTTTCTCCTATTATTTTCAACTCAACACTTTCATAGTTTTTTTCTTTCATCCTTCTATTATACCATTTTTTGTGATTGAAACTCATCCTGAGCCAGGTGTAGTGGCAAACACTTGTAATCCCAGTACTTGGGAGGCTGAGACAGAAGGATCACAGGTTCTAGGACAGCCTCAGCAAGTAGTGAGACTCTCATCAACCTAGTGAGACCCTGCTTCAAATTAAAAAATAAGTGAATAAAATAAAACAGAGCTAGGGATGTAGCTCAAAGGTAGAATGCCCTTCAGTTCAATCCTTAACACCAAAAAAAAAAGAAAACCTCATCCTATAAAGATTAAAATTTCTTCACCTACTAACAAGATGGTGGTAGGTAGTTAATTCTCTAGTATAGATGAATCTCATTTTCTAAATAGAAGAATATTTCACTATTTCCTCCTGCTTATAGCATTATATGAGTTAGAAAATTATTATTTTTTATTCTCCATATATTATCTAATGTTTAGGAATAAAAGGGCTAAATCTATCATATTTGACTGGAGAAAATAATACAAAAGCTTATCTTTCTACCTTGACGAGAAATATGTCAACTCTAAATTTAGTCAAACACTATTCCTGCCTAGAAAAAAAATCATTAAAAGTTTTATTAATTCAATATTCGTTAAATAGTATTCAAGATGAGCCTATTACAACTTGTGGTACCAGAAAACAAGAAAGCTCTGTAAAAGAAAGCTTGTGTCAAAGGACAAAGGAGATAATTTGAAAAGAACTTCCTTTCATAAAGATAAGATAATTTTCCTATCAGAAACATAACTGCAAAATACGACATAAAATATTTTAAACGTATGAAATCATCATTAAAAATAATGGCTAAAATTATTTATCTGAGCCAGGCACAGTGGTGAATGTTTGTAATCCTTGTAAAACTTGGGAGGCTGAGACAGGAGAATCAACAGGTTCAAAGTCAGCCTCAGCAACTAAGTGAAGCCCTGTTTCCAAATAAAAACTAAAATAGGTCTGGAAGTATAGCTCAGAAGTAGAAGTCCCCTGGGTTCCATCTCCAGTGTCAAAGACACACACACAAAAAAATGTGTTTGCTTTTGAGGGATTAAAACCAATCAATTATTTTGAAAACTGTAAAGTGCAAAAATAAAACAAGTATTTTCTTGCCTTTTCTATGTAAACTGTATTCAATAATAAAGAATGAGTGTTCATTTTAGAAAATCTCCAGCTGATGCATGATGAATTTATATATATTAAATTATTAACATCTTATGACACCTAATGAATGAAAAAATCAAGTCAATAATCATCAATTGCTCATCACAACACAAAGAGAAACAATAGCGGTTGTGTCTACAAGTGATTGCATTCAACACAACCACATTCATGCAGAAATGCAAATCTGAATTTCATCAAGCTTCACCAATTTATAATGAATATACAACAGACAAGACTATATTTAACATCAGTGTGCCAATCATCAAAATCCTGTTATAAAACTTTGATGAGAAAGAAACTCTGGGTGCTATGTAAAGCTCATTTTTATCCTGCTTTGAACAAATTGTCAAAATGGTGTGAATTATTATCCAAGTACAGTAGTGATACTGTAGTTATACTTGATATAAGAGAATTATTTTTCCAAATAAACATCAAAATATTTATAGATGGAATAACATGATGGCTGGTATTTGTTTCTAAATCATTGATTGCACAGCACAGAAGAACATAATAGATAAAAATTACCCATGTAATAATCATTAATATGGCTGTGTTAAGAATGCTTCAGGGGTCTATTATTCTGTTTTATAACTTAAAATACTTCATAATTAACATTAAAATTAATTTCATTTCAAAATGACAACTGAGCCATATATTGAACTTAAGTGAGTTTTTAGTATTGATAAAACCACAAAATTAATTTCTTGTACCTAACCTTGAAATAATAGATATAGATAAACATAAATTTCTTGAGAAATAACTCAGAGACCCTATGACCTCTTTACAAACTTTCAGTGCTAGAACTTTAAGACATCACAGAGTGCCTATGATTTCTGCCTGCTCCACATCAATTAACTCCTTCCATTCTACAATTCCAGCCCCTTTCCTGTTTCCCATCATCAGTGGAGACAGAACAAGCACAGCTGGTCATCATAGCAATTCAACAACTATCAGTGTGCTTGAAAACAGCTGTTAAGTTTATTCAACATTGTCTCTGAGTAGGAGTAAAAAAAAGACCTAAATTTCTAAACTTCCTCCTTTCTCTCGACCCTACTTTTCCACATTTTAATAATTCTACAGCTCCCACTTCTCACCTTAAGTACACTGTATGCTTGAAAGAGCTTCGGAGTCAACTGCATTTTATTCATTTATTAAAAATCAACATTATTTTCTATACTTAAAAAAATAAAACCAGCTACAGTTTTTTTTTTCTGAGAAAATGCATCTTTAGGTGTTCACATCTAAATATCTGAAAAGGTGATGATCTAGTTACTAAAATCATCCCAAATGCACTCATTAACTAGAACCAAGTGTGACCAGAACTTTACAAAAATTCATTATAGTTGCCACAGTGCTTGCATTCATCCTTATCACACATTATAACACACAAGTACACAAAGAAAAGTTAACAAGCTGCAGTAAACTTTACGGTGTCAGGAAAATGGAAATCCATGTATATAAAATAAATACAACTTCATAATAACGGTAAAGAAAATGAAAGCAATGAATAAAAACAATGGCAGTTTTATGTATAACTGTCTCATTAGTCAATCATAAATCGCTGTAAAATGCATAGTCTCCTTACACATAAAGAATTTATGCATCAAGCCGGATGTGGTGGCGCACGCTTGTAATCCCCGCGCTTGGGAGGCTGAGACAGGAGGATCACACAGGTTCAGAGCCAGCCTCACTACTTAGTGAGGCTCTCAGCAACTTAGTGAGACCCTGTTTACAAAGAAAGTATAAAATAGGTCTGGGAATATAGCTCAGAGGTAGAAAGCCCCTGGGTTCCACCCTCAGCAACACACACACACACACACACACACGCACACGAATTTATGTATCACAGTCATGTGTTCAACAGTTTTATACAAAAAAAGTAATTCAAAATGTGTGCATACTTTGCAACTAGAATTCACTTAATATTTTTGTTCTTTAAAGGGTTTTAAAAATAGTAATGTAAAAATCCTGCTGATAGCCGGGCATGGTGGGGCACGCTTGTAATCCCCACGCTTGGGAGGCTGAGACAGGAGGATCGCGCTAGTTCGAAGCCAGCCGTGCTGGCTTAAGAGACCCTGTTTCCAAAAATAAAAAAAGTATAAAATAGGTATGGGAGTGTAGCCCGGATGCAGAAGGGCTTCCAGGAACCCCAGTACCAGCAAAAAAAAAAAAAAAAAAAAAAATCCTGCTGATAAACCATATTTTATTATATAGTAATTCCAGTGAGCTTCCTTTACTTTATGCAATATTATTTAATTTTGTTTTTATTGAATTATGAAGCTTCTATACACTAAAAGTTTCAAGTGGTGATACACTTGATATACTCCATCTCTTGACAGATATTGCAAAATTTAAATATAAATCCACTTACATATTTATAAGTGGATTTCATCAAGTGATAATTTTAAACCTAAATTTTACTGGCAGTTCACCCTGTCAAGGAATATGAAGATGACATATAAAATAAAAAAGAATAAATTTTAGAAAATGGTTAACTTTAAAACTCATTCATTTCATGTGTCAAAAGTAACTTGCAGTCACTGTGGCTGTCAATTATTAAAACTCTTAGGATTAATATTTTGTAACCTGTAGGACTCAACCAAAATTACTTCTACTTATTAAGAAGCTAAACTACTCAAGTAGTGCTGTGTCAGATTTGATGTATTTGGTTTAGTCCCAAAACACTGAATAATACAAAATCATCTCCTTAAAACAGACATCAGTCATTTGCAATTCATGGCATGATCTGACATGCAATTTGAAGAAACTAAATTTCTGAAAAGGTCCTTTATGTAGTAATTCATTTTTTATGTTTTCTTTTTCAGTGATAGTAACAGACTCTCTCAAACTCTTTGGACTTGATTTCTCCACTTCCCACAACAAAAAGTTTTGTTTCAAATATGATTTCTTTATCGTTAATTTGTGATTTTCAAATTTAAATATCCCCAAAAAAGTGTAACTATGCATGTAAAATTAAGTTCTTAAGCCAAATGAATTTATGAGTTTGGTCTGTAGGTATCTTATTTTAACTAGGAGAGAAAGTGTTACTTGACATATTTTTTTCTTCCACACAAACTAAAACAAAATATCTTTATAAATACATTTATACCTTAATTTGGAATATAAGCTTGTATGGACAATGGTGGCTTTATATTAACATTGATTTATTTAAAAGTACTAGTAAATAATGATTATTAAACTCTAATATCCATGCAACTGTATCCATATATTCAAATTTCTGATTTACTTCTGAGCTACATAAAAATATATTGCAACACATAGTCATTAATCTAAATATAGAAACAAATTTGGAAATTAAATATTTCTCCTAGTAAATATACTTAAAATGTAGTACGTTATTTTCCAGGCTCAAAGGCAAACACCTGTAACCCAAGTGCTTGGGAGGCTGAGGCAGGATGATTATAAGTTTAAGGTCAGCCTTGGCAACTTAGTGAGACCCTGCCTCAAAATAAAAAATAAAAAAGGATGGGGTATGGCTTAGTTACAGAGCACTTCTAGGATCAATGCCCAGTGCCATTAATTAATTAATGATATCAGTCTTTTAAAAGTTAAAGAATATCACAAGAGTCTAAAATCAAATTCCCAATTATTTTGAATTTTCATCCATTTTGGCTAAAATTAAGAATAACTAGATTAAAATATTTTTAGATTGAAGTAAATCATCATGTGCCAATTGTACTCTACAACTTATTGATAAATTAACAATCTCCCTAAAACTCAAAGTATTACCATCAATCATAATAGTTTCATTTAGGCCTACTGTTAAAAACTGTGTCATAGAGTTATAGAAAAGAATTTAGCCTGTGAGCAGGTAAAGTCTGTCTTTGTCCACACATTAACGGTTAAGATTTAAAATGATTCCTGACTTAATTTGCAGTTGTACCAAAAATGGGTTATGAAATTTTGGGAAATACACACAATAGAATTCTACTCATCCATAAAGTAGAACAAAGCGATGTTATTTGCAGGAAAATTGATAGAACTAGAGAATATTATGCTTAAGTGAGATCAGCCAGTCACAAAACATGAAGTGTCCTATATTATCCCTCATCTGTGGAAGTGAGTGAGAAAGTGAGACCTCAGAGGGACTCCAGCCAGAGAAAAAACCCTAATGCAGTGATGGAGGGGCTTACTGGAGGTAGGAGGGTGTGAGAGGGAGATCTGATGAAGGAAACATTTCAGTTAATATGATGTCCATATGCAAACTTATCAATACCAATCTCAGTATCAGATATAGGGAAGGGAAGGGAGCCGGAAGTAAGCTCACCAAGTGCTGTGTGCACGTATGCCTCTTTGCTCTGTACTTCACCAAGATAGATGATTACAATGCACCAATAAAAATGAAAAAAACTGATTCCTGCCAAAAGGTATATTTCATTCAGATTTTATCTTCATTCTTAAAATATTTTCTTTGTTCCTTTTAAAATGCCCCACTCATTAATTCTGTCAAAGTAGTTAATATTTATAATCACTAAATCAGGGCCACATGGCTAGGCTAGATTAGATTAACATATATTTCCCTCATCAGCTTTCTCAGGAAAATCAGAGAAGAAATTTAAATTTTGAATGCAGTTTTGTTTTATGCATGATGTTTTCTTGGAACTGGAATCAATGTATCTTTTCTGCAGAGAACAAATAATAGTTGCTGCCAGTTAAAGACACAAAGATGTTAATTATTAGTCTGTTTTTATCTATTGTCTATAGAAATTTATTACCTTTCCATATTGACATTGAACGGACAAATTAAAAGCACGTTTTGATTAAGGCCTGATTTAAATATACCACAGATCTATCCAAAGATTAAAAACTACAGTATTTCTTGCATTAACAGTTACCCCCTTGTTTTATAGTTAAAATGTATGAACCTCTCTCTATCTCCTATCTCTCCATGGAATAATAACATGTAGCTTTAGGAAGGGCAATGAGGCCTCAAAGAGTATTGAGCAAAAATAAGACACCAGCAATCCAATAAGGTCACTTGGCGCCAAGTGAACAGTCTCAGCATCCCTATCACCAGTAAATTTGAAGAGCCTAAGATGTTTCCGTACAAAGAGCAAGCAAGATGCATTCATGTCTTCCTTTGTTCACGATTGGGATATAATGCTCTGACCTGTGGCTCAGCATTAGGATGGATAGTCGGGAGATAGGATTGATTTAATTGTAGTTTTACCTAAAAGTAATGCAAAGAAACCACATACACTTACTCACATCTCTTTCAGCTATTTTATAAACAGAGCAGAATGTATGGGGATCATTTTCATTCTTGGATCCTATGTTGTTTGAAATAACTTAAACTTATCAGACACTATAATTTAACAGTGTATTGATCTGGCCTAGTCTCTCAGAAATGTAGACTATTAGAACTTTGAACGAAACCATCTAATCAAAAAGATAGAGAAGAACAGTTCAAATTGTTTGAAACTGAGGCATGTGGAGATATAAGTTGAGAAATGAAACTATGGAATCTATTTTTAAAAGTATTGTTAATGTAGATAAAGGAAATATAGGTATCTTCTCCAAATCAAGTTACACTAAAGAGAGGTCATCCTGAAACATAAGAGAAATAGGTTAAGGACAAGAACAAAAGAAACAGTTCATGTGATGAATGTGTGGATAATTTTTTAGATACACTATGATGTCAACATCATAAAAATTAAGCCATTAATAAGAAAAAACAGATATCAATAATCCCATTTCCATGAGCCAATTAAAGCATTACACAGCGGTCAGTTCTTTTGCCAGGATTTTGAGTGTCTTTCACATTTATTTCTGAAAATAATTTCAGATGAAAGGCCAGTGTAATGCTCTTCACCTTAAAACATTAGCAGCTACTCAATAATACCTTGAAAATGTATCCATAAGGTCATTTTGGCTTTAATATATAATTACTTAATATTATCACTCTAATGTTCTCTCAACAGATGCACTTGACTCAAATCAATTTGTATAATTTAATAATTGGAGATTATCTCATCACTCCAATTACATTTCACATTTCTGAACTACTAATAAAATAATTTTAAAATGTCCCAGATTCATTTTGCAAGTACATCCATCTTCAACTGCCAGTTTCCCAATGCCTAACTCTCCAAGTATCTGTCTTCAAATGCTAAAATTTCTCTTTTTCTACTTTGTCAGTTGTTGTCTATTTGAATATTCTCTAAAGTTCACTTCTAAGCAGTGGGAGTAATAGTGAGGGTGAGAACAAAGTATGTTCCTATACTAAAAAGGGCATAGTATCTGATCCTCCAATTTAGCAAGCAAGATTCAGCTTCTAGTATCATCTCAAATTAAAATACGCAGATATTTAGCCAGGCTTGGTGGCAAATGCTTGTAATCCTAGCCCTTAAGAGGCTGAGACACAGGTTCAAAGCCAGCCTCAGCTACTTAGTGAGGCTCTCAGCAACTTACTGAGACCCTGTTTCCAAATAAAGTATAAAAATAGGTCTGGGAGTATAGCCCAGAGGGAGAAAAGACTCTGGGTCCCACCCCAGTACAACAAATAAATAAATAAATAAATAAATAAATAAATAAATAAAATACACAGATATTTAACTATGCTTTTATTACCACTATTCATTCAGCATCAACTCTGTGTCTGGTATCACCTGGAGCACTGGAAATCCAGCTATGCACTATATGTCCAGGGTACAGAGCACTACCTGGCAGTGCCTTCCTGGAGTTTACAGCCAGACCTTATGGTACTTAGCCTGTGACTAAATCAGTCCCTGGAACAGAGCAGGAGGTCAATGAGATCTTTGAGTGAAGAACTGATACCAGTATTAATTATGACTCATGATAGGTTCTGTGAAGAAAAATAAAACATTGCTTTGAGAGAGCACAACAGTCTGATGGCATCTTGAGGAAATCACCTATAATTGCAGACATCAAGAAAGATTTTGGCCCATCTGAGAAAGAAAAAGAAGATCAAATGGATCGTTTCGCTCTCATGAACCAGTGAGAAAGCAGAATGCACTGGAGGACTGGGCAGAAACCAGTTATTATAAAGCCTTACAGTCATGCTAGGAATTTTTATTTTATCCTCATTTTAATTTAAACCCGCGGAAGCGTTTAAAGAAAGGGAGTGATGTTGTCAAATACGTATTAAGAAAACAATTCTGGCTGCCTTGTGGAAATGAATGAAAGAGAGACAGGTGTGGAACTGGGGAGGTGAGGTACTGAGCACGTGCAGATGGAGTGGCCTCACGGATGAGAAGGGAAATGAAGCGCCTAGAGGTAGAAGAGACTCAGGCGTGGAAATCACATCAGTGGGATGCAGGGCGAGAAATAGGCCTAGGTTCCAGACTAGTTTTAACAAAACAAAGCACTAAAGGAGTTAGCAGAGAGCATGAGGAAACATTAAAAATAATTTAATATGCTGTTTTAAAAGGCCTCTATCACATCAATAAGTATGCTTGAGAATTGTCCAGTACATTAAAATTGGCATTTACTCCGAATGATTCTATTTTAGTTTTTCTTTCCCTGTGGAAATAGCCAAGCACTCCCATCTCAATGCCAGGGGAAACTGTTAACATGACACTTTTTTCAGCTCCTAGAGTGCTGACTGGCTTTCCCCCGGAGTGCTCTCACCCCAGGACTGGGAGGAGGGGGCAGAGGTTAGACACCTAGCGTGGGCACTGGACTCGGACTGCGGCAGTGAATGACTGAACTAATCAATGGAGAATTGGCTGAGGGCGGGCTGTCTTCTCGTCTGCCCTTGTGGATAACAAGGTGCCCTATCTTGGTTGAAACAGGCTTCTGGTTTTCATTTGAGCCTTAAAATGTTCCAGGAAGCAAGCTGCTGAAGGAACACACTGCGAGGCTTAGCTGCTTAACAAAAGAGGTTCTTAATCTTTTTGCCTTTGCTTATGAAAGAGACGCATATGGACATTCACACAAAATGTGTCATATAATTTCAGGGGTGCACACACAGACTTACGCCCAACCATGGGCTTCTATTACACAGAAGTTAAGCAGGTCTGCTAATATTAAATTTCACAACAAAGAATGTGTAAAGGAAGCACATTTCCCCATAAGCTTAGTATAAAGAGTGGATACAGGCATGCTAATCAAAAACATCTCAGCATAAAGAGTCATGTGGAATTTGGTAAAAAATAATAAAAAGTATGGGTCTGGCATCAGACTCTTGTGTTTGATTTATACCTCACATTGGTCAATCATTAGCAACCACTTCTCTGACATTCAAGGTTCTTGTTTTCATGCCAAGATAATAATAATGCTATCTGCCTGATGAAGCATTTGAATGTAACAGCATTTGAAAGTAAAGAATTTGAATTGTATAGCTACAATTGCTATAAAAGTCCTTATTTATATGCATATGAAAATTTCACATAAAACACTTAACTCTTCTTGGACTAGTAATCCAATAATTGTTTTTTATGTTGCAATCGAACATTCAGGCATTGAGTTTATATAGTCTATCTCTGCAAAGTCATACACTCTCATTTCCTTTGTTATTATTTTATTCTAAACACACTTCCCAGTACTCAAATTACATTATTCATTTACACAACAAAATTAAACAGTGACCCATGGGCTCTAACATACTTTTCTAGTCGCATAATATCACAGATGTGTCAAGTCCAAGCATTGAATCTGATCCATTACAGAGATGAAGATACTGTCACTTACCCCTGTCACTGTCATAGAGATATGCAAACTTGTCCCATTGGTAGTATTCAATCAGGCTAAGGAGTGCTCCTTTGAGGTCCGGTCTCATCTGAATGACAAATGGGTGCGTGCCATCTGTTGGGAAGCTGGGAGTGATGAAGGAGACGTGGAGCGTCCCACAAAATGATGTGATGGTATTTACAGACTTCTTGTCATAAAACCCAAAAATCGCATAGACTCCTCTTGAAAACTGGGAACAGACTAGAAAAAAGAGAAGAAATAAATAATGTTATTAGCACACGATCACATGTATTTGCTTGAAACAAATATAAAGTACAAAACCCTTAACAGATTGAAAGAAAAAAAGAGGTTCTATTAGTGATCCATCAACATTTACGAGCACTTATTTGGTTAACACTCTATTTGAGGAATTTAAAGAATTACAAAACATAAAAGCAATAATCCCGGCTACAAGAAAATACGTGTTATTTAACAAGCTACAAAATATAAATATGTTTTAGAACAAACACATAAACATATGCAAACAAAAGGCATTAATTATAAGAACGCAGTGTAGTTATCTAAGATTCATATACATTCATAACAGCATATTTCAGACAAAATCTGATTCCTTCAAAAGGGCTTATTGTATTTATGATGCTTTTATCTGAGAAGGTCATTGTACTTTCATAGAGTGTTAATGCTGACAAAATACCTCTTTAAGTAAAAGAGATGCCAGCCTGTCATATGTGCAGATCTTTGTCCCCAGAAAGAGGCATTGTTTACTCTGTCCCATTCAAGCAAGTAGCAGCTAAATGAAGTCCAAAACTCCTGATTTTAATCTTCTCCAAGGACCTGACTTACCTCAGAGACTACATATAAAACAAAGACGATCACCAAATTATCTTGGTAAGGACCATTTTTTCTTTAACAAAATCATAATTCTGTATACAAAAGTCCCCATCATTTCAACAACCTTGTCCTCTTTCAGCATTTCTATTTCAATGAACAGCATGAGATACTACCCATTCCTCCACTTCCCCTAAGTCAGTCCATAGCTAAGTCATACTCACTAAAATACCTGCATATATTCAAGTGTAGTCCACTTACTGTTCTACCCATCCCAATCATCCCAGTTATTAACAAGAATATATGTGTTGAGCTTGCCATTTTCCTGGTATATTATGTGATATATTTTCTTATTTCGTTCTCTTAATAATCCTTAAGGTTGGAACTATATTATTCCCAAATTATTGATAGGAAAATCTACACATAAATTAAGTGACTTATCCAAGTCACACAGCTAATAAGTGATAAGACATTTAAATCTGAGCAAGATGCAGTGGCACACACCTGTAATCTCAGTGCTTGGAAGTCTGAGAGAAGAGGATCACAGGTTCAAGGCCAGCCTCAGCTACTTAGGGAGGCCCTCAGCAATTCAATGAAACTGTTTTCAAATACAATACAAAATTGGGTTGGAGGTGTAGCTCAAAATTGGAATGCCTATGCTTCAATCTCCAGTGCCACAAAGAAAGAAAGAATCTAAGTGGTCTAGATTCAGAAACCACACTTTGAACCAATGGGCAATGCTTTTTTTGTTTTTAATCTCAGTTAGTGCAATAACTCAACTGCTATCATTCCTCTACTTGTGTACCTTCAAATCACTTTTCCACAGTAAAATCAGAATGATCTTTTGAAACACAAATTTTATTCTATCTCTCTGTGAGGAGGAAGAATTACTTGTCCAAGAATGGCCCCCTAGCATACTCTGTAGAAACCATAAAGAGCTCAGGCTTATGGAAACGAGTCCAGATAAATCATGAAGGAATAGTCGAGATCATTAAATCTCAGGGTTTATTTCAATACAAAGACTGGAAATCAACCATCCAGTAATACAACCTAACAATCCAGAACATAAATTTTGAGCATCTTTTTAAAATTAATTAACCCCATGTGAAGAAAAAGACCAATGATATTTAATTTCACTTTACTTTACAAAAATAATCTGTGGAAGAGTAGATTTGTTTTATAAATAATAGCATTGGTAAGATATATAATCTCCAATAAGCAGTTGTACGCATCAATGAATAATAGCCAATACATTTTAGCATCTATTAGATTACATGAATTTAAAGAAAAGTGTGTTTTTTGTTTTTGTTTATTTTTACAGTACCGAGAATGGCACCCAGAGATATTATACCTCAAGCTACATCCCCTTTCCTATTTTTTATTCTTCATTTTGAAACAAGGTCTCACTAAGTATCTGAGATTGGCCATGAAGCTGTGATCCTCCTGTCTCAGCCCCCCAAGCACTGGGATTACAATCATGCTCCACTATATGTTGCTGAAAGAATGTTTTTTTGACTTTTGATGGTTGTCATTCTGAGTGGAGTTAGATGTAATCTTAGTGTAGTTTTGATTTGCATCTCCCTGATTACTAATGATTTTGAACATTTTTCATGAATTTATTGGCCATTTGTATCTCTTGTTTTGTTAAGTGTCTATTTAGTTCAATTGTTCATTTCTTAATTTGGCTATTTATTTATTTAGTGTAGGGACATCTGGTAAATATCTTCTCCCATGCTATAGGCTTTCTCTTTAAACTCTTGATGGATTTCTTTGATGAGCAGAAATGTTTTAGTTTAATGCCATACAATTTATTAATTCTTGTTTTAATACCCTTAGATGCGGGGTTATGTAGAGGAAGTTTATATCTGTGCCTGCATGTTGAAGTGTTCAGCCTATGCCCTCCTCTAGTAGCTTTAATTTTCTTTTTCTACTTTCCAGGACCTTGATCCATTTGAATTGATTCTTGTGTGGGGTGAGAGGTAAAGATTTAGTTCTATTTTTCTACAACTGGATAACCAGTTTTCCCAGTAACATTTGTTGAAAAGGCTGTCTTTTCTCCAACATATATGTTTGACATCTTTATTAAAAATTAATTGGCTATAAGTGTGTGAATTTGTTTTTGTATCTTCTATTCTGTTCCAAGAACATGAGAAAATTGAAACTCTTCTACATTGTTGGATGGATTGCAAATTAGTTCAGCTGCTATGGAGATCAATGTGGAGATTCCTCAAAAAACTGGGCATGGATCCATCATATGATAAGGCTATACCACTACTATCTTTCTAAAGAGACTAAAATCAGAGAACTATAGTAATACATGCATACCCATGTTCATAGCACAATACAGCTAAATTATGGAACCAACCTAGGTGTCCACCAACAAATGAATGGATTACAAAATTATGAGAAATAAGCAGAATGGAATTTTACTCAGCAATAAAGAAGAATAAAATTATGTCATTTGCACAAAAAAATGGAAGGACCTCGAGAACATTATGCTGAGATTAGCCAGTCACAGAAGTGAAGGGTTATATATTTTCTCTAATGTTTGAAAGCTAGGAAGTAATTGGGATACCAGATAATGGAGGAGGTGATCAGGGGAAAAGGATGAGGGGAAGAGCGAGGATCACTGAAATGAAATAGCTTCTGTGATGGAAACAACAGCTATACAAGAATGCTGATAAGGATGCTACTATTTGAGTTCTCAGACAATCTCCATAAGAAGCCATACCTTTCATTTCCCATTTGTTTTAGAGCTTAGAGTGAGCTGTCAAGGGGCCTCTTGATTATTTTGGCCATCTGGAAACATTGACTTTAGCCCAATAATAAGCACAAATTGTTCAAAATATCAAAGAAATTATAGTTCATCCAACTCAAAAGGCACCTTCCCCCCCCCCAGGGAATTCAGCTAATTCTCCAATAAACACTACCTGACAAAATGGCCTTTCTTTCTTGACATTCTGTGGTCTTCCTGAACCCTGTCACCTTAGCTTTGATCTCTTTGTGCTAAATATTCAATTGTCTTTTGCTATAGTCTCTACTTATCTGGATATTCCTTTCTTAATATCCCTGCATTCTACATACAGGTGATAACTCTTGTGTTAACATTGCTCATTTCTCTCACCAACCCTTCCCCCAAATCCAATAAGAATGTCGCTGAGATTTAAAACCAGGAATCAGTCTTAGCACTGATCCAGGCTACAGTACTGTGTCTAGTTTGCTGTGAGCATCTGAAGATGAAAGGCTTGTTTCTAGGCTTCTGAAACGCCATGTCCAAACATCTAAGCCTGCGTGCATCCTAATATTCATGCTCCCTCCATTAATCAGATACATGAGCCTATTGATATACTATACAAGAAAATTAGTTGTGGTACTTTAGGATTGATCTTCATCTGATTAGAAATGAAACTACTCCTAGTCTTTGAAGGAGCCACCATCGTTATCGCCATAGTTGTTCTAATTTTCAGTCCCACCAATGGTATATAAAAAGGTTTTATTTCCCCACATCTTCACCGGCATTTATGATTATATGCTTGATGACTGCCATGCTAATTGTAGCTAGGTGGAATTTCAGTGTAGTTTTAATTTTCATTTCCTGCATTGCTAATGATAATGAGTATTTTTCATATACTTAATGGCCATTTGTATTTCTTCTTTCCATAAGTATCCATTCTTCAATTGCTCATTTTTTGGCTGGGTTGTTTGTTTGTTTGTTTCCACTATTGGGGATGGAACCCAGGGGCATTGTACCTCCAAGCTATACCCCCAGCCCGATTGTTTATTCTTTATTTTGAAAAAGGGTCTCACTAAGTTGCAAAGGGCCTCACTAAGTAGCTGAGGCTGTCCTTGAAACACAATCCTTCTGTCTCAGCCTCCCAAATGCTGGGATTACAATGTGCACCACCATGCCCAGCTTCTGGTTGTTTGCTTTTTTAATGTTAAATTTTTAAAGTTCTTTGTGTATTCTAGAGATATTAGAAGAGTACCTCTATCAAAAGAGTACCTGCAAAGATTTTCTTTCATTCCATAGGCTCTCTCCTCCAGTATCTTGCTGATTTCCTTTCTCTGCGAAAGCTTTCCAATTTGATGTGATCACATTTATTGATTCTCAGTTTTATTTTTGAGCTTTAGGGGTGTTATTCAGGAAGTCTCTGCCAGTGCCTATAGACTAGAAATAGCAAAGAACCACCATATGGCCCCGCTATGCTGCCACTCAGTATCCTTCCTAAAGAATTAAAGTTAGAATACTATACAGAAACACATATATCATGTTAATAGCATCATAATTCACAATAGCCAGATTATGGAACTAACCTATGTGCCCATCCATAGATGAATCAATAAAGAAAATGTAATGCACACAGGGCACTTTTACTCAGCCATAAAGAAGAACAAAATTATGTCTTTTTTTTTTTTAAATGGATGGAACCAGAGAATATGATGCTAAATGAGATCAGAAAGTCAAGGGTCGAATGCTTTCTCTCATTTGTGTAACCTAGAGGTAGGAAAGGAGGAAACAAAAAACATTTCAGATAAATGAGGAAAGAGACCAATAGAAGAATGGGAGCAGGTAAGGGTAGAGATGAGGAATGGAAAAGGAAGATTTGATCAGAGTTTAAATTACGCTGGGTCCACGTATGAAGGTACCTCTGCCAACCTCACAATTATGTACAGAGAAGAGTAGATATCAGAGAGAGAGAGACTTGAAGGGGATCACACCAAGACCTGTGTGCAGGCTTACCTATGTGACTTTGAAATTCACGATAATGTAGAATTAAAATGCACCAACAAAAGCATAAAAAATAAAATTACTCTTTCGCTTTCATCTCTGTCTTATTCCCCAGTGACACCTTCGAAATGTAAAGCTATTTTCCTAGCTGGGCCTGGTTGGGCCTGGTGGCGCATGCTTATAATCCCAGGACTTGGGAGGCTGAGACAAGAGGATCGCAGGTTTGAAGGGAGACTCAGCAACTCAGCAAGACCCTCTGCAACTTAGCAAGACCTTACTATGGAATAAGAAATAAATAAGAAATAAGTCTCCATATAAAAAATAAAATCAGGCCAGAGGTATAACTTGGAAGTGGAATAACTGTATTCAATCCCCAGTACAAAAAAAAAAAACTATTTCCTTGACCAAATTCATCCTCTGAAGGAGGAAGGTTTACTATCACTGGGAATTTCTAAAATAACTCTGAAATAAATTGGGAAGATGACTTTCTGAAATTAATTATACAACACCATAATCCCATATCTAGTTATTTCTGGAGGCAGAAAGAAACAGAAAACCTCACACTTTCACCTCTGGCCCATAACAATTATTCTGTCAAACACTCTCAAGTTTCTGAATGATTGGGGTGATTAATATTAGAACTGTACTTCTGATTTGAGACTCAAATCCGATTGTAAAGGAGAAGGGAAAGATGCCCTCACTGAGTTCTACTTGAATAAAACACTTAACATTAACTCTGAGAAATTCAGCAAAGGCAAGACCTTCTAAAAGACATATTAGGTCAGACCGCAGAAATGATAATCTCCTGAGTGTAAGAAACTTGCTGACTATCTCACTTTTTATTAGAAGCCCAGATGATATAAGCCAATAACAATGCTGATGGTGCATCCACCCATCTTTCCTTCCTCAGTCCTGCTCACTTATGCTGCTAATGTAGCACAAGTCACAGTCAGGAGAACTCTGCATGGTTATTTAGTAGACAGGGAGAAGAGTTGGACATGACTTATTTTTGTTTTACGTAAATAAATTGCTATCCACTTGCCGGGCATGGTGGTGCACGCTTGTAATCCCAGTACTTGGGAGGCTGAGATAGGAGGATTGCACAGGTTTGAAGCCAGCTTCAGCTACTTAGTGATGCTTTCGGCAACTTAGTGAGACCCTGTTTCAAAATAAAATACAAAATAGGTCGGGGGTGTAGCCCAGAGGTAGAGGCCCCTGGGTTCCTTCCCCAGGACCATACACACACAAAAATGCTATCCACATCAACAAAACAGGAATAGCAACAGCCTATTTATAGTCTATAGAGTACGGTAAAAGCTACATCATCCAGTAATACTGACCTCAAATTATTGAGATCACAAAGAAGCTCTCCTCTCTTCCTTATTAAACTTCTCACAGTAACTCCCTGTATATTTGACCAACTTTCCAATAAAACATCCCTACCAGTTGTTAGTAATGATCCTGTAGTCACTAAACCAAATAATCTCTTTTCTAGATCTACTCTTCTTAGCGTTTCTGAATTTATTAGTCTTAAATTTGCTTTGTGATGTTCTCTTTCCATGACAACTAATCTTGTTCTGTTCTAATTCATTCTCTGTACTTCTACTAACTATAATCATACCATCTTGGTGCTTTTTCTCTCCTAGTCTTTCTCTCTTACTATGTCTTATACTTGTTTTCTCTTTTACATTTTGTTATTGGTTTCATTCCTTTCCACAAGGTCAAATTCAAATTTTACGCACATCTTTCTTAAACCTTCATGATTATCCCTATTGTCTTCTGCAAATATTTATTTATTTATTTATTTTATTCATTTTTTATATTGCAGAACTGGGGATTGAACCCAGAGGCATTGTACCTCATAGCTACACCACAAGCCCTATTATTTATTTTTTTTTAATTTTGAAACAAGGTCTCACTAGGTTGCAGAGGCCTCACTAAGTGGCTGAGGCTGGCCATCAACCTGTGATCCTTCTGTCTCAGCCTCCCAAGTACTAGGATTACAAGCGTGCACCACCAAGCTGGGCTCCGGCAAGAATTAACTATATATATATATATATATATATATATATATATATATATATATATATATATATATATATATATGAAATATTCTATGTGATAAGCATAGTGTTATGTTTATAATATTCCATAACAAAATACATACAGCAAACCTTTTTCCTTAAAGGTAACAGCTTAGCTTCAATTTTCACTACCCTGGTTATCTTCCATTGTAAAATTAATTTCCTATAATTCTATAAAATAAAAAAATACCAGAAAACTTATCCTAAAAGACAATATCTTTTTTTTATTTTTTTCATGACTCATAATTATTGCAATCATTTCTATTCAATAATTCAGAACAAGGAATTTATTACTCTTACTTCTCCTGTTCAGGCCATTCATAGCCATCCACTTCTTAGTTCACTTCATTCACTCCACATTAACCAAGTATTTATTTATTTATTTATTTATTTATTTATTTTTGTGGTACTAGGGATGGAACTCAGGGGCATTCTACCTACAAATGACACCCCCAGCCCTATTTTTATTCTCTCACTGAGTTGCAATGGACTTCACTAAATAGCTGAGGCTAGCCGCAAACCGCAAACCTCCTCTCAGCCTCCAAATCCTGGGATTATAAGTGTGCTCCACCATGCCCGGCTTAACCAAGTATTTTAAAAAGCCTACTACACTCTGTTCTAAGTATTGAACAAGCATTGTGTATCACTGGTAAGGTTTCTAAACATTTACGCAGTAGTGCTTCTTAAGCATTTCTTATATCTTTACCTTCTTTTTCTTTCTCCTTGGCTCTACGTGCTCAGATACACCGACCTTTTCTCTCCATTTCCTTCACTTGACACTCCCAGCCTACGCATCTTCCTTCAACGTACCACAGAAAATGCCTCTCTGAGGAGCTCTTTTCCAGTCATGATTCTTTATAATCTCTCTCAGTGATCTCAAATATCAGCTGTTAACCTGATCAGTGGTATCACAAGGTCGAGTTCAACTTTTAATGCAAATGTTTCCCAAACCTTCAGCATTTAACTCAGTTGATTATTTATTTGCACCTCTTTATTTAATGAGAAAATAAATATTTTATATGTATTCCTAATTTTGCAATAATGTATTTTCATAATTATTTTACATTTATTTCCTTGCTAGCTTAATTTATTATTTAAATGATTAATTCTTTTAACAAGAATAATATTTCTGGAATAAAAAAGAAAAAAACCTCTTTGTTTTACAATGTCTAAAACTGTGCAATTCTAATCTCAGGAGTTAAATATCATAGAGAAGCTTTCCTGTATTGAAAGATCTTCAGGGCAGCATTGGCAGAAGCTAAAGGGAGAAGAAGGTGAGTTTCCATCTTAGCTTTGCTCTTACCTAGTTTGACTGGGTAGACAAGTCACTGCACTGTCTTACCAAAATCATTTATAAAATAGGATAATATTACTCGCCTGCCTTATTGTGGGACAAGGAAATGTTAAAGGAAACACACTGTAAGCAGTGCTGACAGCTAGCAAGCCCGGTGTGCATCTGCCATGACTCTCCGTTTATACCGGCATTCTGATCAATATTGATATTATCTATTAATTATGAATTTTGCTCATATTTTTCTTCAGACTAAGGTTCATCAACTCCATAAGACACAAATTCACATGTTGAAGTCTAATCAGGGAAAAAGAATGTCAAGTATCACTCCTTACTTTCTCTTTCTTCATCTCCAGCATATTCAGATTGTCATTTGAACATTTCCCATTTGACTCCTGCCATCTGTGCTCTTCAGCTCTGCTGACCCTGCCTTAATATGGTCCTTAAACATTTATTAGTTGAATTGCTGCTGCAATAGCCTCTCATATAACCCCCTTTATAATAAATCTCTTTCCTATTATAGCGGATATCACCCTCTTGCTTGAATCCATCAACGCCTTCTCTTAGCTAAGAGAATAGCATATATAGCACTGCTGAAGTGTTCTCTGTGCTGTGGGACCTGAGTTACAAGCCACCCCTGCATGCGATCCTAAAGCAATCTACATTTCGGCAAATTCACCCATATTACAATTGTTATTGTTAGATTTAGAATGTCCTTTGAAGAGCTCATGTACTAAGGTTCACATTTGATACAATTAGTCCCGAGGGCTGTGATTTCATCAGTAGATAATTCCCTTGTAATGGATTTGCTGGGTGGTAACCGAGGCTGGTGGGCTGAGGCTGGAGAACGTGCGTCCCCGGGTTGTGGCCGTAGGGACTGTGCTCTCGCCTTGGAATCCCTTGCTTGTTTGCTCTTTCTTGCTTCTGGCCTCCATGATGTGAGAGCAGAGGCTTGTGCTTGCCCTCTCTCTGCTTCTCACCACCGTGCCTGAGATCTGTAGACCCCAGCCTCTCCATGAACTGAACCCAGAATCTCCATGAAACTAAGCAAATAAACTGTTGAACAAAACAATCATTGTCCAGTTTTTCTCCTAAACTCTAACCTACTCAAAAGTAAAGAATAAAGTGTCATTTATCAGTAAACACCTATCATTGGCACATAGTGGGCATAGGATAAATGTCACCTAATAAAATACAAACTCTTTCAGGAAGGGATCCATGCTTACCACCAACTGAATGTGATCCTCCCTGATTGTGTTTGTGTCTGTGTCTGCTTTGGTGGGAATGATTTGTGATCTCCTTGAGGGCAAGGGTCAAGGTGGACACTAGAACACAGAAATTGGGCGCCCAGCTGTATCCTTTCCTGGCCACTAGGTGGAAGAGCTACTGATCTTAAGGGTTTCCTAATGCAGTGAACAGCAATAGTAATTCCTATCCTTTCTTCCTTACAAGAATGTCTTGATGTTTAAATTAAATAATGCCTAGAGATATATTTAAAAAGACAAGTAATTAGGCCGGGCATGGTGGCACACGCTTGTAATTCCTGCGCTTGAGAGGCATAGACAGAGTTGGTTTAAGAGACCCTGTTTACAAATAAAAAAGTGTAAAATAGGTGTCTGGGAGTGTAGCCTGGAGGTAGAAGGGCTTCCAGGAACCCCAGTACCACCAAAAAAAAAAAAAAAAAAAGGACAAGTAATTAAATAAATGTGGTATTTACAGTAAATCCAAGCATAATAAATGTTCAAGTCTTTGCAATACCCAAAGCAGGAATTTTCACAAGTATGCAAGTATGCGATTATCAATATTTGTTGAATAAATATATGATGAGAATCAGTTGGTTAATATAAGATAGATTATTATGCTGAGATTTTATTTATGTTGATACTGAGGTATTTTTGAAATTATCTCATAACATTAGTTTTCTCCATTATTTTTATGCTATAAAATGATTAGTGTGCATTAAAAGTTACCTTTGACATTTAGCCAATCAGTTCTCATAATAAGCAAAACCATATTCATTATTATTTTAAGACAATCATTTAAATATTTGTAAAATTTTATTATTTTAAGAAGTTAGGCGCCGGGCGTGGTGGCACACACTTGTAATCCCAGTACTTGGGAGGCTGAGACAGGAGGATCTCAGGTTTGGGGACAGCCTCAGCTACTTAGTGAGGTCTTTTGCAACTCAGTGAGACCCTGTTTCAAAATAAAGGATAAAAAATGGACTTGGGGGTGTAGTTCAGAGATAGAATGCTCCTGGGCTTCGTCCCAGGTACCACAAAAAGAAAGAAAAAAAAGTAAGTGAGGTATAGTAGCACAAGATTATAATCCCAGTAGTGGGGAGGCTGAGACAGGAGGATTGGAGGTTCATGGACAGCTTCAGCAAGTAGTGGAACTCTTATCAACCTAGTGAGACCCTGTTTCAAAATAAAAACCAAATAGGGCTGGTGGTGTAACTTGGAGGTAGCAATTCCCCATGTCTCTAAAAGAGATTTTAAAATGCATTTTATATGCAGAGAAATTTGTTCCATGAAAGGTAAAGCTAATAATCTGAAAAAGTAGACAATACAGGATGGAACTTGGAGCTTAAATGAAAAGAGGTGAACTTTATCTTGGACATGTGTTCAATATACATTTTTATTTTTATACTGTATATTGAACCCAGGGAAATTCTAACTATGAGCTACACTTCCAGCCCTATTTTGTATTTTATTTTCAAATAGGGTCTCACTAAGTTGCTCAGAGTCTTGTTAAATTACTAAGGCTGGCCTCAAGCCTACTCCTTTGATTTCAGCTTCCCAAGTACTAGAATTAGAGACTTATGTCACTATGCCTGGCCCCAATACACATTTTCTACATGAAAATATACTAAAAATTCCTCAAAAAATCATTTTATATACGTAACTTAGAGGAATTACCCAAGTCATAAAGCTTATAAACAGTATGTATTACTTTAAAAATGTAACTATTAAGCCGGGCGTAGTGACGCATGCTTGTAATTCCAGCATTCAGGAGGCTGAGACCAGAGGAGTAGGCTTGAGGCCAGCCTCAGCTATCAGCTACTTAGTGTGGCCCTTCGTGACTTAGTGAGACCCTGTTTCAAAATAGAGAATAATAATAAAAAGAAAAGGGCAAGGGTATAACTCAGAGGTCAAATGCCCCTGGGTTCCATCCCAGACCCGCAAAAAAAGGTAACTATTATATGTGGTATATATAACATTAGATTTCCATGTGAAAATTAGGGAAAATATTAAAAATGCAACTGTAATTCCATTATTCTTGAAAATTGTAGGTAAATACAATGTTCCATTCTTATTTTGAACCGGAGTTAAACCACCTCCTTCCCATCAATGAGAATATATTGAAGTTCATATATCTGCTGGGACCTCTTTTGCTCTCTGCAGACTGGAAGGATTTCCAACCCAGGAGCTGGCAGCTATGCATCTCCAACAAAACTTTCATGTCTTTCCAAGACTTTAAAGTCCTCTTCCCCAAAGAACAGCACAATTCCTAGCCTAGAGCCTCTCTACAGTGCTACTGAATGAAACATTAAGTTATTTAAAAAACAAATGTGAGGAATAATAAATACACACCCTGATGACTTTTCCTATAGATTGCCTCACTGATGGCTTTCCCTATAACCATGCCACCCATCGCTCTGGTGATAAATTACTTCTCCTTTGCATACAGTTTGATCCCATTTCTCATGGAGACATTAACTGTGATGCAGCCCCATCACTCAGTCTAGAAGACTATGAAGTTGGAATGATACATTTTTCTTCCTTGGTAACAATATTTATCCTTCCTGACCTTCACGTTGTTATGTTTTCGGAGTGAGCTACAGTGTCATAAGTTTATTGTTGCTACCCCATATTATATGCTGCTTTAAAAAAATCTATTTTGGCTTCATTCATCATCTGGTACAGAAGGCAATAGTAGAACCGGCAGTAATAGGCAATAACTCTCATGTAAATTTTAATGATGTATTCTGGACACATAAATGAAAGAGAATTACCTGTTTATGTAAGAGGCTATTTCACAAAAGATAGCCCCGTTCTTCATCTGTTGGACATGTATTTCCTTGTCATACATGCACATAACTCTATCCCCTGCGAATCCTCAGTCGCCTGATACTCTGTGTACATTCTGGGCACTCACATTCGGGCCCTGGTGACACTGAATGCCGTGGACAGAAGCCAGGCTGAAAGAAGCCTGGCGCCTAATCCCCACTGCGACACAGGCAGCTGTGTGCTTCTGGCAAGTTGCAGATTTCAAAGGTCTCAGTGCCCTCAGTGGTCCCATCAAGCTCAAACTGGAGCCTGAATGGCTGAATATCAAAAAGAGAAATTCTAAAAAATGTCAGGTGGTGGCACGTTTATTATTCATCGCATACCTTCTCACATAAAATGCATATGTGACCTGAAAATGTTCAAGGATGGAATTCTACCTTTCCCTTCATGGTTCTTTTTAGTCCTTCTTGCAGTCCCTTTTTTTTTCCCTTTTATATTTCTTCTCTTCTCCTCCTGTCCTGCTAACTCCTAAATTATTTTACTTTTTTTCATTTTTTAAGTTTTATGTGGATGTAAGCCCCGCACTTGGGAGGCTGAGAAAGGAGGATCACATGGGTTTGAAGCCAGCCTCCGCGCATTCATTAAAATTGAAAGTTTAAGAACAATTGCCCATATGGTAGAAGATTGATAAAATAATTTTGAGGCTATTGGCTACCTTAATATTTCTTGTTTATGGTACTAAGACTGTTTACTTTTTTGTGGAGATGTGGGGATGGAACCAAGGGACATTCAACCTCCAAACTATACCTCCTGTACTTTTTTTGTATTCTTTATTTTGCAACAGGGTCTCACTAAGTTGCAGAGGGCCTCACTAAGTAGCTGAGGCTGTCCATAAACTGCAATCCTCCGGTCTCAGCTTCCCAAATGCTGGGATTACAGGTATGCGCCACCACGCCTGGTTACTGTTTACTTTTTGTAAATAGCCTTAAAAAGGTTTTAAGAGCTCTGCTTTGAGTTGTCTATGGAGTTTTTATAAAGGATTTTTTGTAATAAAATGTATATCTAAGTGTGAAATTAAAGTATTATTAAAGATTAAATATTAAAAAAAGAAAAGAACAAACATTCATACAGTGCTTGGTGTCCCCTCCATCTTCCTCTTTCTTCCCCCTCCCAATAATGTGTATCCAGGTTGACCATGCTACATTCACACTTACTCAAATGTAGCTCCTCCAGTTAATCAACCTCAGCCTTCTTCTTCTCCTACTCTTCTTTTCTAGCTTTGCTGAGGTTTCCCCTCCATTATCTGGAGTCCCTCTGGTATCTCTAATACTCCCTAGTTGGGGCATATTAGAGAAAACATATGTCCTTTTTCTTTCTGTGCTTGGTTGATCTCACTTAACATAATGTTCTCCAGGTCCTTCCATCTTCTTGCAAATGACATGATTTTGTTCTTCTTTATTGCTGAAATAATTAGCAAGTGGGATGGCATCAAACTAAAAAGTTTCTGCTCATCAAAGGAAACTACCAAGAACCTAAAGATAAAGCCTACAGAATGGTAGAAGATCTTTACCAGCCACCACTCTGATAGGGGGCTAATATCCAGAATATACAAAGAGCTGAAAAGACTCTACATTAGCAAAACAAATAACCCAATCAAAAAATGGGCAACTAGTAGATTTGTTCCCATTCTTCTGAGGATTCTCCATACTGTTTTCCAAAGTGGTTGCAAAAAAAAAAAAAAATGGGCAACTAATTGAATAGACACTTCACAAGAGAAGATATGCAAATGCTAATAGATTCATGAAAAACTGTTCAACATCATTAGCCATCAGGGAGATGCAAATAAAAACTACGCTGAGATCCCATCTAACCCCAATCAGAGTGGCAAGCACAAAGAAGTCAAATAACAACAAATGCTGGCGAAGATGTGGGGAAAGAGGAACTCTTTTACACTGTTGGTGGGAGTGCAAACTAGTTCAGCTGCTATGGAGATCAGTGTGGAGATTCCTTAGAAAACTGGGAATGGACCCACCACCATATGATCCAGCTATACTACTCCTGGGTATCTTTCTAAAGGGTTTGAAACCAGAGAACTACAGCAACATACCTACCCATGTTTATAGCAGCACAATATTTAATAGCCAAAATATGGAACTAACCTAGGTCTCCGTCAACAGATGAATGGATTGAAAAATTATGGAAAATTGACACAATGGAATTCTACCTTTTCATATTTGCAGCCACACTTGGTCTTGATGCTTTAAAAGATGTCCAACTGTAATTAGTATATACAAAACTGAACAATTCTATCTTTACCAAATATCGATGAGCTGGTACTTCAGTCCAAATAAACATTTCAGCATTTGTGATGAGCCCTACTTTTTAAAACCTTATTGAAGATGTCCAATTATTCAAAAGACTTATCTTAAAAGAATTTTCCTCCAACTGGCAAAATGAGATCTCACCACCCTCTTGCTTTTGAGGGTTTCAGAGTCTCTGAAGCTTTCACAGGAGTTTCCAGTTTCCCCCATTTGATGACAGACTAAAGGAGTTCTATGCATGTACCACAATATTTTTTAACTGAGATATGTTTATTTTAAAAAGAAAGAACTGACTGAATATCACAAAATGAGAAAGTATGCAAATGTACTATGAAAAGCTCTGGATTATTAGCTTATATCCCTAATTTCCTGAAAAATTGGAGAAATTAACTTTAGTGCAGTGGACTCATAGACTCTTGAGGCATTGATTCCTGGAAAAATTAAGGTCAACATTTCTTAAGGGATCCTGGCACTTAGCTCTAGAATTTTCCCAAGGATCAACAGCTTCTTTGTGATATCTTCTTCAATGAAAGGAGCAACTGGATTTTTTTTCTTTGGAAAAATGTCTATTCAGATCAATTGACCATTTTTAGTTCTACTATTCATTTTTCATTTTAGAGCATTACAGGTTTTTGTATGTACTGGGTATTTATCTTTTGCCAGATGATGAGTTGGCAAATATTTTCTCTCATTTCATAGGTTGTCTCTTCACAATACTAACCCCCTTTTTGTCTTCTTTTTTTAATTTTGGTGCCTATTCTCTTTCATATGTGGAAGCTAAAAAAGTCATTATGAAAGCAGAATGATTACTAGAGGCTGGGAAGGGGATGAAAAGAGTGGGAGGACTGGATAATAGATACCCAAATGCAGTTACATAGGAGGAATACATTGTAGTGTAGGGTAACAGCTCAGAATAACCTCTTACAAACTAAAAAACCAGAAGAAAGGAGATTGAAGTATAAATAAATGAGAAGGATTTTTCAGTCTAAGAGTTTCAACACATTGTTTTGTATTATTTTTACAATTAATTATTCTAATACTATCATCATTTTGATTTTATGAAAGAAGTCTAAATTTGTTTGCACATAGACATTCAATTTCCCAGCACTTTAATTTAATTGTATTGATTTTCCTTGGCTTTAAAAGCCACCTTTGTCAGATGCTAATTTTCAATATGTTCATGGACCTATTTCTGAAGAAGAGAAAAAATGTCTTAATTCCTACTACTGCATCCTTTAGTTAAAAAAAAAAAAAAAACTATTGCTTTCACAGTACTTTTGCAAAGATTTTGTAATATGTTTTCTTAACAGTTTTGGTTAGGATTGAACTGAAATACAAATTAATTTGTAGAGAGCTGAGAGTGATGGGACATGCTTGTAATCCCAGCATTTGGGAGGATGAGACAGGAGGATCATGGTTCACGGATAGCCTCAGCTACTACTTAGTGAGGCCCTTTGCAACTCACTGAGATGCTGTTTGAAAATAAAGAATAAAAAAGAGTGTTGGGGATGTAGCTCAGAGGTAGAGTGCCCCTGGGTTCCATCCCCCATACTGTAAAAATAAAAAAAAAAATTAATTTGTAGAGAACAACATGTATATCATTAATTTTATAGATAATATCTATTGACTGAGAAGTGTTTTATACTTTTTTGGTAATCTTTTACAATTATTTTTATGCCTTGCACATTAATTAGGTTTATACTTCAATGTGTTATTTATTTATTTATTTTTATTTATTTATTTTTTTTTTTTGGTGGTACTGGGGGTAGAACCCAGAACCCAGAGGCTTTCTACCTCCGGGCTATACTCCCAGACCTATTTTATACTTTATTTGGAGACAGGGTCTCACTATGTTGCTAAGAGCCTCACTAAATAGCTGAGGCTGACTTCGAATTTGTGCAATCCTCCTGTCCCAGCCTCCCAAGTTCTGGGATTACAAGTGTGCGCCACCATACCCAGCCAATATGTTATTATTACATTGTTGTCAGATATATTTTCTTTAAGTTTTCTATTTTAGGTATTGCTGGTACCTAAGAAGGCAGTGAATGTTAAATGTTAATTTTACATCTAGAGATTTTACTTAACCTTCTTATTGTTCTATGAGTGTTCCAGTTGATTCTCTTAGATTTTTCTAGGTAGAATTATGAATTCTTTTTGTAAGAAATTTACTCAACTCACTTTTTGCCTTTCTACTTTGAATAATAATTTATCCTTGTTTTGTATTTCTATTGCATTCTTGGAGAAATAATAAATTATAAAGTATGTCACTAATACTGTATTGATGCAATGAAAACTGAGTGAGAATTTGAATAAGTATCTGATGAATTTGAGATATATATATATATATATATATATATATATATTTAAACTCTTTTAAACAGCCCATAATTCTTCCTTTCCAATCACAGATTGGTTTTTAAAAGCCCATGTATACCAATAATTGTTTTAACCCACTATATTAGTTTCACTATGTGGCCTTCAGGAACTGAAAAACAGGGGAAAATATAATGTAGGTTATACAACATCAATATTCAGTCATTATTTATGTGTTTCTAAAATTATTCATACATATTATAACTATACCGCCATAGTTGGAAAAAGAGAAAGGAAAATAATTAAACAAGGCCATAATTCTCCATTACTAACAGTAGAGGAAAGTTATCCTGGAGATGAGGAGACAATACACAGCTGAAAAGGAAGGATTCCGGAAGGAGAGAATAGAGCTCAGGAGAAATTAGTGTTGCAATAACTATTGAATTGTTATGAAAGACAAAGCTGGAGAAAACAGAAATGAGCAGATGCTAGCTAATTGTAAGGAGGAAATATTAATGCCATATATCTTATTCTTACACTATGAGCTATTCCAGCTGCATGTGATCACTGGAAATAGGTGCATATGAATTCAGTTAAAACCATCATTTCAAAGTAACCTAAATGAATGGGTACCTTGTTCTGGAGAACACATGTACTTCTAATATAAACCACAGAGTAAACTGTAGGATTGGCAATCTAAAGGTGTCTTAATTAAATGCATCTGGTAAAGGCATGAAGCAGGAACACATCCGTACTGAAATCTGAACGACTCGATTTGGTTTCCTGCCTTTTCAGAGCTGATAGTTGCCAAGTCTCTAGTAGATTATGTTGTGAAAACAAAATGTTCTGTAGAACCGGAGCCTCTGGAAGAATTTCCCAGAGAACATGCTCTGATTTCAAATTTTTAAGAACAAATTTATGGCACATGTCATATTTCAAAAAGGTTGACAATGCATCTTTTATCCATGGGAACAATACAAAATAAAACTTAGCACCAAGCTTAGGAAAACTATGGTATACCTCTGGACCGATATATGATTGAAATTCTAACCCATTCCTGGGAAATAGTTCCTTTGGGGCAATGTGGCAAAAAGCAATAAAACAACCAAAGATGGAATTTTATAAATGCTAATCTTATAGAAAGTCCATGACAACACAGATACTAATGAAGAAGAAAAATACTATGTATGTGTATAAATAAATATCACTTTATTTTACCCAACACACCTCATGCTCTCAAAAATTATTAATCAGCTAGGCATAGTGGTGCATGTTTGTAATCCCAGTATTTGGGAGGCTGAGACAGGAGGATCACAGATTTGTGGCCAGACTCAGCAACTCAGTAAGAACCTGTTTCAAAATAAAATAATAATAAACTAGGGCTGGAGATGTAAGTCAGAAGAATGCCCCTGAGTTTCATCCCCAGTACTACACACACACACACACACACACACAAGAAAATTACTAATTGACACTGGACTAAATCCAATCACATAATAATTAGATAGGACTTTACTAAATTATTTGTGAAATTTATGATATTTTTATAACATTAAATTCATCTAAAAGTAAATTTTTATGATGTATTATGCATCATCATATCACTTATGACTGGAATCTACACTTTAACTGAATGAATTAGAAAATTTACTGAATCTCAAGCCGGGCATGGTGGTGCACGCTTGTAATCCCCGCGCTTGGGAGGCGGAGACAGGAGGATCGCGCAGGTTCGAAGCCAGCCTCGCTGGCGTAAGAGACCCTGTTTCAAAAATATAAAATAGGTCTGGGAGTGTAGCCCGGAGGTAGAAGGGCTTCCAGGAACCCCAGTACCACCAAAAAAAAAAAAAAAGAAAGAAAGAAAGAAAATTTACTGAATCTTGAATTTCACCTAAATATTCTCTTCTCATCTGTACTTCTGTATCCAGCACAAAATAAGTGGAAAGAATCTGCCTAATTTAATCCTAGTATCCACATAAAATATTTAAGCAAAGTCTTTTTGTGTGATCTCTTGACAACTGTAACACCTGATTTGATTTTCAAAAACACAGCATTTGAAATACAGTGATGCAATCACATATACTTTTTCTGCTTTCAGTAATGATGAGATACTGAACCTAAACCATCTTGTTATTAAGTCCTTATGTGCTAATTTCCCTGCCGTTCTGGAAAATTTTAAGGGATCTATTTAAATTACATTGTTCAAAAGAACCCAGTTTTAGGTAGACATTTTTTCTTCATAACAGTCTTTCAAACATTCAAAACCAGTCTCATTTCCTTATAAATTAAATCTTTGCTGCCCTCTCAACATGGGTTACAGCTAAGTTTCAACTTACTTTCTGCCACTGCATACCTGAGTTAGTAGAGAAAAAGGTAAATATCAAACAAAAATATATTTTTAAAGGAAGCAAATGGCTTTTTAGTATTTTATCCCCAAAGTAGCAAGTGTCAGTATCACTTTTCTTTCTGCTCAACATTCCAGTTACCACTACACTATATTCCCCAAATGGGATCAAGAATAGAACACATTTATTTCCTCCAAAATCTTACATAGGATAAGGAAATGCAAGATTTCATGCAAATACTGAAGGTAAAGCTATATCAGAGTTTTCCTAATTTTCTTAATACAAAGTACATAAGAATATATGTCTAGTTTCTAATAGTTAAATTTTTATTAATTGGTAAAATTATACCAACTTTTCTAAATTTTAAGAAACTCAAATAAATTATATATGGTCAGAGATGAGCATATAACTCAGTGGTAGAATATATGCTTAAAATTCATTAGGTGCTGGATTTGATTCCCATCACCAAAAATATTTCAATTAAATATATAAATAATTAAATATATAAAGTATGTATAAAATTTTTGATACTCATAAAGGAAACATACTATTTATAAAAAAGTACTAGATTAGAGCCAGACCACAAACTTTCACTATAGTTATATATAATTCACTAAGGATTTTTAGGACTTAGTGATCTTAATTGTAAAGTTCTGGGCCACACTGCTACAGAGAAGCTCTGGTGGAAGTCAGATAACTACTTGCCTGATATCTTAAAAAATAAAGTCATAGGCCAAAATAAGTTAAACAAGAAAAATAAAGCAGTAAGTACACTGTGTTTCATAAATAGAATGAAATACCAAAAATTGTAAATTGGTTTTGACTTTGGTGAGTGTTTTGTTATTATTTATATTTTTTCTGGTGAGACCAGATTACCTCAAAAATTCTTCCTGATTCAGATTTATTCAACATTGAACATTTGATAGATTATTATAAGACTTTAAGAGATCCTGCTCTTTCTAGAATAAGAAATAATTGATCATTTGATGCCCCTGTTAATGTCTGTATCTTAATATTCCCAAATAGGGGTCCTAAAAATGCCTGGTACTTTATTGGGCTTCTTTCAGTTTTCTTACAGCAGACTGGGTTGTCTTTTACTGCCAGCACTCCAGCTGGCTCACTGTCCTCAACACCTCACTTTTTTCCCCTAATATAATCTTATATGTGCACAGCTGACTTCACCAAAAAAAAAAAAAACCCAAAAACCTCCTCAAACATTCAACAGAATGTTAGGTGGCATAGTCAAATAGTCAACACTGCCTAAGGGGGAAGTTAATTTGTTAATTTGTCAGATTCCCTAGAATCTTCTATTTAGTGGATCTTTAAAGGATTGAGAACAACTATGGATATTCTTCAACAGGAGTACAGAAATCAGAGGAGTAAAAGGTTGGTCTACTGGCAAAGGGAAGTAATAGAAAAATCTTTTCTTAGTTGGCTTTACTCTAGGTAATTAAAAAAAAAAAAAAGCATCCCAGGGATTAATAACCATAAGCCACAAAACCACCCTGGTTTTCAGTTTCAATTTGCTTGCTGAGAAAACTTAAGTAATTTTCAAATAAGCTCTATAATCTCTAAGCAAAAAAAAAAAAATAAGCATATATCCTCTTTAAAACAAAAAGTAGTCCCAGCCCAAGATCTTTGGAATTCCAACAGATTAATTAAACCTAAATAATCACAAAACTAAGAAGGAATGAAAGATTGGGGGGGGGGTACTGGGGTTCCTGGAAATCCTTCTACCTCCGGGCTACACTCCCAGACCTATTTCCTATTTTATATTTTTATTTGGAAACAGGGTCTCTTAAGCCAGCAATGCTGGCTTCGAACCAGCTCGATCCTCCTATCCTCCTATCTCTGCCTCCCAAGTGCAGGGATAACAAGCGTGTGCCATCACGCCCGGCATGAAAGGTTTTTAAAAAGCAAAAATAGGAACAGGGGTAAACAAATACAAAAAAATAAAAATTAAATTTTATATGCATAATGTAAAAGAATTTTAAGTATTTGAAAACTAAGTACTAAAAATGAAGAAAAAATAAGCTATACAATGTCCAGTTGAATTTGAAAGCAAATTGATTTCCAAAGTGATAAATATAATTATTACAGTTGAAAACACAATGGATAGATTAAAGATTAGATTGTCCTGAAAAGGAATTAGTAATGTAGTCATTTAGTGAGAATCACCCAGAGTCATCAAATCAAGAAAGAGGATAGCTAACATACAACAAATAATAGGGATAATTTCAGTAGATAATTGAGAGACAAGAAGAAGGCAACCTTTAAATACATGGTTGAATTTTTTCTATAATTTCTAAGTACATATTTAAAATTTTGGGATACATAACAGTTATTTGACTTTTACAAAGTTTACTTTAGATGTAATAAGTAAAAATAAAAGATATGAACACGAGAGTACTCAAATAGGAAAGATAGCTCAGCTGTAAAGGAATACTATTTATAATGACAGCAAAAATTTCAACTGCAACAAGAAAGTCCTAATGGAAGCCGGGCGTGGTGGCGCACGCTTGTAATCCCAGCATTCAGGAGGCTGAGACCTGGAGGATTGCGGTTAGCGGACAGCCTCAGCTACTTAGTGAGGCCCTCTGCAACTCAGTGAGACCCAGTTTCAAAATAAAGAATAAAAAATAGGGCAGGGGATGTAGCTGGGTTTCATCCCCAGACCTGCAAAAAATGAAAAAAAAAAAAAAAAAGAAGAAGAAGAAGAAGAAAGTGCTAATGGAAAACACTAGAATAACATCTTCAAAATAAGTAAAGAAGAGCCGGGCATGGCGGCGCACGCTTGTGGCTGAGACAGGAGGATCGCACAGGTTCAAAGCCAGCCTCAGCTACTTAGTGAGGCTTTCAGCAACTTAGTGAGACCCTGTTTCCAAATAAAATATAAAAAAGTCCTGGGAGTATAGCCCGGAGATAGAAAGCCTCTGGGGTTCTACCCCCAAGACCACAAAAAAAAAAAAAAAGGAAAAAGGAAAGAAAATGAACTTCAATATGGACTCATGCTGGATTGTTTGTTGAAATAAAAATGCTCAATAAAATATAAATGCAGAGGCCGGGTGGTGGCACACGCTTGTAATCCCTGCGCTTGGGAGGCAGAGACAGAAGGATCACTCAGGTTCGAAGCCAGTCTCTCTGACTTAAGAGACCCTGTTTCCAAATAAAATATAAAATAAGTCTGGGAGTGTATCCCAGAAGTAGAAGGATTCCATACCCAGTACCACCAAAAAAAAAAAGAAAGAAAGAAAGAAAGAAAGAGAAAAAAGACACTAACATAAAAATCGGAACCACTAAAAATAGGAATAATGGTACTAAAGAATAAAAATCTAACATGAATAGAGAGAAAATTATAACTTTTACTGGAAGAAATTGTAGAATACTTAAATAAACATATTTACTATTTTAATGCTCTGAAACATTTAGGAATGTGTGAAAGGAGACATGTAAAATAATACCCATGGCTGAGTTGTTTGTAATACCCAAACTCCCATCAAGGAGACATCACACACTGTGGTTTATCTCATGAAAAAGTATGAGACAGTGAAAATAATGATTCAGAAATTGAAATTGCTGAAAAATCTCAAAAATATATTGTTAGGAGAAAACAAAGTTACAATAAATAAATAATGTGCATCCATCAAGTTAAGAAAAAAAAGCTGGATACTTGGTATAAGCATGAGCAGTAAGATTTATAAATATATTGAAATTTAAAAAACCGATAACATCATATTTGAAGTATTAACTGGAGGATATATAGCGGAGGGCCTCAAGGCACTTCCAGCCTTTTTCGTAATACTTTTTTGCTAGTTTGTTTGTGGTTTGGGGGTCTCGATGCTGGCCTTGAACCTAAGAGGCGTATGCGTGCTAACCACATACTGAATCACTCAGCTGTGCTTCCAGACCCGGTAATGTTTTATTTCTCAAACTGGGGGCAAGACATAAGGGTGTTTGCTATAATGTGTTATATAACTGCTTGTAGGTATGCTATGTTTAATATAATAATGAATATTTTAAAGATAAATATTTAAAAATTTGACAAAACAAATTAATATCACTGAAGATCGGGCAAAGAATTGCAAGCACCTAGAATCAAATATAATTCCACCAAAGTCTAAGTAAGGAAAGTTTAATGTCACTCACAATGTCCTAATTAGCTCTTATAGTTCTTAGTGAAGTAATGGCTAAGCTGTGCTCTCAAGTAGATGCTGACTACTTAATTAAATCCACCAGCTGACCCTGACCTCCTTTTCATTTAGCCTCAACTGATTTCAGGCTTGTGCCTCAAAAGAATTACAAATTACTTCTTGTTTCTTTGGGGTCACTCCACATGCAAATAGTTAATATAATAAATGCCAATGTTCTCTTGTATTACAGAAGTGCTCTTGTATCTCAGGAATCTGAGATCCACTTTTCTTCAGGAACTTCTCTGCTTTCTACTGAATGCAAATTTATTATGTTGATACCACAATATTACCAAGTTCTCCAGAGGTCCCACCAGGGCCTTAAAAAGTCCACTTCAGCATACTTTCCCACTTATTTCATTCTTAAACATTTCCTAAATTTATTCCAAATTTTATCTCTTACTTGTGAAGATATTCCCTTTTTAGAATTTTCTTTTAGAATTCCTATTTCTTGCAACTTGATAGAAAAGGTACTTATAAATACATGTATCATGGCAGATTGTAAGGCTTCTGCTCCATAACACACCACGCCTCCCCCCTCTACCTCTTCCCTCCTTGTGCAATTTGGCTTTGGTTTGGCCATGTGCCTGGTGATTCTCATCTGGCGGTGGCCTCAGGACTGAGAGATGGGAAAGGCTATGAAAACAGCACTGAGGATGTTGGGAAAGTTTGAAGTAGTGGCAGACAAACCATTAACAGAGGCAAGGAAAGCAAAGGACAAAGGAAAACACTATCCCTGCTGAAAAGACGGAAACCTGTGTTTTGTCTTCAGGAAAAAAAAAAATGGCAAAATTGTCACCTGGCATAAATTGGAAAATTCAAAACGTGCTTAGCAAACTTGGGAACCTGACTACAGACATTTGAAAAATGAATGCCCAGAGTGTCACTCTGTGTCTTTTGATGTTTATGAGAAGGTTCAAGAAAGGTAACAGCTAAAGAGAGATCTGTCCAATTTGCTAATTGAATGCAGAGGAGACAAAGGAGGGTCAGGAGACATTGAGTTAGAAAACAAACTACTTCACAGTTGAAGGATCTCTACCTGGCAAAACAGAAGATAGTCTTGGAACCAAAAACTGAATCAAAGATGTCACTCGAGGAACTGAGGCTAGCTCTCAGTGGTAGAGCGCTTGCCTAGCTTGTGCAAGGTGCTGGATTCCAGTCCCGCACCAAGTAAAGACATAAAAATAAAAATAAAAGATGTTATTTTTCTTTTTTTTAAGTACTGGACATTGAGCCCAGAGGGATTCTACCACCCCCAGCCCTAGTTTTTATTCTTTATTTAGAAACAGTGTCTCACTAAGTTGTGAAGGGCCTCACTAAGTAACAGCTGAGGGTGGTGGCAAATCTGTGATCCTCTGTCTCAGCTTCCTAAGTACTGGGATTATAAGCATGTGCCTCTACACCCAGCTAAAACCCATCACATAGGCTGTCAGGAGGACATAAGTCAGACCATTTCTTATGAAAGGGTAAGGCTGTGCCACCCAGGCAGAGAGCAAGGAATGGGAAGCTTATAGGGAGCAGAAGGACAGAGTGAAAGACCTCCCTCTGCAGGATGCACCATCCAGTGACTTCTGTGTACTCCCCGATCCTGTTATCCTTGAATTAGTGTGTTGAATTTGGGGGGCATCCGGTACCTCTCACCTCTTGTGTTGAGGGCAGGGGTCAAGGGAAGAAAGGAGGAAATATAAGTTATATTTCCAGTTTACTATATTTTCTGAAAACACGGCAGCTTTACCAAAAAAAACTCTTCTACATACAAGTCTGAGATCAATGCTGAAATAACAGATTTTAAGCTTGATGGCATGATTGGATGAAAGTTTGAGGGTGTTAGAAAGAGTGGCCAGAGAGTATACTGTATTAGAACATTACTCTAATGGATCAAAATAAATCATGTCTCTTCTTTTTTATGATTGTATGTAATTCCCTTCCTTCCTGACTAGGAGCAAAGCCTTGAGCTTGTTTTAGCAATAAAAAATGGACAAATAAAATGGAAGCAGAGGCATAATAAGTCCTTGTGCACTGAGGCTGTTCCTTTTATCTTTTTTTTATATATTTTCACTTACTGGGGATGGAACCCAGGGTCATTTTACCTCTGATCTACACTCCCAGCATTATTTTTTTATTCTTTATTTGGAAACAGAGTCTCATTGAGTTGCAAAGAGCCTCACTAAACAGCTGAGGTTGGCCACAAACCCAGATCCTCCTGTCTCCGCCTCCCAAGTACTAAGATTAAAGCATAAGTTCTAGGCCTTTCGTTTTAGAGTCCTTCTAGCGCGCGCTCTCTCTCTCTCTCTCTCTCTCTCTCTCTCTCTCTCTCTCTCTCTCTCTCTCCACCCCCCCCTTCTTTCCTCTCCTTCCTTCCTTCTCCCCCCTCTTTTTCTTTCTTCCTTTCTTTCTTTCTTTCTTTCTTTCTTTCTTTCTTTCTTTCTTTCTTTCTTTCTTTTATTTTCTTATAAAGAATTGAGCCCAGGGACCTTTTATCCCCAAGCTACACACCCAGCCCTTTTTATTTTGAAACAGGGTCTCACTATATTCCTGAGGACCTCATTAATATGCTGAAATTTGCTGAGGCTAGTCTCAAGCCTGAGCTTTTTCTGTCTTAGTCCCCAAACTCTAGGATTACAGGTGTACACCACCACACCCAGCTCAATCTCTTTCCGCATGCACACAGACACGCACACACACCTCACTAACAGAATGCAAACCTAGAAAACCAGCTTAAAGAAACTCTCAAGCCATCGACACAGTCATGGGATTAATAAAATGGTGATTGTTTTAAGCCATTTTTTAGGAGGGAAGAGTATATACAGTGATAAATAACTGACACAAGCACTTGTTCCCTACCACTTTATTTGGTATCTAAACTCTTGCATGCCCAGAAATCTGCTGGTGATTGCTGCCTGGGCACAGCGCCCTTGTCACCTGTTCCACTCTCATCCTAACAAGCGCACTTTTCAACAAGCTCACTTCTCTCTTGGTCTTCAGCTCATCAGCTTTATTGTTCCTTGACATCTTATTAACAAAAGCATTCATCTTCCAAGTATTTTGCTGCTTGTATGCAGGGTCATATCTCAAGCCAAATAACAATCCAAGTATTCTATTTCATAAATGACTCATAAGTTTTTAAGAATAAATGAGGTTATTTCAACAACAAACAAAATATATGTACTTAATAATAAGTTACTGATATCATTCTTAATATAAATTTTTATGTTCATGGTAGGTTATCTAGTATTATTTTTAGAAATATAATTTTTTGCAGGTCTGGGGATGGAACACAAGGGCATTCAACCTCCAAGCTATACCCCTTGCCCTATTTTTTTTATTTATTCTTTTTTTTTTTTCAGGTTTGAGGATGAAACCCAGGGGCATTTGACCTCCAAGCTACATCTCCTGCCCTATTTTTTTTTTCTTTATTTTGAAACAGGGTCTCACTAAGTTGCGGAGGACCTCACTAAGTAGCTGAGGCTGTCTGCGAACCGTGATCCTCCTGCTTCGGCCTCCCAAATGCTGGGATTACAAACGTGCGCCACCACACCCAGCTTATAACTAAATAATTTTTAAAAAGTGTTTATGAGCCAGGCGTGGTGGTGCACGCTTGTAATCCCAGCGCTTGGGAGGCAGAGACAGGAGGATCACGCAGGTTCGAAGCCAGCTGCGCTGGCGTAAGAGACCCTGTTTCAAAAATATAAAAAAGTTTTGGGAGTGTAGGTAGAAGGGCTTCCAGGAACCCCAGTACCACCAAAAAAAAAAAAGAAAAGAAAAAGTATTTATGAAAAAGGAGGACGGAATGGGGTGGAAATTGGGTAAGGGCTAAATGAGTGACGTGTGCATGTATGATTGCACCATATTGTACTCTATTAAGATGTATGGCTACAATGCACCAATAAAAATAAAAAAAACAATTAATAGATCTTTAGCCTGATATTACTCCTTATCAGAAGAGTGTATACTTAAATATGATGATGATCCTAAAGGATATAGTGTTGAGTGCTAATTACTAATGATTTTTGTTTTGATTCTTCACATTAGAAATTAGATATTTCTAAATGTAAAACTCTGGCATAAAAAGAAGTACATAATTTGTTGCCAGGAAATCTATTTGATGTCTAAATTTATAACTATTAGATTTTTTCCTTTTAAATAGACTATTTTTAATGAAATCTTAGTTTCACAGCAAAACTGAGCAGAAAGTTTCCATATACTCTCCTCTCATATAGCCTCTCCTAAGATCAAAGCCCTATGTCAGATTGGCACGATTTTTATAATAAATAAATCGATATTGATATATCACTGTCACTCAACTTTCCTAAAAAATACTTTGTTACGGCTATTCAGTCTTCCTTCCCCCTAAATCTGACAACGAGTAACCTTACCGCTCACAGTTCTGCAGTTTCCAAAAGAGCATATGAATGAGATCGTGCAGTATGTAACCTTTTAGATTGGGTCCTTTCCGTTAGAAATGTGGATTTAAGATTACTCTAGGTCTTCTCATGACTTGATGGCTCACTTCCCCTAAGTGCAGAGTAATATTCACTTGTCTGGGTTATGGTAGTTTATTCATCTGCTGAAGGACATCTTGGTTGCTTCCAAATTTGGCAATTATGAATAAATCAGCATGTGCAGGTTTGGGAAAAAATAAATTTTTAAATCATTGGGTAAACACCAAGGAGCATGACTGCTCAATTGTTTTGGTAAAAGAATCATTAGTTTTGCAAGAAACTGCAAAGCTCTTCCAAAGCATCTGTACCATTTTGCATTCTTACCAACAATGGATGCGAGTTGGTCACACCCTGCCCTCACCAGCATTTGATGTCAGTGTATTGAATTTAGATAGTTTAATAGGCAGGTAGTAGCATTTCATTGTAGAAATACGATGTAGAATGTTTGTAGATAACAGGCCTATGTTGGATATGTCTTTACTGGATATTGGTTGTTTTTATTTTTTAGTCTGTGGTTCTTCCTTTCCTCCTAACTGTATAGCCAATATCAGAAGATAATGGTTTTATGAGAGTTTAATTTACCAATTATTTTCTTCATGGACTGTGTCCCTGGCATTATACCTAAAAAAATAATCACCGTGTCCCAGTTTTTCTAGATGTTGTAGTGTTATCAACTAGAAGTTTTATGGTTTTGCATTTTCACATTTAGTTCTATGATCTACTTAGAATTAATTTGTATGAACTGTGCAAGATGTGCCTATGTTTAACTTTTTTTGAATTTGGATATCAAATTGTTCCAGCACCATTTGTTAAAAAGACTACATTTGTTCCACAGTAGTATCTTTGCTTTTTTTCAAAATTGGTTGACTATACTTTTTGTGGGTCAATTTCTGGGCTCTCTATTCTACCACACTGATCTATTTGTTGACTCTTGGCCATATCACATTATTTTGTTTGCCATAGATTTATAGTAAGTCTTTTTTATTTTTATTGATGCATTATATCCATACATAATATTGGGATAAAAAAAAACTTGTGTATACAGACATGTACACATCACTGGTTTAACCCCTACCCAATTCCCACCCCATTCCTTCTCCTTCCCTCCCTCCCTTGCTCAGCTTAGTGGTTGACTTCGATATGTTTAAGTACATTGTGTGTTTTAGAGATTTTCCTCTTCCCCCCTCCTTTCTCCTCCTTTAGGTTGTCTTATTTGCTCCTCCATAGGATTTCCTTTTCTCCCTAACTCTCACATATTAGGGAAAGCATCTGATTTCTTATTTTTTGTGACTGACTAATCTCACTTGGCATAATGTCCTCCAGTTCCATCCATTTTCCTAAAAATGATATAATTGAGTTTTTTTTTTTTTTGATGGCTGAGTAAAATTCCATTGTGTACATATTCCACAGTTTTGTAATCCATTCATCTGTTGATGGACATCTTGGCTGGTTCCATAGTTTGGCTATGGTGAATTGTGCAGATATGAACATAGATACACATGCATTAGTTTGGTAGTTTGGTTTCTTTTCTTTTGGGTAGATACCCAGAAGTGGTTTTGCTGGATCAAATGGTAGATTTGTTCCCATTCTTCTGAGGATTCTCCATACTGTTTTCCAACGTGGTTGCACTAATTTGCAATCCCACCAACAATGTCTTAGAGTTCCCACTTCTCCACATCCTCGCCAGCATCTATTGTTGTTTGTGTTCTGAATGATTGCCATTCTAGTTGGAGTTAGGTGAAATCTCAGGGTAGTTTTGATTTGCATCTCTCTGATTGCCAGTGATGTTGAGCATTTTTTCATGCATTTATTGGACATTTGAATTTCTTCTTTTGTGAAGTGTCTATTTAGTTCATTTGCCCATTTTGTTATTGGATGCTTTGTTTTCTTAGTGTTGAGTTTCTTGAGTTCTCTGTATATTCTAGATATTAGTCCTCTATCGGAGGGGTAGGTGGCAAAAATCTTCTCCCATTCTGTTGGCTCTCGATTGAAGTTGGATTGCAGAATAAATATCATTAAAATGGCCATCCTTCCAAAAGTTATCTACAGATTTAATGCAATGCCCATTAAACTACCAAGATCATTTCTCACAGACATAGAAAAATCAGTTATTAAATTTATCTGGAATAACAAAAAGCCCAGAAGAGCCAAGGTAGTTCTCAACAACAAAAACCATGCTGGAGGAATCACAATACCTGACTTTAAACTATACTACAAAGCCATTGTAATATAGTAAGTCTTGAAGCCAGGTGGTATGAGTCCTTTGATTTGTTCACCTCTTTTAATGCCATGTTGGCAATTCTAGGTCTTTTGTTTGTCTCCTAATGTACACAAAAATAACTTGCTGGGATTTTGATTGAAGGTATATTAAGTTCATAGATAAATTTGTGAAGAGCTGACATCTTGACACTATTGAGTCTTTTTATATACAAACATTGATATCTTCCCATTTATTTAGTCTTATTTGATTTATTTTACCAGAGCTTGGAAGTTTCACTCATATAGATATTACACATAAATTAATAGATTTAAGCCTACGTATTTCATACTCAGGGATGTTATGGTTTGGATAAATGACTCCGGGAAAAGCTTCTATGAGGGACATGTGAAAATATACAGATGTGAATTGATTAAATCAATGATCTAATCTAATCTGGTGGTAAATCCTTTGATAGATTAAAAATTAAAAGGGTTTACTGATGGTAGAGCATGGCTGGAAGAGGTAGATGACTGGGAGTATGGCTTTGGGGACTATATCTGTCACCTGGTCCCTTTCTCTGACTCTTTGCTTCAAGGATGCGTTTGAACAGCTGTCTTCTGCCATGCCTTGCTGTCATGGCGCATCTTCTACCTTGGAGCCAACCAACCATGGACAGAACCTCTGAAACTCTAAACCTTAATATACCTTTCCTCATCTAAATTGTTTGTGTCAAGTGTTTTGATCACATTTAAAAAAAGAACGAACTAAATTAAACAGAGGATATTGTATTTTTAATTTTTAATCTCTTAATTAGTTATACTTTTATTTTAAAAATACCTTTAAATTCCTCTTGAGATTTCTTCTTTGACCAATATGCTATTTAGAAGTATATTGTTTTATATCTAACCATTTAGAGATTTTCCAGCTATGCTTCTGTTACCAATTTCTGGTTTAATTCCACTGTAGTCTTACAGCATAAATTGTATGTTTTATTTTACTTCTTTAAATTTGTTAAGGTATGTCTTGTAGACTGAAATGTGATCTATTTTGGCGAATGTTCCATGTGAGCTTGAGAAGAATGTGCCTTGTACTGTAGTTGAACAATTGCATTTATGGATGTCAATTATATTCAATTAACTCGTGGTGATCTTAGGTTCAGTGATGTTGTGTGTGTATGTGAGGGGGAGAGGGAATATGGAGGATTGCATCCAGGGGTGCTCTACCACTGAGCTACATCCATATCCCTTTTTATTTATTTATTTTTATTTTAAAACAGATTCTCACTAAGTTGCTGAAGCAGGCCTCAAACTATGATCCTTCTGCCCCAGCCTACCAAGTACTGGGATTATAGGAGTGTGTCACCACATTTGGCTCAACTATATCTTTACTGATTTTCTGCCACCAGTTTCTCTTCATTACTGATAGTGGACTACTGAAGTCTCCGACTATAACAGTATAATTAATCTATTTATCCTTACAGTTATATTGGATTTGTCTTTGTGCATTTTCTCATTCTGTTGTCAGGTTTATAATGTCAAGAACTGTTATTTCTTCTTGAAGAAGAATTGGCCTCCTTAACATTACATAATGTCCCTCTTTATTCCTGATAATATTTCTTGCTCTAAAGTTGGCTCTGTCTAAAATTAATGTAACTACTACTACTGTATTCTTTGGATTAACGCATTCATGGTGTATATACTTCCATCTATTCGCTTTTAATTTATATGTGTCTTTACATTTAAAGTGGTTTTCTTGGCAGGTGTGGTGGCGCACACTTGTAATCCCAGCATTCAGGAGGCTGAGACCTGGAGGATCGCGGTTTGCGGACAGCCTCAGCTACTTAGTGAGGCCCTCTGCAACTCAGTGAGACCCGGTTTCAAAATAAAGAATAAAAAATAGGGCAGGGGGTGTAGCTCAGAGGTCAAATGCCCCTAGGTTCCACCCCCAGACCCACAAAAAATAAAAATAAAAAATAAAAATAAAGTGGTTTTCTTGTAGACAACATATAGCTGGGTCTTGTCTTTTGCTCCAATCTGATAATCTCTTTATTAAATAATTCATTCTAAACATTGACATTTAAAGGGAATATTGTCATAGTTGGATTAATATCCATCATATATGTCATTCTTTTCTATTTGTTACCTGTGCTTTTTTGTTTTGTTTTGTTTCTTTATTTTTTTGTGTGTGGTTCTGAGGATTGAACCCGCAGGCATTATACCTCCAAGTTATACCCCCAGCCCAATTTTATTTCCTATTTGGAAACAGGGTCTCATTAAGTTGCTGAAGCTGGCTTCAAATCTGCAATCATCCTGTCTCAGCCTCCCAAGCACTGGAATTACAAGCATGTGCCATCATGCCCAGATGTTACCTATGGTTTTGTTTCCATTTTTGTCTTCTACTCTCTGTCATTGTGGTTTTAATTAAGCATATTTCTCCTTTTTAGCATATCCATTGTGCTTTATTTATTAATGCTTCTTATTTATTCCTTATTTATGTTTTTAGTGGTTGACCTAGAGTTTTCAATATACATTTATAATAAATTCAGGTTCATTTTAAAATAACAGCATATCACTTTGTGTCTAATGCAAATACCTAATAATAAAAAAAATTCTAGACGGGTGTGATGGTAAATGCATGTACTCCCAAAACTTAGGAAGCTGAGACAGAAGACTTTCAGGTTTGAGACCAGCCTTAGAAACATAGTGAGGCCCTCAGCAACTTAGTGAGACCCTAATGTACATGACATACATTCACAAACATATCAAAGTCAATCAGTAAGCCAAACATGGGAAGGAGGGAGAGGGAGGTATTGGGGTGGGAACTGGGGAAGGGCTAAATGAGTGATGTATGCATGTATGCTTCCATCATCTTGTACCCCATTAAGATGTATGACTACAATGCACTATAAAAATTTAAGAAAAAATAAGGTTGAGTGTAGCTCAGAAAAAGAATGCTCCTGGGTTCAATCCTCAGTACCATAATTTTTTTTAATTCCTCTCTTCCATCCACTGTATTATTGCTATCATTCATTTCACCTATTCATTTCATATGTCAGTATACATTGTTACTAATATCACTTTGAACAAAGTGATCTCTTAGATTAATTAACAATAAAATGAAATGTCTCATTTACAGTTTTAGTTTTCTTTTTTCTGTTGTTGTGCCCCAAATACCTGACAAAAACAACTTAGAGGAAGAAAGGTTGATTGTCATATAGTTTTAGAGCTTTTAAAGGTTTCAGCCCATGGTTAGCTGACTCCAGGGCAGAAACCACTGGGAGGCAGTGCTTGGTGGAGAGAAAGCCACACCCCCTGATAGCACCTAGGGAGGGAAGAGAAAGATGGGGGAGCAGGACAGGTACAGTCTCCAAGGCCACGCCCTCTCTGAGCCACCCCCAGCCATGCCCCACCTGCAAATCTGACAGCACCAACACATGAGCTTTTCTGAAGAACATTTTACATCCAACCTATAACATTCCCCTTCACTGTTCTTTCTCCAGTTGTATTCTGTTCTCTATGCAAATACAAATTTCTAACCTATATCAATTTTCTTCTCACTAAAAAATCTTTTTGGTTCATTTGTTTCATTTTGTTTTTGGCTTTATCTGCAAGGCAAATATAGTGGGAACACACATTTTAAATTTTTGTGTGCCTGAGAAAACATTACTCCTTCACTTTTGAAAAATAATTTGGTAGGATAAATAAATCTGAGTTGGTGTTATCTTCTTTTTATATCTTTAACATATTTCTTCACTCCCTTCTTGTTTGCAAGATTTTTGAGGAGAAATCAAATGCAATTTCTACTTTTACTCCTCTATAGGTGAGTTTTTCTCCTGATATTTATAGCATATTTATATCATATTTTCTCTTTATCTCTCATTTGCTACTGTTGACTATATGGCTAGATATAGTATGTACAGCATTTATTCTGGCTGGCATTCACTGAGCTTTATGAATCTATGGTCCATGCATGACTTTAATTTGGAAATTTTTTTAGTTTTTACCACTTTTGTACTTTTCTTTTTCTTGTGGAGTATCTATTAATTATATAAAGTGGAAATAAATAATAAAAAATAGGGCTGGGGTGTAGCTTGAAGGTAGAATGCACCTGGGTTCCATCATCAGTACCTCAAAAAATATATCTATAAATATACATATACCTGTAGATCTAATACATATAAACCAAGATGTAACATGTATGTATATATTATATATATATACACACACACATGTGTATAAAATTGGTGCATACATACAGGTATATATATATATATATATATATGCATGTGCATGTATATAATACATGCATATATGCTATGTGTCCATATATCTATAATAGCTATATATATCTGAGTATGTATATATACACATATTATAATATCATATATATTATACCTTTTAAAGTAGTCCCACAGAGATTGGATTTTCTGCCCCATGTATTTGATCTGCTTTACCCTGCTTTTCCATTTTTGAAAGTGTCTGTTAACAAGTCCTCGAGCTCAGTGATTCTTTCTTTAGGCACATCCAGACTACTAACGGGCCCATCCAAGGCACTCTCTATTTCTACAGAGTAACTGTTACAGTGTGTTTGTCTTCTAGCATTTCTTTTGTATTAGTTTGGTTATTATCATCTCTGCTTACATTACACATATGTGATTGTTTGGTGCTTGCTCTTACCAATGAAACCTTTAGCATATTAATCATAGTTGCTTTAAATTCATTATCTGATAATCCACTCTACCTACCATTTCTTTTTTCTTTTTAATTGTTTTTATGTTTAATAATTACCATTTCTAACTCTGGCTTTTATGCTTCTTCTGTCTCTTGAAACTGTGTTTATTTACCTTTAATTATGCCTTGTATTTTTCCAGATATGACGTATTAGGAGAAAGTAATTGCAGTAGAGATAGACCTATATTGAAAAGAAAGTAAGATACAGGAAGAGAGAATATGTACTATAACACATGATTAGGCCTCAGTCTTTTAGTGATCCTATGATCTGTGCCTATGAACTTCACAAGTCCCTTTTAGAGATTTCCCTGGCCTTGGTGGAGGCTGTTTGGCCAGAGGTTACAAGTATTGTGTATTTGCCTTTCCAAAAGTCTTTTAAACTCTGACAAATTCTCCAATAGATTTGATTTAAAAATAATCCACTTGAGGACTGGCTTTGGTAAAGAAGAATAGAATGGCCTCTTCCCCTGCGAGAACTCAAAAGTGTTTTCCTCTGATCTTCTTCGTAAGAACCTGATACAACTCAAGTGTTTGCGGCTCATAAAAATAACAGGGGTGGGGGAGCAATGAGTGGGTCCCCCCGAAGTCTTTAACTCAAAGACATGGCCCCACTGAGCCTCCAGCAGTTGGACAATAATAGCTCCCATTGTCCTGTGGTGTTTCAGTTGTGGTTCCTGCTCCAGTCAGCTGTGATTCTCATGATCTCCCTGTGTATCTCCATTTTGGGGGTAACGGTTCATTCTGTCACCTCACTTCTCTGACTTTAAGAATAGGAGTTGATTTTACAGTCTGTTCAGATTTTTACTTGTTCTTTTGTTCTGTGGAAGGAAAACTTATAACTTTCTAACATGCCAGAAGTCTGATACCAGATTGATCAGTTATTTACTTTCCTTCCACTGTGCCAGTTCTTTATCTGCATATAACATCGCCTACTGCACCATGTTATGAAACCTAAGTCAAATCTAAGTACATTGGAAAAATCAAAATCTATTTAAAAATCCAAAGATGATTGATCTACAAGTTGATATTTATTGAGTTTCTCTTAACCTATGGATATTTGTTTTGCTGAAAACAAAATTTATGGTCCCTAAAAGATATCCTTTTCAATATAAAAAGAAATTCTTTACAGCAACAAAGAACATAAAGTTGATAGCCAGTAATAGTGTATGGTCTAGTATGTTTAGTTTTCTTTTTTAATTGGTGCATTGTAATCATACATCATGATGAAGTTTAGAGACAGATATGGACATAGCACTTGGTGACCTTCCTCCCTGCTCCCACCCCTCTCCCTCACCCTCCCAGTGCACAAAATTGAGATTATAATCGATACATTTGTGTTGGTGCATCAAGTTCATTGAAGTGCTTCCTTTCTCAAGTTACTTCCTTGACGTGTATCCTTCCTTGAGTCTTCCTCCCTTCATGAGCCTCCCTCTCTTAAGACCCCTCCATCACTCCACTGGTTTTTTTTTCTCCTTTATCTGGAATTCCTTTTCTTTCCCATTTCTCCTTAGCTTCTACATATGATAGAAACCATATGATCTTTCACTTTCTGTGACTGGCTAATTTTACTTTGCATAATATTCTCTAGTTCCATCCATTTCCCTGCAAATCGCGTGATTTTGTTCTTTATGTCTGAGTAGAATTCCATTCATGTAAACGCCTAGGTTGGTTCCACAATTTAGTTTTTAGGATTTTGCTGCATATAATAAACACATATACAGATTATTATGATGGTCTGGTTTTGATTTATGTTTAGTTCTTAATAAACCAAATCAAGGATCTCCTTCTAGGATCATGTAGAAATTTGTTTAGTGTTTGAAAATAAAAATATTTCAGTTTTAAAACTTTATTTTTTAAAATGCAAAACAAAGCTAACTGCAGTTCCAAAAATGTGCTGTTTTTTTTCAACCCACTAACCAAACTCTCTGACTTTCTGCTCCCCACACATTCAACTTCCTCACTCTATTACAGATGCCTCCTACTCGTCCTCCAGTAGTAACTGCAAAGCTAAGATCCCTTCAGTCTCTCCCGACCTCCAACCTGGGCACACTGATCCTGATACTAATGCCTTAGGATTCCTAGTAACCCCTTAACACAGGTGTGCACATGTGGTATCATAGTCTAATAATCGTTTCGATTGTGGGTCTTTCCAGTCAGAGTCTAGGTTGGAATTAAGGATTCTATATTTCACTTTTCTATCCTCTACTATCAGCACAGGAATGGTCTTGATTAGGTGGTCAGAAAATACATAAGAATCTTGAATAAAGCATGAAATAATGGACAATCAAATCATATGTAGCCTAATTATCAAGGAAATTATGACAATCTCTAAGACTCTTTAAATATTCAAAAATTTCTAACATCAATTGAACATTTTGTCTTCCATGCCAGAAGGAAACCTGAGAGCCCAGACTGTGGAGGCTACCAGGCGGCATGTTCTCAGCATGAGCTAATACCCTGAAGCTAATGGCCTACTGCCGTTTGAGTACCAAAAGCCCCAGGTAGCTTTGAGAGACTCATTACATGGAATGCATGCCAAGGTTTGGAAAAGGCAGAAGGCAAAGGAAGGATAGAAGCACTTGCAGTGGTTTAAATACAAATAAGTAGGAACATTTCTCCATGGGAAAAACAAGAGCACCAAGGTGCAAAATTGTTATTGTCATCAACATGAGTGAGGCCTGAGCCTATTAGATCACTGGCTCACCCAGGATGTCTCCTCAGCTAGATAAAACCCTGACCTTCATTCATAAAACTGAATATTATGCATGCAGTGAAAAGTTATAAAAAGGTAAGGATCTCTATATAAATTATAAAGAGTTTGTGTTCCTAGGAAAATTTTATCAAAACTACTTTATCCAGAACCTCTTAAGGAGTTATGTTCAATGGGAAAAATCAGATATTAATATAAAACAGTGCCAAACTATAAAAGATAAAAAATATGAATTAATATATAAATAATTGATGAATCCTTCAGGATCCTTTTACATATAACCATAAAAGAAAACTCAGAAGTGTACCTTGTCTGTCATAATAAAAAAAGATTTCTGAATCCCTAAATACTTATAGATATTAAATAATTAAAGTTTAAAAGATAGTTAAATTGAGCCAGGCGTGGCGGCACATGCTTGTGATCCCCGCGCTTGGAAGGCGGAGACAGGAGGATGGCACAGGTTCAAAGCCAGCCGTGCTGGCTTAAGAGACCCTGTTTCCAAATAAAAATATAAAATACACCTGGGAGTTTATCCTGGAGGTAGAAGAGCTTCCAGGAACTCCAGTACCACCAAAAAATAAAATTAAAAAAGAAAGATAGTTAAATTCATATTTCAATATAGTTAAGAAGTCTATAGCTGTCTTTCAAACAAAATGTCAAATAATTCTTAATTTGATATCTAAGACACATTATACTTGTTAAATGCTGCAATCGATGAGGTTTATCAACAGCCTATGGCTAAAAAAAAAAAAGAAAAGAAAAGAAAAGGTCATTTAAGTAAAACTTCGTGTCCTGAGGGCTAGGAAGCAGCAACAGTGTTTATGACTTGCAGTCTGGGCCAGGCCAGGCCAGTTTACAGGACCCTCCTCTCACTTCAGTTCTTATTTAACTCTGGGATCTTGGGCAAATTACTTCAGTTTTCAGAATTAAATAATTTCTTAGTTTCTTCAAGCTCTAACACTAAAATTAAATAATTGCTTCTTAGAATTCTTTCTTCTTATCTTACATACTTTCATTGATTCATTGTAATTATACATCATACTGAGGTATAGAGTAATAGGAGTATATAATGTAACAGTTGAAATAATGTTATGTACCATATGAAGTTACCAATGCCAACCTCAAGACATGTACCAGGAAGAGGAAAGAGAGATTTGGGATTCAGAGGGAAATATTCCAAGTGTTCTATGCATACAGAACTGTTCTGTTTTGTTTAGTTTTGTTTTTGCAGTACTGGGATGGAACTCGGGGGCATTCTACCTACAAGCTACAACCCCAGCACTATTTTTTATTCTTTATTTTGCAACAGGGTCTCACTGAGTTGCAAAGGGCTTCACTAAGTAGTAGCCGAGGGTGTCCTCGAACCACAATCCTCCCGTCTCAGCCTTCCAAATGCTGAATTACAAGCGTGCACAACCACACCCAGCTTATAACTGTTTTTATTTTATTTTTATTTTATTTTATGTTTTTATTGGTGCACTGTATTCATACATCATAGTGGGATTAAAAAAAAAAAAAACTTTTGTAGACATACATGCACACATCGCCCAGTTAGCCCCTACCGCAAAACTGGATGGGACTTTACAGTCACTGCAATGTCTGTCTACTTAGACCAGAGTGAGGTTACGCAGAGCCCTTTGGGCTTCATCCTTCTGTTTCTTCCAAATGAGGGGCCCCAATTATGTCTTCCTTGTTCCTAACAATGTTTCTTTCTGTTTCCACATTTTTACTTTTATCTCCTTTGCATGTGGCATCATATAGAATAAGAGTACTGATTCAATAAGAAATAAGTAATAGTAGAGCAGTCCTCACCAAACCAAGCTTACCTCTACTATCATCACTTAAATACTGCCTGTATTATAAATCTGAATTTGGGTGTATCAATGTTTACAAAAACATACACACATATAATTTCTGTGTATGCATATATGTTCAGGCATAAATTTTCATATGTATGTATATGTGCATGTATACATATATACACACACATAGAATGTATAGAGTTTCACTGGAATTATTTTTATTCCAATTCTCTCTAACCCATATCCATATTTTCCAAATTTAAAACAAGACTTCTAGAACTGATGAAAAACTGGGAAAACTGATTATCTATTTGTAGAAAAATGGAATTAAACCCCAACCTTTCACCCTGCACAAGAATCAACTCACAATGAATCAAAGACCTGGAAATTACACCAGAGATTTTATACTTACGAGAATAGGGCATAGGACCATTGCTCCAACAATTAGAAACTGCCAGAAACTAACTTACTTTCTTTCTTTCTTTCTTTTTTTTTTTTTTTGGTGGTACTGGGGGATGCAAGTCAGGGGCCTTCTACCTCCGGGCTACACTCCCAGACCTATTTTATATTTTATTTGGAAACAGGGTCTCTTAAACCAGCTGAGGCTGGCTTTGAACCGGTGCTATCCTCCTGTCTCAGCCTCCCAAGCACGGGGATTACAAGGTGTTCCACCACGCCCAGCCCAGAAACTTTCTTAATAACACTCCCAAAGCTCAGGAAATAAAAATAAGAATTAAAAACTTATGTCATTAAATTAAAAGTTTTTGTATAGCAAAGGAAGGCATCAAAAGTCTAAACAGATAGCCTGCAGAGTGGGAAACCATTGCCAGCTACTCTTCTGATAGAGGACTAATATCTAGCATATACAAAGAACTTTTAAAAACTTAACATTTAAAATGTTAAAAAACCCAAATACCTCAATCAAAAGATAAGAAATTGGCCTAACTAGACACTCCAGGAAAAAAGAAATACAAATGAGCAATAAATATATTAAAACAAAAAACCTCAACATCATTAGCAATCAGGGAGACACAAATGAAAACTGCACTCAGATTCCATCTAACGTCAATTGGAATGGCAATCATCAAGAATACAAACAATAGCTGGTCATGGTGGCACATGCTTATAAATTTGTAATCCCAGTCTTTGGGAGGCTAAGACAAGGATCACAGGTGGTGGCCAGCCTCAGCAATTTAGGCCCTTCACAACTAAGGAACACCCTGTTTCAAAATAAAGAATAAAAATAGGGCTGGGGGTGTATCTCAGAAGTAGAATGCTCCTAGGGTCCATCCCCAGTGCTGGGGGGGGGGGGATACAAACAATAACAAGTACTTGTGAGCGGGCATGGTGGTGCATGCTTCTAATCCCAGCAATCAGGAGGCTGAGACCCGGGGGATGGCAGTTCACTACTTTGTGAGAGGCCTACTGCAAATTAATCATTTGAATGCTGATAGATTCACTAAATTGCTGAGGCTGGTCTCAAAGCTGTGATCCTCCTGTTTTAGCCTCTCAAATACTGGAATTACAGGCATGTTTGGCTGCAACTGTCTGCAATGAATATTTAAAATATCACCTTCAAGCCAGGCATGGTGGTGCACACTTGTAATCCCAGTACTTGGGAGACTGAGACAGGACAATGACAGGTTTGTGGCCAGACTCTGCAATTTATTGAGACCCTGTTTAAAAAATAAAGAATAAAAATTTGGGCTTGGGGTGTAGCTGTAAGGTAGAATGCCCCAGAGTTCAATCCCCAGCACCACACACACACACACACACACACACACACACACACACACACACAACCTTCAGCCAGGAGTGGTGACACACCTATAATCCCAGTACTTGGGAGGCTAAAACAGGAGGATTGCATTTTTGAGGACAGCCTCAGATACTTAGACTCTATTTCAAAACAAAATTAAAAACAAAAAAATGAGGCTGGGGGTATATCTCAGAGATAGAGCGCCCCTGGATTCAGTCCTTAGTACCAAAAATCTACAAAAATACATAAATAAATTCAGCAAAATCACTACAGTGTTTATCATAAAGACAATAACAAGTCTTACTTATATAAATATGTGTACTTGTATAATTACTTCACGGTTTATTACTATCACTGTCTTATATTATCTCATTGTCTTTACTGTGAGAAAGTTAAGACATAGAATGTTAAATAATTTGTCTGAATATACATCTTTATTTAGCCACAGAACTAAGATTCTAATATAGACAAGTGAATCTCCTCATTTCAGTAATAATACTGTTAATTCTTAGAACATGAAAATATAAAACATCAATCCAATACCTGAAAAATCAATCTGCCTCCTGAGTCATATGAAATTTATCTGAATCATGTGGAAGAATGTATTTTGTGGAACACATAAAATTGTGTGTCAAAAATTTTTATAGCTTTGAGCAACTCAGAAACGACTATAAAAATATCTCATTCATGCATCTCCTTGAATCTGTTTGTATATTCGTGCATCCCACCCCTTTTCTTACTATATCATTAATTTAAAACAAACTGTTTGTAGTATTATTTCACTTTATTTGCACTATTTTTTGGAGTCTCTAATTATAATATGAAATTTGATGAATAAGATCTTATTTATTCACTTTCATATTTTGGAAACTTTGATCATCTCCACTTTCATCAGTTTGACTTTCCATACAAAGAGTTATCTTAAAGGCATTAAATAAAAAATTCAAGAGTTGAGACCAACTCAATTTTAAAGTCCTAAAATTTCAAAGGAACCTAGAAACTTTTTATTCAGTCGTGTCAAGAATTTAAAAAGTGTTTTATAGAGTTAAAAATTCTAATTCCAAATAGTCTTTACTGTCATAAATCACATAAAAAACCCAAGGACAAATGCACTGTGCCCATTCAAAATTCTAAAAAAATACACACAACATATATTTTCCAAGCCAAAGGCATCTTCATATTTTAATATTTTATCATTCAAAGAATATGGTTAGTGTTAATTATAATTTTATGATGAATAAAGCAGGAAGATGATAGGTCTTTAAAACAAAATGTCAGCAATTCTTTACACTCTTGTAATTTTGCTTTTCACAGCATTCCACATTTAATATGCAAAGAAAAATTTAAAATATTTTAGCATAAAACTAGCATCCTTTTTTTCTATAGATTTTCAGCACTTCCTTTGTTTTTTAACATTTTTGTTACTGTTATTGTTGCCGTTGTTGCTAGCGACTTATTCAAGTCTCTCCCATTGAAAAATAAACCACTTTATTTAGCACTCCATTCTCCACACCTGCCTTTCTTCTTCCAGTGAAAATAAGTACACAGCCTGCAGGAATTTTCTAATCATTCATTTGTTCATTCTAAGAGTACAAATTCCCTCCACTGGACTCCCCTGCTGAGGTCTCCAATGCTGAGGTCTCCAGTGTTGTTTCTTTTGCTCCATTTAACAAATCAGCAGCCATCACTGCAGTATTCCAGAAAGCCCCATCAGCTCTGCATTCACTTGTAACACAGGACACTCTCTGAGCATTTCCTTTTTAACTTTCTAGATGCTCCTTTTCATTACCTTTGATTTTCACCTTCTTTCTGAACATTAAATATTAGATTTCATTAGAATTCTATCCTAAGCACACTTTTCAAACCACATCTGTTCTTAAAAGTGCCCCCACCCAGAATCATCTTTGCAGTCATGCCCATGTTAAACTCCATATGCAATTAAGCCCTTACTGCTGAATCCTAGACCCTGTATTTAATTTATGAGTCTTCTAGACAAATTTCTTTCAGATGTTTCATGGTCCTTTAAGTTTGATGAGTGGTCTCAAAACTCAATTCATTATTTCCCTTCAGAATATCTTTCTCTTTCACTGAGAAGTAATTCAATAATAATTTTCTAAGTTGTTCAAATACAAAGCATCCCCCTGCTTTCCTCTACCTTATCCTCCACGTGTTAACAGTCACTATGTCTTGTAAATATGTCTTTCAAATATCAAAGATATATAACTTACCCTCATGCATACCTACTTTCCTAGTCTATATCACCATTATTTCTATCCTGGAGTTTTTTTGTTGTTGTTTTTTTTACCTCATTCTCCAGAATTTATCCAGAGTTATATTATTCATAATTTAATTCTGAATATGGTCTAGTTTCTCTATTGCTATTATTCCAAATCATATTCCAAAATCAAGTCCTTGATTTTTTTCCCTTTCCATCTTATCTCATAAAAATCTCCCACTTGATTTACACATTCTAGTCTATGGTAAACTAACTCACTATTTCTTGGCCATAGCCTTGTCAAAGGTTGAAGTACATTTCTTTTTCTCTTGAAGTGACTCGCTTTGCCTCCTTCACCAATAAGAAGTAGCAGAAAGGTCCATGTGTGAATCTCTGGCCTTATCTTTAAGAGCACAGTCGGAATCTGCTTCCCTCTTGAAACATTCATTCTTGAGACAATCTTTTGAATGCAGCCATTGTTCAATGAGAAGCTAAAGAGGTCACAGTCAAGCTTCAAGACAGTAAACATAATCAAATCAACTTCCAGTCATGAAAATGATCCATCTCAGTTTTTGCAAGCTGCATAAACCCAACTAAATGTACACATTGCCAGCAAGGCTGTTCTTCTGCCTAGGTGATACCAGTAACATGAAGAATCGTGAAGATAATGAAGTAACTGTTCTTTTTTTTTTTTTTTTTTGTGGTACTGGGGTTCCTGGAAGCCCTTCTACCTCCGGGTTACACTCCCAGACCTATTTTTACATTTTTATTTGGAAACAGGGTCTCCTAAGCCAGCGCGAACGGCTGACTTCGAAACAGCGCGATCCTCCTCTCCTGTCTCTGCCTCCCAAGTGCGGGGATTACAAGCGTGCGCCACCACACCCAGCCAAGTAACTGTTCTTTTAACACACTAAATTTGGGGCTGGTTTGTGACACAACAGAAGATCACTGAACGAATATTTATTGATCATCCTGTGTGGATTTATAAAGGGAAATATTTTGATTACTCACATCCATAGTTCTATTATTTACCTGAGTTTCAGTTCTGATTGTAGGTGCCCAATTAATATTTATTAATTTGAGGAACTACTAAATAAAATGTAAATTGTTAATTTTCTATTTCAACAAAGGCAATATAGCTTATGGGTAAAAAAAAAAAAAAATCCTGGGCTTTAAGACCAGACTTCATGCCTCTTCTCTTTATTGCTGATTGATTAGGACTTGTTACATAACCCCCTTTACCTCAGTTTGGTCATCTGCAAAGTAGAAATAAGAATGCTTTGAGGATTAAGTAAGAATAAATGAAAATTCACTATTTTGAGGATTAAATGATAATCCTCATTAGAAGAAGGTGAGTGCCAGAGTGAGAGTGATTCAGTGTGAGGAAAACCTGCATCGCTAGATCTGAATAAGAAAAAGACCATGATGCAAAGAATGCAGACAGCCCTTAGGAGTCGATGAGGCCACAAAACAAGTTTTCCCTTAACTCCTCCAGAAGCAAATGCAACCCTGCCAAAACCTTGATTTTGAACAACTGTAATCACCAAGTTTATAGTAATTTGCTTCAGCAACAGAAAACAAATGCATTACTTAGTCAATTTAATGAACTCAAATCTGCATGCAATTCAAAAAGCAAAAATCAATACATGGCCACGTTTCTGAAATAGTCCTTGCTTTTACAGTATTTCAGATATTTTCATTTGAGACTATTTAAATTCTCTCTTCCTTTCATAATATATTTTATTACTGAAAAAGATGATAACATTTCACTTTTGAATAGCTAAGAATAAAATTAAAGATATATAGAAAACATTGTATGAAAGAGAAGTTATTCTTAAGTTCTTTTAGTGTAAATCCCTTCTGGAAATGTCAGTGCCTCTGATCTTGGCTCTTCCATAAGGAAGGGAACTTCACCTCATCGACTTCACAGGGAGACAAAACTATTAAATTTATTGCAATTATAATAAATGCTCATTAAATCTATACCATGTTGGTATATTTGTTTACAACAGCTAAGTACCTCTGCTAAGGGAGCTAACCCAACACACTGTGGCTATTAAATTGATTTAAGGCAACAGAATGCAGAAGTCATCACACCTGGAAATGAACCTTAACCATATGCTGTGATGTGTTTATATGCTAATCTCTTCAGAGGAGCAAAACCCTTTTGATACCACCTGCTTGGCCATATTTTCTGAATCAATTCCAACAAAATAAAACAGAATTATAATATATGAGGTCTGCATTCTTTAAACAGTAGTAAGGATGCAAATAGTTTTGTTGGCATTTTAAGTTCATAGTCCAATTTTAAATCCTTGAATCACTACAGTGAGGACTCTTCCAATGGAGATATCCAAAAGGTAGGAATTATTTCATTTGAAAGAGTCCAAATATTTATAATTTCTATAAAATAAATACAAAACAGTCATATTTAGAGTAAAACCCAAGTGCCTGCCCATCGCTTTGAATATTCATCAGAAAATAAGAGAAACAAAAAGAGAATGTCTTAGAAGAAACAAGGGCATAATATCAGCCACCATGAAGAGCTTAATATATTTTCTGCTTGTCCATGCAAAGAAAATAACTGCGTAAGATTGTGGCCTAGTTTATGTAAATATGCTATTCTTAGCTTACCTTGACAAATTTAAATACCAAGCAGAAAAGCCATATTTTTAGTAAGCATATGTTAACTACTGTGGCTAAATAAAGTTTATGCTCTCTGCCTCATATACAAAAGAGTAACTAGTTGCTATTGGGGACTCAGCTTTGTGTTTATTTTTCTTGTCCGACTTTTTAGCAAGCTTTTTCATTGCTCTAACCAAAATGCCTGATAAGCACAAGTTAGAGGAGGAAAGGTTTATTTGGCTTACCGTTTTAGAAGCTCGGTCCATGGTCGGCCAATTCCAAGGCAACATGAGTGTATATCAGGAAGAAAGTACTCTCTCAGTTATGGCAAAAGGAAGCAAAAAGAAAGATAGGAAGTGACCAGGAACAGATGTAGTCCTCAAGGCCAGACCCCAGTGACCCACTTTCTCCTCCAGAACACCCTACCTGCCTATGATACCACCTAGCAAACACATTCAAAATCTTAATCCACCAATGGATTTATAGGCTAATGAGATTAGAACTCTGGTGCAACCATTTCACCTCTGAACATTTTTGCTTTGCCATTATATATGGGTTTTTTTTTTCCTCCATAAGAGATAATCTACATGCAAACATACATACACTTAAATAAATGTGATCACTAATCATTTTGGAACTATAAATGCAAGTGAAAAACAGAAATAAAATTCTTGTATAATAGTTTCTGAATCTTTGCCTCTTTGGGCTCCTTTTTTGAGAGATTAATGAGAAAAAGATAAAGAGGGAGATTGACTAAAACATAAGCATATTACATCTCTTGGTAGAAAATAAATCAATTTGAAAATATTTGTTAGGAGGTAACATGAAAGAGAGGCAATCAAATTGTGGTCAGAATAGACCCTACTCCAGTGAACTGAGTCAAAACTGGCAGCAATGCTTATAGGAAGGAGAGACCACAGCTCAGACGCCACATGGGTACTTAGGGAGAGGTCTTGATCCCCTCAGTATCAGAGATGATTACCAGGACAGCTTGCTGAAAGCCCACCAACTTGTTTGGCAGAAAGTAATGACAAAAATTTCCCTTTAAGATCTGCCCAGATACATCAATGGGCCTGGTTTGGAAGTTAGAGCCCATCCAGCAGCCAAAGCTACTATTATTTGAGAAGGCTAATGATGCAAAAAGAGGTCAGGAAGTGACAAATAGTAACCCAAGGCAAAAGTTCTTAAAGTGCAAACTTGGTGTCTTCTCCAAGCTTCCATCTGAAAACTTATATATGCTCAGGAAGTCTTCCTCCTTGTGGAGATCACAAAAAAAGCACCCAGTGACAACTTTTGAATGATTCAATTGATCATCACGGAAGAACCAAAGTACTAATATTTTTATCATAAAACATTAATGAGTTCTTTTTTGTGTGGGTCTGGAGATGGAACTAACATAGATAAAGGATGTTATATTTCCCAGTAAGAAGGTAATAGAGGTTTCAATTCATTGAAACTTTCTGAGCATATAATCAATGAGGCAGCATAGCATGATAGAAAGAAAAAATGTGAAATCCTATAAAGCTCTGAGTTTTATAGAAATATATTCATAGGCAAAATCAGGATCAAGGCAATACAAGAAGCACTTAGGTGGGCACAGGAGACAACATAACACAGTGCTGTTACAGGGGAAAAATGGTCAACACAAGAACACACAGCCAGGTGCAGTGGCCTAGAATCCCAAAATTTAGGAGGCTGAGCCAGGAGGAGAGCAGGTTCAAGGACAATGTGTGCTAGCTTATCCAAATCTTGTTTCAAAAATAAAAGAAAGGCTGGGGCATAGCTCAGAGATAGAATGTTCCTGGTTTTAATGTCCAGTAACCCCCGCACCACCTCAAACACAAACAAAACAAAACAATGTAGACACCCAAAGATAATGTTCAATTGAGCTAAACTAACAAATGTTAAAAAATTAAATTGTGAAACAAAAAAAATTTTAAATCTTCAGTCATTTAGCTAATTTTCACAAACTGACTTTAAGCAAACTGGTCTATGTGAAAAGCCTGTCATTTAGTGAATTTGATTATTTCTCTGTAATTTACTAGCTGAATGAGTTCTGTCAAGCCACTTAACTTTTGAGGGTTTTGTTTTGTTGTTGTTGTTGTTAATGTTTTGAGTTATTTTGGTTTTTTGGTTTGTTTACTGATAAGAAGAGGTAAATTAAATGGTACCCTGAACATATTACATGCCCAAATATCTGCTTTTCAAATTTTAATATGCACAAAGCAATGTAGACAAATACTTATATATTGTAAGAATACCATTTACCCACATTCTGACTACAAAGCTAAAAACAAATATATCATATATTGAAGTATAAAAATATACATAAACTGAAACAGGAGAAAAATAGGCTCATTCTGATTTAAAATACCTTGAAAAATCTTATGAAATACATGGATATTGCTTTAAACAATGAATAGGATTTTTAGTAATGAATGTGTATCTAAAGAATAAGGCTACCTCAACATAAGAAATAATTAAGTCATGGAGCTAAGGAGAGGGAGGAACAAGACGGTGGTGAGGTGGAGGAGGGACAGGCAAGGAGAAAGAAGAAGAGCAGGAGGAGGAGGAAGAGACCACAGCCACCATCAGCACCAACTGCTTGGTGACTGTGACAGAGACTCCAGCCATTCCACCTTATTTGGTTTTCTCTTTCTTCAATAGCAAAAGCAACTTAAAATATGCAAATATTTGACTAATATAAAGAGGATCTTTTATAACCTCTATCCATCTAGGTATGACCATGTTACTAAACTCTGGCCACTAATATATAAAAGGAAATAACATGAAAATTCTAGAATAGAAAATTTTAGGAAAATGTATAAAATGAAAATATTTTTTCCTTCTTCTTCCATGGTCCTAGGATTGGGGATATGGGGCTGAGTCACAGTTGATCGTGCTGAAAAGGGCAAAGCGTTTCAGATGGCAGAGCCTGGGTTCCTAAAGGACCAATGGAGTAGACCTATCGTATCAGCCCACAACCAATCACAACCTAGGTCGCTATGTGACAGATAATTTTATATTAGTTAGGCTGCACTTATATGAGGTCTTTTTTACACAAAGTCAAATCTATATTGTAATTAACAGCATGAATTCAAAAAGCTCATACTTGTAAAATGATATGACTGAAGCACAGAAAGTCTAGACAATATGGTTGAGCTGAAAGGGGGAAACCCGAAAGGGAAGGCCCTAAAGGTCTACAGAGAAGAGGATTTTACTTTGTTTCTCTGGGATATAAAGATACATAGTCCTCTTTGAAAGGAGCAGGAAGTGATTAAATGTGTGTTAGAAAAATAAAGTTTATAGAACAAATTATAAGGAAGAAAGTATGACATTGACTGGTGACCACAAAATTAGAATAGGAATGAGGAGGAAAACATTCCATTTAGAGACAGAAATGACAGAATTGGGTAAATATTTTAGTAAGAGAGGGGTGCTTATGAAAAAGAACATGATGTTAAAAACAACTTCAATCAGATACAGCCTCAATCTGGTTAAGTGACATGTAAGAAAGTACAGTTTTAATGGTGTTGCCTGGCAGTGAGTTATAAGGAATTCTTTTTAAAAATTCTTTAGGTGACAACTGGAAATGTAAAAATGAAGCAAGAGAAGAGTTTGAGCCAATATTGAATAGACATTCAATATTCTTTCAAAGAAGGACTTGGTAGTAAACAAAATAGACAAGGAGGATTATGAAGAGCAAGAGTACAAAGAATAAAAGTTAGAATCATATTATGTCCTTTTAAAAATATATTTTCATATTTTGTTCCTCTTCCACAATACTGAGTGACTGTAACCAAAGGTTCATATTCTGATTATACAATGACCTTGGTATGATCTCCCTTTAGTATAGCAGAGCCACAAAGAAGCTTGAGTGGTCTGGACAATCTACTTTGTCAGGAAAAGGCCAGACATGGACTTTTGTTAGGGGAACACATGCAAACAGGTAAAGTGGCTTATGCAAAGGAGTTTTGCTTTGTTTTGTCTTGTCTTATTTTATTTTGGTACTGGCAAGTGAACCAAGGGCCATTCTACACCATAGTTATACCCCCAGCCCTTTCTTTATTTATATTTTATTTTGTTTTATTTTTTGAAACAGGATCTTGCTAGGTTGCTGAGGCTTTCCTCAAACTTGCTCTCCTCTTGTCTCAGCCTCCCGAGTATTGGGATTATAGGTGCATGACCATGCCTGGATCCCTTCGCTTCTTTATATTCTAATACTTTTTTTTTTATTTCATAGCCCCTGGGACTTCTTAAAAAACAAAAACAAAAACAAAAAAAAAAAAAACAAGTAGCTGTTTGTGATAGAGTATTCCTGTAACCTCAGTTATAAGGAGATAGGAAGATTGCTCCTTAAGACTAGACTCAGCAACATAGTGAAACCCTATTTCAACATACAAAATAAAAGGGGTTGGGGGTTTAGCTCAGAGGCAGAATGCCCCTGAGTTCAATTTCCAGTACTGGGGGGGGGGGGCAAAAGGTAAGTAATATAAGGATTAGTTAGAAAAATTCCATCCTGTTCAGCTTTTTTTTTTTCTTTTTTTTTTTTTTTTTGGTGGTACTGGGGTTCCTGGAAGCCCTTCTACCTCCGGGCTACACTCCCAGACCTATGTTTACATTTTTATTTGGAAACAGGGTCTCCTAAGCCAGCGCGCGCGGCTGGCTTTGAACCTGCGCGATCCTCCTGTCTCTGCCTCCCAAGTGCGGGGATTACAAGCGTGCGTCACCACGCCCGGCCTGTTCAGCTTTTCATATTTTTTATTTTATGTTAGATAAAGCCTGTAGTGGCTGTAAAGGTAGCTTTCTTTTAATAAAATGTTATTTTTATAGTTATTTAGATGCAAGATCAAAGTGAAATTGTACTCTGGTCTTACAAGTAAAGTACTATGATGAATGATAGTTTTGAAATGAATCTTGTAGAGTTTCACAAGTGCTTTTTTATTATTATTTCTTGAATTTCAGTCAAGGAGACAATGCAGACATCTACCATAAATAACGCCTAGTAAAGGCAGGCAAGGACTCACTGATCTCTGTAAGCAGTTAGAACTACAGTCTTAAGACATATTTATTCGTTCAGGCTTCAAAGCAATAAAGATAAAAATCTTCCTTCTGTGCTGTGAAAGGGTAAAATAAATTCCATAAACAAATAACAATCTCACAGAATGATTGAACATTGGAAAAATAAAAACACGAATCAGCAGAGGACAGATAAGTACTATAAGGCTCAGGAAAAGAGTGATGGATTCAAGCCCAGCCTGTATAGAGCAGGTGACTGGGAAGCCACCCTCTCTATGTCTTCTCATTGATACAATCCCTGTGTCAGGGTTTCTATGAGAAAGAAAGGAGACAGCAACTGACAGTAGATAGCAAATACATTTAGATCACTCATATATGCTTTTTAAAAAGGGCTTCCCTATTATTTTAAAAAATACTATTTATGTAGACTAAATGTGAGACTCTAAATGGTAGTCACCCTCCTGGATAATAGTTTAACTTTCATTCATTCATTCATTCATAAAACAATAATACTTAAAAATTCATAAGAACCCTTATCAGAGAACTTATGTCAACCCTTTTCCCTAATTCATAAAAAATAACATAATATTTCCTACAAAATTGGAAGAGTGGCTAATGATTTCTCTGCTAGAATTCATTCCCCAGGTCCTGCAAGATCTTTCTCTAAACTGAATCCTAATTCTTCCCACAGAACCTGCTGGATCTCTTTCTCTTCTATGTCTCTATTCTAGGTTACCCCATGTCTCCTTTATCTGAATTGTAACCCCCACTCACTTGTATTTATGTAATAGTTTATACACTGCCTCGTACTGTGGTCTGTATTTTTCAAATTCATTACCTCAAATTAACAATAAATATTTTATTATTTATATAGTTTGTTAAAATATATTTACTATAGTTGGGGCATAGAATATTCCCCAAAGGTCCATATATTAAAGAATCGAGCCCAGGCTGCTACTAGTGGAAGGTGGTAGAACCTTGGGGAGGTGGAGCCTAGAGGGAGGCCCTTAGGTAATTGGGTGCATGTCCTTGGAGGGAATAGTGGAACTCCAGCCTACACCCTGCTTTCTCTGTTTCTCTGTCCCTCATGAGCCATGAGATGATGGTTTTTTTTCACCATGCATTCCTGTCATGATATGCTTCCTCACTATAGGCCCAAAGGAAAGGACAACCTATCCTGGACTGGAACCTCTAAAACTCTGAACAAAACAAGTCTTTTCTCTTTATAAATTGATAAGCTCAGGTTTTTATTGTAGTGACTAAAAGCTGACTAATACAGTATAAATATTTAGTGCACTGTAAGATTTGAAAATGAATAGGCTATTTCCTGTTTATAGTTTTACCTTCCTCATAGGAACCACCAAACTTTCAAATGTGAAGTTAAACCATCTTCCCACTTCTGCTTCAGCTTGTCCTTCTCTAGTCAGTGTTCTTTGGCATTTACTGTCTCTAGTTTTTAACCTGACAATTATTTGTTTGGTTTTCACTGTGTTCTTTAACAATTTTCTTCCAGCAAAATGAAAAACCCCATTTCAAGGTCATGTAGGGGTATATGCTTCCTGCAGGTGGTATAAAATAAGACCAGTCACAAGCATATGGTGTATTTTATGGTATAGCTGATTTCTTTAAAGTTGGATTAGTCTTTCAGTGGATCTCTTAAAAGTAAAAACATGTTTTTATTTTATTTTAAAAAACTCTGAAATAAAAAAATGCTTTCACCAAAAATATCTCAATACAGTAGAATTTTAATCCTATTTTATAGATGATACGAAGACTCAGAGTATCCTGATTACAAAGTCATTTCCACATCTTACAGTTGGCTCTTCCATTTCTAGATATCAACCCATGATAACAGAAAATCTTTTCTAATTCTATTTTTAGTTTCAAACTCATTAATTACTGTGTTGCAGAGAGGATATGGAGGTATGGATGAGATTGTATTGACTAGCTCTTTAGTCCTCAAAAATGAATTTCTACCTAAGGAGGGAGGAGTTCACAGCAGCTCAACTCCCTAAAATAAAAAATTCCAGTGTGGACATAGTCCAATGACTCATTGTTATCTGAAATAATGATTCTAATTGTATTTATACATAGGGGTAACTATGTTCTTTTAATTCTACTAGAAAATTTAAATTCAACTAATATTTAATGGGATTATTATATTTAAGTAATACTTTGGAAATGAGTGCCATCTAATTGCATTTACCATGAAGACATTCTCATTATAAAGAGGAAGGAAGGAAGGAAGGAAGGAAGGAAGGAAGGAAGGAAGGAAATAGTATAAAAAAGCAAACTTCTCTCTTAACTACATCACTATTGTAAGTTCCTGCATCTCAGTGCTTTCATGTATATCCTCCAGAAACATTTTATTGATTCATATGAACATGTACTACACACATAAAAATAATATTTTAATTAAAACACAATATGTTATAGTCATATGATAAAGTATTTCTATCTTGCTGCATATAAAACTATATGTATTTTCATGACTACACAGAATTATGTCTAATTGATTTGCCCTCACTCCCTTAACTTACTCATAAGTGAAGATCAGTTAGGTCATTTACGAAACTTTACCAGTGAAAACAAGGAGGATCCTTTACTTATTTCATTGACAACACATGTGAGTACCTCAAGGATAAATTGCTAGAAATGAAACTTCTATGTTGTACCTATGTATATTTACAAGCTAAAATCTATCCTACTGGGCATGGGAGTCTATTGCTGACGCAAACATGGTGATGCACACCTGCAGTACAGTACTTGGGAGGCTGAGACAGGATCACAGATTTTAAATCTGCCTTAGCAATTTAGAGAGAATCTCAGCAACTTAGTGAGACCCTGTTTCAAAATATAAAAAATAAAAAAGAGCTGGGGATATAGCTCAGAGTCAGAATGACCCTGGGTTCAGTTCCCAGTACTATGAGAAGGACAGAGGGAGGGATGGAGGAAGGAAGGGAGAGAGAGAGAGACAGAGACAGAGACAGAGACAGAGAGACAGAGAGAAAAAGAAAGAGAAAGCATCTCGATCTATCACAGACTTCCTACCATTTCAATACTGGAGATGTTTATCATTGTCAATTTTATTTGTTAGTAATGTTTATCTGATATTTTAAAATATGAATTAACTAATCTTCTATAACATAGAAGATTTTGAGTTTTATTTCATTAAATATAATAATTTCCCTTTGTGGTTTATGTTTCTTGACATATGCTAAAAATGATTACTATCATTCCTTAACTATAAAAATATTTTTTCATATGTTCTTGCTATACAAAATTATAGGAAAGAGGATTTGATGATACTTTTCTAAATAATTATCTAATTCTTCCCAAGTCATTAATATGCTAACGTATCTTTGCCCTCAGTAACTAAAACATTAATTTTATCTTTAGAGAAAAATTACAAATATATAGTTGTTTACTTCTAGACAGAGAACAAAACATTAATTTCTCTATTTTTAGTCTATCCCTATCACTGCCATCATAAGAAAAAATATTTTAAAGTTTGTACGTTGGTTTTAAAATATTTTAGAAATGGCTTTTTTGCTAAACAGATTTATTTCCACTTGTATTTGACAAATATTTATAAGAATACATAAAAGAGCTTTTTCCTCTGGTATTTATTTTGCCTTTTTCATGATTAGGGGAAGATGAACATTATTTCTCTCTGAAAGTAGAGAACACAGGGTCATAAGAACACTAGGGTATTGCCGCAGCAAGAGGTTAAAATTTCCAATATGATTCGCTGCTTGAATCAATTTTGTGGGATGTGAAATAAGACCAGTCACAAGAGTCTTACTGAACATTTTGATTCTTATAAATAAGTAAATTTCCCCTAATTATAGTAATTTCAATACTTTAGTGTAGGGAATTAAACAAACAAAATGTTGAACGACCAAATTCCTGAGTTCTGGTACAGCATTCTGTTTCAGTTCAATCTTTGAAGACCTGCCAATTGAAAGTCTGCAAAAATTAGGATAGCAGTTTTCAAAGATTTAGGGGTCAGCATTTGTTAGAACCTTAAAAAGTTTTGGAAATCCCAAGGAGCTTTTATTTATATAAATTATATTTAGTTCTCTTTACTGTATTTTAAATTAAGATATTTTTAAATATATTTATCAGGTTGTTTAAAGATAAACCCATCACGAGTTGACATTATTAACATAGTTTGTGAAAATTATTCTTATTTGCCCCAAATGAGAGAGGTAACATTGCTTGACATTTCTGCAAACTTATTTTTTTTTAAAGATAGCTGGCAATATGTTAAACTCATACATGGATGTTAGATAGAAATTGGGATGTAGAGAAAACCTCAGATACATAAGGGGAGACACTAGTGGAATAGGGGGAAGGGGGAGGAAAGTGGGGAAGGGGCATAAAGGGGAGATCTGATGATGGAAATTATTCAAATAAACTTTTGCTCATACATGAAGTTACTGGTACACACAAAAGTTACTGGTATTGATGTACACACAATGAATGCCACCTGCATGTATCATTCTGAACACCACTATGACACAATGTGCCAATAAAAAATACGTATTAAGATAAAAAGATAGCTGGGATCTCATATTTTACTTTGGTGGTTGTATAGTGGGAAAAATCTGTCTTTACCCATTCATGTAATCATTAAAATGGTATTTTGATAGCCTTTTCTGATCATTGTTATTAATTGAAACCATACTAAGAGTTGGAAAGTGTTCATTTCTTAAAACCTAGTTATAATGTAAAATCTAAAACCACATGAATGAAACTTCTGCTCTCAGTTCCCTTGAAATGCTCTGGTCTATCTTGTGCTCAAATGGATCTTAAAACACCAGTTTACCAAGTGAAACATCATCCAAGTGTCAACACGGCTTCTTATAAAGTACCAGTTTTGCATTCTTTAATGCCACTCATCTGAGAAGCCTTTAACTATATGGAATGCAGTGCACATCATGATGGCAAATACAAGTTTTCCAAAATTTTATTTTAACTTAAAAATTAAATTTTAGAATTAGAAATAAATACTACCAGTTGTTTCTTTAAAGTGACAGACCTACTTTATGTTTTTCAAAACTTATTGGCCAATTAAGAGTAAATGACCTCAAGCTGGGCGTGGTGGTGTATGCCTATAATCCCAGTATTCAGAAGGCTGAGTCAGGAGGGTTGCAGGTTGTTGGCCAGCTTCAGCAACTCAGTAAGACCCTGTTTAAAAATAAAAAGGGTGGCAAGGAGGTTATGAATGTAGCTCAGAGATAGACTGTCCCTAGATTCCATCCCCACTACCAATGGGGGAAAAAAAAGTCCAAGTAAATGACCCACTTTGTCAGTTGTTCCAAGTAAAAGTTGGTCTAGGATAACAGTGTTCAAGTCAGCTCAACCTATAGTGACCACACCGGTGCCTCTGCATATGATCACCATGTCTCACATAATACAGAAAGTACTTTTACTATTTTATGATAGTTATTTTTAAGTAAAATTCCTCTGCTTCATTTTGTTCTGTCCCCCCACCCCACCCCACCGAGGGTTTGTCTGAGTGTGTGACTACTCTCTGGACTCTGGCACCAAGCCTTGCTTCTTGCCTGCTGTGCTTTTTACATTGTTTGCACAAATACCAACAAAGTGAAAGAAGCAATGTCTTGACATTGCAATAGAAATAGTCTTTATTTAAGCCAGGCGTGGTGGTGCACACTTGTAATCCAGGCATTCGGGAGGCTGAGACCGGAGGATCGCAGTTCGTGGACAGCCTTAGCTATTTAGTGAGGGCCTCTGCAACTCAGTGAGACCCGGTTTCAAAATAAAAGAATAAAAAATAGGGCAGGGGGTGTTGCTTAGAGGTCAAATGCCCCTGGGTTCCATCCCCAGATCCACACAAAAACAATAGTGTTTATTTCATGGGTCCCTTACAGGAAATCTTCAGGATTCTCCTCACACAAGGTGTTGAAGATACTGGATAGTATATAAGGCTTCTGCACAAATGCTACCACCCATTGTATTTATTTTAAAATAAGTGGATGATAGCCGGGCATGGTGGCGCACGCTTGTAATCCCTGCGCTTGGGAGGCTGAAACAGGAGGATCGCACAGGTTCGAAGCCAGCCTCAGCTACTTAAAATAAGTGGGTGAATAAATATAATTTTTCTACTAAATTTTCATCCCCACAGTTGCATGTAGCCAATAATCTTAAGAAAATGGTCATTGTTATTGCAGTAACCTCTGCCATTCACAGTATTATGGCAGTATTACCAAAGAGCATTTATCTCCAGTCCTGCTGCTGCTTCATTGGAAAGAAACAGACCTTCATTGGCTTTGAAATCCATTCATAGTGTCAACGTTGGTAGTGGACAGTGGCAAGATGTCACTACCAGAAAAAATGAAGCAAAATCAAAAAAGAAAAAATAGTACTGAAGGACTAGAATAACTTCTAAGGAAAACTTTGTAACCGAATTGAATCTAATAAAAGAAGTAATGTTCTGTAAGTGAAAAAACTGAGTAAATGAAAGGGATAAAATTTTGAAATAAAAACAAACACTAATTAAGAGCTTGTAATGTCTTTGAATGTCCCTGCCCAGGATACTAGTGTAAAATTACCTTTCTAAGAGTGAACTATCCTCTCAGAACATACTTCTGAAGGCTTTAAAATGTTGATGACATTCCTCATGGATGTCTCATTTCTATGATTCTCTGCTTCTCTTGGCACAATGACCCAAGTTTAACACACACACTCACTCTCTCTCCCCCCAGCTTGTTGTTGTTCACTCCCATTTAAAATGACAAACAATGCTTGTAATCCCAGTTACTTGGGAGGCTGAAACAGGAGGATGACAGGTTCTTGGCCAACCTCAGCTATTTAGTGAGGTGCTCCACAGCTTAGGAAGACCCTGTTTCAAAATAAAGACTAAAAAATAGGACTGGGGGTGTGGCTCCAAGGTAGAATGCTCTTGGGTTCAATCCTCAGTACTGCAAAAATAATAATAACAAAACATCTGGGCACATTGGTGCACGAGAGAGTAAAACAGGAGGATTGACAGCTTTAGGCAAGCTTCAGCAACTTAGTGAAACCCTCAGCAACTTAAAAGACTCAGTAACTACTGAGGCAAAACATCCCTGGGTTCAATCCCCAGTACCAATAAGGTAACAAAAAAAGATTTAAGTAAAAATCATAAAGATATATAAGACTTTTGATAGGCTCTATAATGCATCAAATTCAAGTAATTTAGAAAGATTAAATTTTTATTTTACCTTCTCACTCTCACCTGCAAAAAAAAAGAGGTATAAGAAAACTGGGAGATGAGACAGAAACGCAAAGGTAAAGAAGAGGTTAAACAAAGCTGATGGGAACAGCACTCTCCTTGATTACTTCAGGTAACTGCCAGCATCATATGCTGAGAGGAGAATTTTGACTTTGGAATTAAAAAGATTGCAGTTTATGAAAGAGGATGTGATGACAGCCTTTTTATTGTAGATCAAGATTATTGTATATTTTCCTGATGTGCTATATTTGCCTTAGTGCAAAAGGGCCTTCTTGATTAAATAATGATTTTTAACTTGGAGGTAGAGTTGCTTATGAGTATACTGGGGATTGAATCCAGAGGCATCCGACTGCTAAGCTACACTCCATTGCTTGTTTTGTTTTGAAACAGTTTTGCTAAGTTGGCGAGGCTGGCCTTCAACCTGTGATTCACCTGTCTCAGCCTCTCAAGTACTGAGATTACAGGTATGCACCACTAACCCAAGCTATGTTGATATGTTTTTATATACTTATCAATTTGCCTTCTAGATATAGATGGATCTTGTGAACATTAGAGGGACTGGGCTCATTAAAATCTTCAAATATGGACCTGGTCCTAGTTTAGTCTGATTAAGAAGGAAGGGTCTCTGGATATTCATTCAATTCATGCATTGCCTACGTAAGAAGGCACCATTTTATTTTTCATGTCTTCAACTGATCAAAAAGACCATGTTCACATAAAGCCCTAGGATGCAATCATTATCCTCCCTGCACCCCCAACTATGCTCTGTACTGTCACTATCTGAAGCCCTTGATCTTTTAAAATAAGACAACTTGCTTTAAACTTAGATATATCAACTCAATAATATTCTTCAGAATGTTAAACATTAATATCACAGGGCTGCACATCTCTATTTTTACATTCTGTGAGACAATATATTCCTTCATGGAATCTAGTATTGAAGTATTTAAACTTGTGCCTTGAAATTAAAGCTCAGAGCTTGAAATATCTATCAACACCATTTTCCTTCAGTTTATGGAATGCAACTATTCATGGCAGTCTCATTGGTGCATCATCACTATTCCAATTTAAAGAGTGGCTGCAAATGGTAGCTTTAAAAAGATTTGCAGATTCTGATAGTCAGTTCTGTGAAATATAAACAATAAGTAATTACTTTTATAAAAGTGATGGCCCTGGCATGACTATTGTTTGATTTTAAAGGCTTAGGACATAACTATCCTTTACAATAAGATACACAGGCAATTTGCCTTAACACTAACATGGTGGCTCTCTTTCAAGATTTCTTATTTCTCATTCTACAAATGATGAACAAAATATTTGAATTAACAATCAATGCCTAGATGTATTTTTAGCATCTATAGGGAGCTTAACTCTGCACTGGAGCTTCAGAACAAGTATCAAATATAGGCTATTCTTAAAGAATTGCAATCTAGTAATGTACAAGATTTGCTTACCTATTATCCTGGACACTTGACCAGGCACATGACTGTTTGGAGTTAGATATTCTATGTAAAAACCTTTCTGTAAATTACCTTGTCACCTTTATCTCACTGAGATTGATGTGTCTATATGGTAAAATCATTAAATAAGTTATTACTAAATCTCTTCCAGCTTTGATGAGTGCATAATTTCACACTGTGAATGAGATTGGATGTTCCAAAGACGCTGGAACAATGAGGATTAGAATGTTCTAAAAAGACTTAATAATGGATGAAAAGAGTTTGGTGTTGAAGGATGTATCTAACTAGTAAAAGAGAGTCTGCAGGCATTCAATTTAGGGAGTGCACAGAGGTTTTTAAATTGTTTTGGAGGTACAAAAAGTCCTTTCCCTAGACTGAAAACCTTTTTATAATAGTATTTAACCCCTTACCACAGTGTCTGAGACATAAGAGGCATTGAAATTATTTGTGGAAGAATAACAAAAGGCTAATACTGACTGTAGTAGAAAGATCAGAATCGAGGGGTTCATAATATTAAAGGAGAATTTTGCAAATAAGGTAGAGCTTGTATTTGATAAAATAGTAACAAATGATCTCTCCAAAACTAAGATTACACATCTCTCTTTATAATCCAGACCCAAATCTAACAGTTTCTTCCAAAAAAGAATGAATTCTGCCTGCATGAGGATTCCATTTCTTCCTCTGCTTGCTTTTAACGATCTACATACCTATAATAGGTATGTAAGTGCCCTATTCCGGCTTGAAATTATAAAATTTCTTTAAATCAGAAGTATACCATGTCCTCACTTTGGCTAAAGAGTTCAGATATGATCATTCTCCCCAGGGCTCAGAAAAACTGTGTGTCCTGCCTCCTCTGAACACCTCTGCTACCAGAAGCCACACCCGCACTGTGCCCCAGGGGACTGCTCGCCTTGGTGGCCCAGGTCCAGGTCTTAGACAAAGGTAACAAGTCCTCCTGTGGCTAGAATGTGTTTGCAGGGCCAATAATGCCCATACCTTAGAAGGCATCTGATATCCTTCATTGAATACCCTCTATACAAGAGGCATGTTTCTGGGTTCCTTACTTAATTTAAGAGTCTCAAGTTAAAACTACAACCTCCCATCTGTCCATTTTTTCACAAAATACAATGATACAGCATTCTCTAAAGCCATGGTTCACATATATTCAGGGATATACTACACACATCTCATCCTCAAGATACTAGTGTATTTATCTATTTTTTCCTCTAGTATATTTATAGTATGCTGTGAGAAGCTTACTTCTAGGTTTAGTTTTCAGACAGCCTTTCACAAGAGTACGCACCTGGAAAGTTCTTCCTGATTATAGAAAGCTCAGTGTTTTCAGCCAATGTAATAATGTGCTAACAAACTGTAAGTATTATAGACTTTCTTCTTTAATTGAATTAGGCAAAAATAAAAGCAATATCCAAGTAAAATATTGCTATCACCTAGTAAAAGAAAATGAATTAAAGAATACAAAATATCATTGCAAAAGGAAATATCCATCAATTTTTTCCTCTAGTTTTATAAAACTAAAACTAAAAATACCAAATTGGAAATGAAGAGAATGAAAAATCAAATTTTAAATTTAATACATACTATATATGAAAGTATGAGATTGTGCTAAGAAATTTGAAATAGTTAACATAAGAATAATAACTATTCAATATTTCTGTGAAAAAAATCAGCCCATAAACTCAAAAGTAAAAATCTCTACAAAACTATAAACTATAGCATATTAATAATTTATGGCATCCTCTTAATTTTAATATATGAATTCTAGAGTACAAAATAAGATATACAGCTCATTTCTTCTTTAAGGAAAAATCTTGATTAGTTCAAATTTTAATTTGTGAAAAGAAGAACAAACCCCATGACCCTATTGTTGATATGTTTGAAGACAGAACTAGAGGTAACCTAATTATATTGTTAAAATTTTATATTACAAACAGGATAAAGTTAAATAAATATCATTATCTGATATATGAATAAAAGTGTTAACTTTATATAGTATTTACTAAGAAATAAAAAACACCCAGGAAGACTATTTGCATTTGTTGAACAATTTTTGTACAAGTATCTTATTAAGTGTTTTTATAGGAACAATATTATAATCTTTCAGTTTCACAAATAAAATCATTGAGGCAAAGAGAGGCTAACTAAACCTGTCCAATACTGAACAGCAACAACAATAAGTAGCAGGGTTAGAATCCCCAACCGAATACAGGAAAAATAAAAGAAAAAAGAAACAAAACAATCAAGCATCACAGTCTGTTTATTGAATTTATATCATCAATATGATAAAGTTACTTTCAAACTAAATTTATCATTGGAACATACGCACCGTAAAATGAATTGTCTCACATAATATATGTAACTCTGCTACCATGAAAATAAACTAGAAATCATTACTATTGCACTAAGTAAGTCTCAATTCTGTTTTTGTTAATAAGTTGAAATTGAATGAGGTTGTACATGGTGAAAAACTAGACCAGAGAATGAATTTATCCTCTATCAGAAGCCTATGAGTTGAGTTGAGTCCATTCACACAAAAAAATAAATGGTTCTATAACTGCCTTCAGGCAAATGAAATCCTGTTATACTGTGGGAACAGATACCTTTTGGTCCTTTTCCCAAAGATTTGAGTAATTTATGACTGGAAGAAATTCAATTAGAAATAAGGCACAACTTATTGACAAGAAGAGCTATTTTGTGATAAAATGGTCTTTCAGGAGATGTTTACTCCCTATAAAGCATCTGCAAAAAAATAAAATAAAATAATTTATTGCCCTTACTATTTAGCAGGATGTCCATCCTGGGGTTTTAGGACCTGGTATTTTATGGTTTAATTTCATGTTTCTTTTTGGTAGTACTGGGGATAGAACTCTTCTACCTCTGGGCTACACACCCAGACCTATTGTTTTTATATTTCATTTGGAAATATGGTCTCTTAAGCCAGAGAGGCTAGCTTTGAACCTGGGTGATCCTCTTGTCTCTGCCTCCCAAGCACAGGGATTACAAGCGTGCACCACCACGCCCGGCTAATTTCATGTTTCTAATGATACAAGGAAGCTGCTCTTAATTTTTCAATCTTGCAAAGTTACTGGGTTTAACAGTTTCCTTAAAAAGACCCTGTCCTTAACCCACTAAGAAAATGTAAATATTCTGATAAGGCAAGCAAAAGAAGATTCAAGGGGTTGTTTGTAGCTTGGACACTCTTCTTTTGAATGACCTGTAACTCCAGGTCAGATAAAGATAAAAGGAAGACCTGTTTTTTTCACAAGGAAATCAAAGTTCAATCCATGAATATAAACTGCACCTGGAAGCATGAAAATTCCCAGAAGTAAGCTTATGATACATCTGGATTTTTACCTGGAAAGAGAAGGGGTATTTGAGTTTGGAGACTGCAGGAGGAATGGCATTTCCCTGCAGGACCTGCTCCAAGAAAGGCAGTCACTTCACTCTGCAAGAGTGCTGCACTTTTATGCATGAAAATACTCACCCCACTCATTGTACATAGATGCCTTTTTTCAGACAAATGAATAGGACAAAATGTAAACTTTTAGAAAATGAGAATCTTTCTAGTATTTTTAATGTAGCTATATTTTTAACCAAAGAGATTGTTTCGGCCAAGCCAATGAAAAGAGATTAGAAGATGAACAAACTAAATTTCAGATGTTTCTTCAGACATGGTTACAGGGAGAGCCTCCTTCATTCTCACACCTAACAATGCTGCCTCCTCAGCCTGCAGAGCCCAAGAGCAAACTAGGACCTGAGGCCAGCTCAGCCAGCGCATGTGCTCCTAAGTGACTCCCTGGGAAGAGTTGGGAAGTCAAAGCCCGCAAATCCACTGTTGAAAACACAGCACCAGCACCAAGTAAAGGACACACTTTGACGATCCTGAGTTATAACTTAACTCTAGTACCAGTAGCATCAATACAGGACAATTCACAACAAAAGAGATCCCACATCACCATGAGCGTAAAAACTACTTGTTACTATTTAAGGAATGTCTGTAGAGTTGTTAAAATGGAGCATATTCTCCCCACTGCTCAAAAAGGGAAAATTCAAATCTAAGCAAAGAATATTCTTGTTTCATTCTGAAATGATTTCATGAGTGTAGAAATTGTGTTTGCTTCTTCCCTTTTAATATTTTTGTTGGCATTTGCTTTTATAAAGCTAAGCAGTTACAGGGTTCAGATCTTATTGTTTTATTGTTTATCTTTCAACCTGAAACATGTGTGGATCTTAAATTCACATAAATCAAAACACATGCTGCTTCCCATGGCTTACAAAGATCCCCGTGCTCTGTCTCCTGCGGAACTCTCTGACTTCTGCCCACTGACCTGCTCTCCCTTCATGGCAACAACACTGGCTTTCTTCCTGATACTAAGCTCACCAAGGCTTTCCTCACTGGGGCCCTTTGTTCTCCCTGATTTCTCTGCCAGGTATGCTCTTTCCCAATTCTTCACCTGTCTGGCTGGTTCTTATCAGCCCAGTCTCCACTCAGATCCAAACTCCTTCCAGAATCCTTCCTCAATCAACCTGCCTTTCATGGCACCTGCATCTCCTTCCCCAACCTATTCTTCCTACTGATTCCTTTACAGCATATAACCCTTGACAACATTCTCCTGCCTCTGTTGGTTCACTTGTTGATGATCAGTGACTCCACTGAAATTCAGGCTCCCATGAGGACTTACACTTTTCTAGCCTTTGTCACCAGCAGCCCCTCAATGCTTAGCAAGCAGATTGAAAACTAGATTCCAGTTACACAAAGCTTTTATCTATCCAAACTCATGGCCAAATGCTCCACTTGTTACCTGCAGGTGCACACAGAGCCCAGCCTTCCATTACTTTCCTTCATGCTCTTTGACACTCCAACCTTCTTGGTGAGAATGTACCAGAATTGGGAAATGGCTTCAAAATGTATTTGAAAAATGACTTTGGTATTAATGTATTGGGAAAACAAATTTGGTATTCATGTAGGGAAAATTAGTTTCAAATGTAAAAAGTATTCAGGGCCTGATTACTACCAGGCACTCAGGCAGCTGTTATAATGCAGAGTACCCTCACTAAAAGTAATTAGCAAATAGAAGAGTTGAGACCTAGGATCTTTATATTCTAAAAACAAGTTTACATAAAAAATGACATCTAGCAGAAAAGCTAAGGAATCCCCAAGAGGACAGGAGGAGGATGCAGAGTGTGGGAGGAGGGTACAGGGCACTGTGAAAGGGGGGCAGGTACCATGTGACCCCTGACTTTGTTCATCATTCCGGTCCTAACAAAGAAACATGGGCTTACACCTGCAGTAAGGCAGGAAGGTTTTTTGGCCAAGCTAGAAATCCCCACAATTATAATCCCATAATCATAACAAAAAAGGGGCCTGCACAAAGTTAATGGGGGGACTTACACCTAGGTCAGAAGATTACTGGGTAGAGCAAGAGGAAGGATGTATCTACAAAAATGCTCTGTATCCAGAAGAATTCGGTGACTTCTTTTCAAGCCACCCCACTTTACTACCTCTGGTATAGGGCTTTATTAAATCTGTCCTATCTTTCTATCTTTGCAATAATAAAATTGTTTAAAGCTTATAGCAGTTTGGGCTCTTGTTTTCTACACATAGCTCAGAACAAGAATCCGAGGCTACACACCTCACTCTGTGTTTGGCACCAATGTGGGGCACCGTAACATTTTCACCGTAACAAGAAGACTGGCAAGCAAGAGTAGAAAAGACCCAGGACCAATACAATTTAAACTATTACCTCAGAGGAGCTTATTGTCCTTTGTTACTTTAGAACTTACTCATGTGTAGGGCATTCATTAAAGAAAATAGAAATAAAAGAAATGCTTTGTCCTTCACTGGGCGGTCATAAATCTGGATTCCTGAGAATAACCACTTTTATTTCCCTTCCATTTCTTCTACAAGGTTTAAATTAAGATCCAAATCCTTTCAAATCTAAGGTGCTTTTCCAGCACAAGTAATTACAAGTATCTCAAAGCAAGATGGAATCCTTTCAGTTCAATCAGATTTCTAAAATAATTTGAGCATCCAAAACTGGCTCCAACCAAATGCAGCTAATCTTCATTATTTGGGGATTTTGTATTTGTGAATTTGTCTGCTCTCTAGTTGTAACCAAGATCAATACTTCTAAACACTTGCACAATAGAGTAAAAGTTAGAATTGGTAAAGTAGAATACATAACAGACATGCACAGTAAAGTAAAATTTGAGTTTTTCAACATACTTGCTCCCAGCTGAAGTGAAGCGAGGAGACACTCTGCCTTCTTGCTTTAGTTCCCATAGTGAAACTAGTATCCTCTTGGCAGTCTGTTGAGTGCCAGGTTTTCTGCATTCTTCCTCTCTATTGGTGACCTCACTCTTTAAAATGCTCCCAAGAGCAGAGCTAAAGGGTAGTCTTGTTTGTTTTCGTAAACACAAGAAAGTTGTGCTGCACTACGCCTTAAAGAAAAGGTGCGTGAGTTGGTTAAACTTCGTTCAGGCATGAGCTATAGTTCTACTGACTCTGAATTCAGTGTTATAGAATCATCTGCATATAAACAAGGTATCTGTAAACAGAAACACACACACAAGGTCACATAATGATCAGTTGATGAAAATGTGGCAAGAGGCTTATAGGAACCTAGCTCTATTCCCCCTAGGAGCAATGGCTGAGTAGTTAACTCAGTGTTCCAGGAAACTTTAAATGAGAATTAGCTACAGAAGGCTTTTAGGGAAGGAATGTTACATTTTCTTTTTTAAATAGTTATATGAGACCCATAATCTCACCAGTGTTTCTATCCTCAAAAAGCATACATATCAATTGGCAATAAATAGGAAATAAAATCCCTAAATCTCCAGGGCTCTGTTTCTTCTATTGACTGTTTAATTATTTTTCCATTGAGTATTTCTATCTGATCATTACTGGCTAATTTTTATTTTATTTTATTTATTTATTTATTTTTGCAGGTCTGGGGATGGAACCCAGGGGCATTTGACCTCCGAGACACATGCCCTGCCCTATTTTTTTATTCTTCATTTTGAAACAGGGTCTCACTAAGTTGCGGAGGACCTCACTAAGTAGCTGAGGCTGTCTGAGAACCACGATCCTCCAGTTTCAGCCTCCCGATTGCTGGGAGCATGCGCCACCACGCCCGGCTTACTGGCTAATTTTTAAAACATGGGTTTTCAACATGCCTGATTAGAGTTGAAATCCTAAAAGTTAATCTTATAATGATTTTCACATTGGATATAAAAAAGCCACATGTCAAAGATGAACTATCAGATATACATATCTAAGAAATTAAACTATTTGCCAACACAAAACTCTCTCAAAAGAGTGAGAGTACAAAGATGAAAATTGTGATCATAAAGTTTTATGAATCTTGCAAGCAAGAAAGAAAAATAGCATAATTAAGTTAAGTAAAAGGAATGCAAGAATAAAATTAGAATTGGTAATATAGAGTGCATAAACCAAAGATCATTAATTAATTTATTTTCACTTTTTTTTGAGAACTAAGAGTTTAACCCAGAGGCATTCTACTCTTGGGCTACACCCCAGCATCTCACTAAGGCTGAGGCTGTCTTGAACCTGGGATTACAGATGTTCACCAGCATTCCTGGTTTCGTTGCTCACAATTTGTAAGCATTTGTTGCTCTTATTTTAATTTTTTGTCATTGCTTTATGTATCTTTATGGTATGAATTTCTTCCAGCCATTGTCTAAGGTTTTTAAATTTCCATGAAAGCTGTATTTTTCAAATGGTCATTAAATAATGATTAAAAAGGGCAAAAAAGTAATTGTTCAATTAAGTATTATTTAGGTATAATTATTCAAGACAATGTAAGAATTGGTTACATGCTTAATATGACTAAGCCAAAACAAATGCTACAGAATATACTTGAATTGTTTTATATTACTAAAAATAATATTTTGAGGCACAATATCACACAAAAATTGTTAGATGGACTACATTCAAATGTTTATGTTACATTAAACTATTCTAAATGAAATGGGCAAAATTCATTTAAAAGAAAAAAGGAACTAAATAGAAAGAAATAACTTTTAAGATGGCAGAAAAGGGCAACACCTCTATGTAATAATTGCTAAGTACTTTGTACCAGTATTGGGAATGGCCTAGGAAGATTTGAGAAAGCTCTGATTATTAATAAATATATTTCAAAAATTATTTTGTAAATGAAGGGCAGACCTGTGGAAGGACTTGGTTTGGGCAGGAAGCAAGCAGGTATTATAATGTAAAACATCCTAGCAAAAAGTAATTAGCAAGTGTAAAGAGAAGGAGAGCTAGGACTTCCTCATTCTAAAGACAGGTTTTCATAATAATTGATATCTAGTTAGGATGGGAGGAGGGGATTTACCTTTGTGAAAGGAGAAACCTGGGCATAGACCAAAGTGAGGGGGGGATTAAGCTGATGGACTTTACCTGTGTCAGAATTACGCAGAACAAGATGGAGGATGTCGTGTTTATAAAAGGCTGTTCCATGTTTTGTATTTTTGTGAATTCGTTCGAACCACCCCCTCATGCTATAGCATGGGCCTGTAATTGTCTCCTGTATTTCTATCTTTTTAATAAACTCCTTTAATTCTTCAGCAAGAGCCCTGACAAGTTTACATCTGTCCTGAGTTGGGACAAGAACCTGAGGTTTTATGGGAATTTCTGAGAGCTTAACAAAGGTTCCTGGGCACAGGTCCCCTAAAGAGTAACCCTCACTCCAAACCATAACATCTTAAACCGTAACATATTTCTCAAATCAGATAGGAGACACTGTTTTCAAACAGAGTGCCTATAAGAGTGGATAAAAAACATCCCTTTTAGATGCATCATTGGGAAATTCTAGGAGGCAAAGATAAAGAAGATGCTGACCAGAAAGAAATGATAAATGTCTGAACAGGAAGCAAGCTTCTCAAACAGCATCTGAAGATATAAGTCCTTCCAAATTGTAAGGAAATGTGACTTTAACCTTTAACTCGGTATCCAGTGGATGTTTCAGTCCCCAGGAGAGGAAAATTGAAGCCTTTTCAGAGAAGCTCAGGGCATCCACCTCTGAGCACTTGCTCTTAAATGTCACTTAAGTATGAACTCTGTGGAAAAAATCATAATGGGCAGCAAGAATATAGAAGCCTACAGATTAGGAGCAACATTTACAAATCAAAAGAGTGAAGAGAACTTTCAAATTGAAAGCAGTGCAGTTAAGAAGCTCAGGGGACCCTGCTTTCGAATCAGACAAACAGGAAGCTCTAGCGGGTGCTCCCCAGGCCTATCCTGACAAAGGGATGCATGAGTCATGAGGAAAATTCAAGTACAAGAAATAGGTCCACCGTGCAAAGAAAACAGTAAAATGATTAAAAACTTCAAGATATTTTTAAAATCTACATGGAAAAATGTAATCTAAATTTAAATTACATGCTCCAATTTAGAAAATAATGAAAAAATAATATATTCAGGACAATAGAATTAATTAGTAAGATAAAAATATTAGAGATATAATGATGAAGGCATTTGTATTTTATCCCAGGAAAAGGAGATAAATTATTGGTGATTCCATTAAAATAGTATATATACCCACACATGGTGGCATATGTCTGTAATTCCAGTTACATGGGAGGCTGAGACAGGAGAATCACAAGTTCTTAGCAACTTAAGAGACCCAGTCTCAAATAAAAATTGTAAAAGAGCTTTATATATAGTTCAGTGGTGGAGCACTTGCCTAACATGGGGAAAACCCTGGGTTTGATACCAATACCAAAAGTTAATAAATTATAAGTTATTAGACAAATAAATTATATAAATATGTTAATATAATATTGTAATATATAATATATATCAAAAGTAACAAAGTGTGTGTATCTTTAAAGAAATATTTTTTTAAAGTAATCATACAAAATTAAAAGGTAAAATAATAATCTGGAGTAAATAATTAAATAGGTTTTGATTGGTAAGGGTTAATATCTGTTATGGACATTTCTAATATCCCCCAAGCACATAGCTGCCCTATGCTGGACACAGGAAAGCTTAGTCTCTCCTCCCCTGAAGCTGGGTGTGGCTGTGTGACTGGGCCAATGGCGTGGCAGCTGAACTGATATGCTCCTCATCTCAGCAGAAGCAATGAGTTGTTGGTGTGCAGCTCTTTAATGCCATCTTCCCCTGCAGTGGCAATCTTGAAAAAATTCACACAATTCAATAGGGAACAAATGACAAGATGACAATAAAATTGGCAAAAAACATTAATAAACTTTATGAAAAAGAAACAATTAATATTTGTATTATATATTTACTGATTTATATTATATTATAATAAATATAACATTCATATAATAAACATTATATTATAATAATTAATATGTATTAATAATTGGTTATTGGAATAATCAACCTGCAAAACTATCTTGCATAATAAAAGAATTTTTAAGCTATCAAATATGTCAGGAGTCTAAATTATCACAATTATTTTGAGCCAGATATAGTGGAACACACATGCAATCCCAGTACTCGGGGATGCTGAGACAGGAGGATCACAGGTTCAAGGCCAACCTAAGCAACTTGTGAGGCCTTCTGCAATTTTGAGACCCTGTTTCAAAATAAAAAATAAAATAGGGCTGTAGGTGTAGCTTAGAGGTAGAATGTCCCTGGGTTTAATCCCCAGTGCCTTCCCCCCAAAAAAATTAACAATAATTTTGAGGATCTAAGAGACTACATTTTTCACAGATTGATGTCAATATTATAAATTGGCATGAATTTTCTTAGTATATATCAGAAATATTTAACTAAATGCTTTATGGCCCTTATTCCAGTAATTATACTTCTAACATCAAAATGAAGAAAAATGTATATGTACATGGATTTTCATTTGCAGAAATATTTTATAATGAACAAAATGTTTCAAAAAACTGGAAAAATAATACATGATTAATTAAATCATCTGCATAAATACTATGAATCTATGAAATTGAGTTTGCAAATGGTTTTAATCATCAAAAAAGTACAATATTAATACAAAAGTTTAAAGTATGATATTAATACAAAAAGCCTGGAAGAGAACATATATGAATATTGACAAGCAGTAATTTCTTAGGTAAAATGATTATAGTTATTTTCTTTTGAATTTTCCAAATTACTATATTACCTTTATAATTATGAAGAACATTCCAATCAGAATACTTCAGAAAGCTGTTATATTAATTTTGGAGCAACGTTAATGAGTTGGAGAGGAAATAAGACTATGCGAGTGTTTGTGGAACATTTATTTTTAAGAAGTTTTTGCATAAAAATTATCACTGTCCTGCTGATGTTCTTATATTTTACAAAAGATGCATTCAAGTATAAACAGATGACCAGAACCCTGCAAAAACTGAAACATACCACACTAAATTATATTAAAAGGAGGTGCAGTCTAGAGGGACACACACCACTGCTCTGTGCCTGCACGCTTCTATCACTCTGAGTCTCAGCATGATGTAGAGTCAAACTGCACAAATAAAAATACATTAAAATGAGATTAAAGGTTAAAAATCTTTCTAATTTAAAGCTCAGATAAAGCAAAGTATTCAAAAAACACATTTCAGAGCCCTTGTTTATTTTTTTGCCCCCTCCAGTAATCCCATAGTAACTCTGTAATAGAGTGTTTGTTTTTTTGTTTCACCAGGATTTTACCTCGGAGCTACATCACCACTCCTACTTTATTTATTATTTTGAAACAAGGTCTTGCTAAATTGTTACATTATTAAGGCTTCAAATGTTGTTAAGCTTCCCTATATTGCTATGGCTGACTTCGGCTTCAAATCTATGATCCTCCTGTCTTAGCCTCCCAAGTACTGGGATTGCAGGCATGGACCACATGCCTGGCTTGTAGCAGAGCTGTTGTTGTTGTTTTTTAATGTGTACATTTGGTTTTTATTTATAAAGATTTAAGGTCAGTTTCATTCCTACAGGTTTCCCCTCATTTCTCTGAGGTTAGGTTTTCTTATCTATAAAATGGAATATCTATCTTATCTTTTCACAAAATAAAATGGTTAATTTATAAATTTCCCTGACAAAAAATATTCAACACAAAATATACAGTCCATGTTTTGAACCAAGAGTTGGGCTGAAAGTATTTGTTCATGAAAGTAACATTTCAGCATTTTATTTGTTTTCTGGTTTGGATCAGATGCATCATAGATAGCTTGATATTTGGCTCTAGGTAGAGCATATAATTGATTTTTCAAGACAAATGGGAAGGGAGCTCTACAGAGTTAATAAAGCTACCTGCATCTAAGTTCCTTCACCTCCATTATTGCATGTGGACTATGGTCTTTAGTTTTCACAGTCTCTTTGTGAACATATATGGTTTGTTACACTGAATTAACTTCAAAGCGATGTTCAAAAACCAAGGCATAATCACAACCCATTATATAAAATTTGATGTAGGTTAGAAAATATGTAAAACTAGCAGCCCATTTAAGTGATATCAGTGTTGTGACACAAGCCAAAACACATAACAAAACCTTTTATTTATCCCTCTGGGCTGTTAATGTTCAAAATCTGACGTTCTCCTTTATTGATCTGAGACCCCAGGAACACAGAAGCACAATTTCGACAACAGCACCGCTCAGGAAGCAAAATGCGTAACTACATTCCTTTGCTTGTAACAGATTTTAAACCTTGCCCATTTTATTTTATTTTTATTTATTTTGTTTGTTTATTTATTTATTTATTTATTTATTTATTTATTTTTGTAGTACTGGGGTTCCTGGAAACCCTTCTACCTCCAGGCTACACTCCCAGACCTATTTTTATACTTTTTAAATTTGGAAACAGGGTCTCTTAAGCCAGCGCGGCTGGCTTCGAACCTGCGCCGTTCTCTGGTCTCCGCCTCGCAAGCGCGGGGATCACATGCGTGCGCCACCACGCCCGGCCCATTTTATTTTTTTGTGTAAATTTTTTCTTTCTTTTTAACTCCTTGAGGTACTAAGTACTTTGAAAAAACATATATATTTCAAATACATAAAGGAAAAAGAAAACTTTTATATATGTTGTGATAACTGGCTAGCCTTACAAATGAAAAAATTAAGCTTCACTTCCTACTTATATTTAATATTTATACCAAATAAACACAGGTGAATCAAAGGTGTGTGTGTGTGTGTGTGTGTGTGTGTGTGTGTGTGTGTCACTAAGGATTGAACCCAGAGGCATTTTACCCTGAGGTAAATCCCCAGCCCAATTTTATTTATTTTGAAACAAGGTCTCACTAAGTTGCATACAGCCTGAATAAGTTGTCAAAACTGGCTTCAAACCTGTAATTCTCCTGTTTCAGCCTCTCAAGTACTGGGATTACAAGCATGAGACACCACACCTGGCTCTCACAGATTTATTTTTGGTCAAGAAATCAAAATAGCATGGATAAAATAAAAAACATGGCCAGTTTTATTTTTCTTTAAGTAAACTTGAGTGGGATACATCTTTCTGAGCAAGGCACAAAAATCCCAAGGCAGTAAAACAATTTCTAGTTTTGACTAAATAAAATTTAAGAATATGTTCATTAAAATCATGAACTGAACTCATGATTTTGAAAAGTCATGAACAGATTTAAAATTGAAAAGTCACGAACAGATTAAAAAAGAAAACACAGAAATCTTGGTAATTCCAAACATGTCAAAGTACCCATTACTTTAATTTATGCATCAATGAGTAATGAATACATTGGCAGCACAGCCAAAAATGAAAACTGGAAAAACTATAAACAAACAGGCATCCGTGCGCACTTACATGAATATACGCACATACAGAGATGCAAATGATGTGTTCCCATTTTAAGTCATTAAGCAAGGAGACGCCAATAGCAAAGCTTTAAAGTTTAACTACAAAATTTTCAGAGAGTAGGCAAGACAGATATGTCCACATACTCTAGATGGGACTGTAAAATGTTTAGCAAAATTTTAAGTGCAAATGCCTTTTGACTACAAGTCAATCCACCTATAACAATTTATGCTACAAACCCACTTGTACATGTTATTAAAATAGACAGAAGCTGGGGGCCTAGCTTAGCGGCAGAATATGTGCTTAGCCAATGGGAAGCCCTGGGTTCAATCTGCATCACTGATGATGATGATGATGATGAGTAATAATAATTAGACGAGAAAAGAAAAAAATCACGAACTAAATTCAGGCTAAGAGACTGCTATACAAGAATGATAAAACAAGAGGAAAATTTCTGTGCAGATAAAAAGCACTCTGGTTTATGATCAGCCAAAAGACACGGTGCCTGTTATACCATTTCTAGAAATCATCAGTGGTGGTGATCTCAGAGACCTGGAAAAAGAATGGGAGGAAGACTCAATACTTATTATATCTCCCTGTGTACTGTATTTAAAATATCATATGCATGAGTTATTTTCATCATAAGTTAAAATTAAAAATATAAAGACCTTAAGATCTAAATTCAAAACTACTACTTGTTTTAAAGTTTTAGTTACCCACAATATCAGCATATTATTATAAATAGTTTAATTTTTATATAACTGTTGCTATATATTAAAGTTGCATCAGTTTTTCCAGATAATAATAATGATTCTCCAGAAATTCTCAAGCTACTGTAAAAAAAGTGAAAGTTTAGATTATATAAAACCTGCTTTAGCTGGGCATGGTGGTGCATGCTCGTAATCCCAGTATTTGGGAGGCTGAGACAGGAGGATTGCACAGGTTCAAAGCCAGCCTCAGCTACTTAGTGAGGCCTTTTGCAACTCAGTGAGACTCTGTTTCAAAATAAAAAATAAAAAAATAGGGTTGGGGGTGTCGCTCGGAGGTAGAATGCTCTTGGGTTCCATCTCCAGTACGGCAAAAAAACAAAACAAAACAAAACAAAACAAAAACCTTGCTTTAATATTGCAAGAGATGCTACCAAGGAGTTTTCTTTTACCAGTATATGCATCAAATTTTTAAATATGTTTTAAAACCTGCTAATATAAAACATAGTACTTGCTTCTTCATTATAGTTGGAATATAATCCACATAAATTCATAAAATCATCCAATCATTTCTATAGTCCATGTCAGTTCAAAATGAATTAAAAATAATTTTGTAATGAAAGGGAAAAATCACATGCAAAATAAATATAAAAATTACTTCTGATAGATCTGTGATTGGCGTTAGAGTTAACATTGTTAATGCTTCATAGGCCAACTATTTTTAAATGACATATCCTATTTATTCTTATTTATTTATTTTTTTGTTATTTATTTACTTATTTTGCAGTACTGGGGATAGAACCCAGGGACATTCTACCTCTGAGTTACACTTCAAGCCCTATTTTTTTTCTTTCTCTCCCCCCCCCCCTCTCTCTCTCTCTCTCTCTTTTTTTCTTTCTTACGTGGGTCTGGGGATGGGACCCAGGGGCATTTGACCTCCAAGCCACACGCCCTGCCCTATTTTTATTCTTTATTTTTAAACAGGGTCTCACTAAGGTGTAGAGGGCCTCATTAAGTAGCTGAAGCTGTCTGTGAACCATGATCCTCCAATTTCAGCCTCCGGAATGTTGGGATTACAAACCTGAGCCACCACGCCCGGCTTTTTTCTTTATTTTGAAAAAGAATCTTGGTGGCACACGCTTGTAATCCCAGCATTCGGGAAGCTGAGACCTGGAGGATCGTGGTTCGCAGACAGCCTCAGCTACTTAGTGAGGCCCTCTGCAATTCAGTGAGACCCGGTTTCAAAATAAAGAATAAAAAATAGGGCAGGGGGTGTAGCTCGGAGGTCAAATGCCCCTGGGTTCCATCCCCAGACCCGCAAAAAAAAAAAAAAAAAAAAGCAAAGAAAAAGGATCTAAGTTGCACAGGGCCTCACTAAGTAACTGAGGCTGTCTGTGAACCCTGATCCTTCTGCCTCAGTCTCCTAAATGTTGGGATTATAAGTGTGAGCTAGTATACCTGGCAAATGACATATTCTAAATTCAACATTTAAGACAACTATTTTACCCTTTCCCTGATAATTTTATGTTTTGGAATTACCAATTCTGTTTTTAAGATATTTCGATTCAACTCTAATTCCAAGGTATAGGATAATATCTGTAAGCAATCTAGAAACAATAATTACACTACACATTCTAACGTAATAATAATAATATCTAGGTGACCCAGAATGACTTCTACTTTTGCCATAAAGAAGCATCTTTACAATCTCATCTCATTCTTTGTCACTTTGGACAATGCCAACTTAATTAGCATAGAACAGATATCCACTAAAAGTTTGAGGAAGAAAAAAAAGAAGAAAGAATTCCCTGTAATAAGCTTTTGGTGGCTGCACACAACACAGATATGAGCACTTTGAAGATAAGCATTTTACTTTGATTCTATCTCAGGCCTAAATCCAAAGTCCTCAATAGAACTTTCATGTAAATATATAGATTTGCTTTCACAGTAATTTACTCAAATTCTTACTGAGTGACTCAATTCTTAAGGAGTCCACAGGGCTGCTGTTAATTGCAATATATAAGGCAACATCAGAATAATTGCAATATATAAGGCAACACAGAATGAGAGTGAATATTTTATAAACTACAACAAATTTTCGCTCCTATGTAGGACATCCTTATTTTCACTCATTATCAGTGGCTACATCTCTGTTCCTCTCTCTCTGTTTCCCAGAGGAAGTAATTTCTGGCCAAGTAATTATGTAAATTTTTTAAGCCTCCCAGGCCTTTCAACAGACTAGAAATAGGCTAACAGAGCCTTGTTATTGGAGCTGGAGAAGGAAGTGAAAGGAGGTGGCAAAGGGCTATGGAACCAGCAATGAGGTGCAGATAATCATCTCCAGGAAAGAAATCCCCAGAGAATGACCCGGGCCTAATGTCATACTGCTTGAGGGAAATTCAGACCTTCATTTTCGCTGCTCATATATATTAATTAATGGTCGAAGTGGTAACTGAGTAGAATGAGCTAGTCATCTAAATGATAAATGTGAGGTATTTTCTGTATGATTTTCTGTTCTATTTGTTTATATGTTGGATTTGGTGTGGAGAGCTATGGATCAAGAATATACCACATTTTTTATAAAATGTGCATATTCACCAGTTTTCTACAACGGATGACAAAATAAAATCTCAGTTGCTAATGTTAGCTTAAGGTTTAAGGCTTGTTATTTTGAAAATTGAATAAAAGTCTTAGCATTCTTCACTTCACCTCTACACACCTAAAGTGTGGCTCTAAGTATACGTGACGAATACACACTCAGGGAAATTGGAATAACTGAAACTTAGGCTATTAATCTCTATATAGGACATCCATCTTTATTTAAATTTGACAATATCCCAATAAGGCAGGCATGTAATGGCCACCATTTAACAAAAAGGAAACAAAATTTGAAAGTTTAATTGATGCATACATAGTCAAACAACTAGAAAATGTTGGACCCATACTTTTAAGGCATATTGACTGGTAACATTTATGATACATTAATATAGGCATTTATTTTTTTATTTAATATTGCCAGGTTTGACAAAGAAACGGAGTTTTATCTTACAGAGAGTAAAATTAAGCATTGTTATTATGAAACTACAAATTATATTAAAATTTATTGTTGCCTGACTTCAAAGTCTGTTCTTTTGGCTGCTTTTCTTATTTATTTATTTATTTATTTATTTATTTATTTATTTATTTATTTTTTCAGTACTGGGGATGGAAACCAGGGGCATTCTACCTATGAGATACACCCCTAGCCCCTATTTTTAATTCTTTATTTTGAAACAGTGTCTCACTGAGTTGCAAAGGGCCTCACTCAGTAGTAGCTGAGGCTGTCCCCGAACCGCCATCCTCCTGGCTCAGCCTCCCAAACGCTGTGATTACAAGCATGCGCCACCACACCCAGCTTGACTGCTTTTCATTTAAACAAATACAGTTAATTAAATCGAATCAGATATCAAGAATTATAATGGGCTCAGTTTACCAAAGGGTGCTATGTCTTAACTATGTACTTCACAGATCTACTGAAGAAAAGCTGCTTAACCCTCTGAAATGTAAGTGATACAGTAAAGGGACACACAAGACGACGACTCAAGTTTCAGCACCTCAGCTTTTAAAAATCATTACATGTACTGCATTAAACAATGCTTAAAGTGGCTTCTGTGATTTATTTTGATCATCTTTTTGCTTTGTCACCAAACAATATACGTCCTGCCCAGATATACAAGGAATAGAAAGAGTCTCCTACTAGACACTAGAAAAGCATTTTTCTTTATCCTGTGTCCATGGTAGCAAGTGCTCATCAAAACTATCAACCATCTTAGGACAAAAGTTAATATTAAAAGTTTACTAATTGTTGTGCGCATACATATCCAAACAGAGCTTATGATGTTTTATGAGTATTGTATATCTTCAAAACAATGCTAGATTATTTCTTTTTACAGTTGAAAAATGAAACATAGATAAATAAGCAATGCCATGCATCTAGAGATAGTGCTAGAATCCAATTTCAAGGGCAGATGCTTAATCAATTCTTATGTCTCAAGACAGTAGAACTATAAAGGGCAAAATATCAAAAATTCTCTATCTTGCTAGATAAAATCATTGTGCATTTGTGATTAAGATGACGACCCTTGACCTGGCTGTGTTCTGAGATAAAGATGAGGTTTTTATGATCCTGTCCTTTAAAGAACTAAAGCTACATAGTTTCTTGATATCTCCTTTTGAACTATTGCCTATGCTCCTAAAATTTCCTCTTGATATACAACATAGTAATAAGACTATAAGCTAATAAACACCAAAACACTGAAAAATTAAATTACATAGCATGAAAGTGCTTAAAAGTCATAAGGCCAATATCACCATTTTACCAGAAATCAAAATGAAATTAAAATTAATCTCTTTCTCTCAAACAAAAGATAAAACGTGAATAAAGAAAAAATCGTGACATAATTTGAGAAAAACTAGAAAAACACATCCCTAGGGATCTCCATTTCTAGACTTTTTTTATTTTTTTGGTGGTACTGGGGTTCCTGGAAGCCCTTCTACCTCCGGGCTACACTCCCAGACCTATTTTTACATTTTTATTTGGAAACAGGGTCTCCTAAGCCAGCGCGCGCGGCTGGCTTCGAACCTGCGCGATCCTCCTGTCTCTGCCTCCCAAGTGCGGGGATTACAAGCCTGTGCCACCACGCCCGGCTTATAGACACTTTTTTGTCAAAGACTTGCATCAGGAAAAGACGTTTTAGGGGCAGGAGACACTTCTTCATTATAAAACTATAGGAACTATTTCTGTGATATATAAATCAGTGGAAAAAAATACTCCAAATAAATGCAAGTCACAATAAATAGTTGACATGAAGTTCTTGAGGAATATATTTAAAATTTCTGAAATTAGCACCATTAAAATATATGACATATTTTCAAATATGACTAAACTCTCCATACCTTATAATCTTATTTTCAGAATTATTCATTTTGCTGTCTTAAATTATCCTTTAAAATTTTTGAATAATTTATTGTATCAAATTATTACATGTAGTTTGAAAATTACCACTAGTATTAAATTTTCTTCTAAAACTCACTGTTTGTAATATATGTAAGATTGTTTAAATGTTTTTAAATATACAATATTTTATTAGCAAAATAGAAAATGTTTTCAAATTAAACTACTTCTATTTAACACCTAAATTACTATTTGAATGTCAAAGAAAAAGAAATATGTTGCCAATGATAATATAAACTAAAATACAGACATTTCTGTGTTCTACTGAGATAAGCCCCATCAGCATTTATCAAACAGTTGTAGTGGCTACAAGTTCTCAGGCTCACCAAGCAAGAAACACGGCTTACTGATACACAGCCATGCTCTCCATAAAATCCATCTGGCAATAGGTTTCATATTATACGTGTTTATATGCAATGTTTTCAAAAAATGCTTCAGTCAAAATGATAAAGGACCTCATATATGTGTTTTTGTCTAAGAGGTATACATATTTCTTCTTTTCCTTTTTACCTCCCTCTGGAAATAGTAAATATTTACTATAATTTCTCTAAATTAATATTATGAAAAGAATTTACTTGTTTCATGTCTATCATAGACAAAACTAAGCAATTATCAAGTCAAAGGGAATATGAAAGAAGGGGTGGAGAATTCCAGTTCCAAATTCCTATAGCTCTATTAGTGTACTGACTTAGAATCCCTTTTTCAATTTTTTTTTTTCCTCCATAGCATCTGTTATCACATTTCAAGAAATCTGGACATTTTAATCCATAAAAGAAAAACAGAGATATTTTGTCCTAACCCTGAAAATATTTATTTCATAATGTCCATTTTATATGTTTACTTATGCACTATATATGTATATATATATATATATATATGCATATGCACACACACACACACACATATACATATACATACACACGTTCAAATTGTTAACATATTCTTCCAGCAGTGGTCTGAATTATGAAATAAATGGTAAATCTGAAACAAACATGTATTTTAATTCAGAGATTTAATAGCAGGTGCAAATGGTTTATGGTTGAGAAAATGTTTTCTTGTTTCAAATTATATAACTTGAGTTTCAATGAATCTATGCACAAGTTGAGAATGATTGACTTAATCAATATCCTGTTCCAAGTATCAGGTAATGGTTCACTGTATTTTAATAAAAAGCATAAGGTATACTTGGTTTCTATAAACATATTTTTCTCATTTTTATCAGCATAATTTGGGCATTTAGAAAGATAAAACTAAAATATTCACATAACAGGGATATGTTCTGAGACCCATTAAAATTCTTCAGAGTAAAATTAACAGAGGACCATAATAACCAGTAAATTCTATAGTATTTGTCATTTGAAATTAATTTTTTGAAAGGATAGAAAGTTTCATAGAAATAAGTTGCTGTATCCACAGGCCATTTATCAATTTAACCCAATTTGTGTTCAAATTTAAAATACTAAAATAATTAGAAAAATGAAGATATTAACATAGCATAATAATAAATTAGCTACATAAATCTATAAGGTAAAATCCTTAAGAAAAATTCAAATATCAAAGTATCATTTGAGAAATGTGAAGATAAATTAAAATGAAAACACCTAAGAGACTTATATACTCATAAATTATCTTTCCATAATAGACCCGGTATACCTCAACCCTTTGAGTTTATTCAGCTAAAGAGAATTACAAATTTTAATACTCTAAATTTTAAAACTTTAAGCTACAAATTAGTAGCAAGCACTTTGGGTGATTTTTTTTTCCAATAATATGTTACTGTGTAAAAAGTAAAGTCATGTGATAACAACGTGGCTTTTCTTCCAAATTATTAATAGAATACAAGTAGAACAAAGAGAAAGTATTGGAAAACAAGTCTAAAGATAGACTGTAGGGACAAGAACAAATGAGCCCAAATAATCACACACATTAAGTGCAAATTGAGCAATTGGTCCACGAGAAACTATGTCTATAAAATGTCTCATTCCCATATGGCCTCTAAAATAAACAAACTTTTAATTCTGCAAGTTTTATTTAAAAGTTTACATTATAGGAATACAGAAAACTGTGGTATATCGTATTGTCATGGGGCAGGGAGAGAGTTATGATAATTTTGTGGCCACTGAAAAATGTATACAGTGATGTTTCTGGAACATTTAAGCTTAAAATGGAAGCTGAGAAGACCTATGGCAGGGCCTGTATAATGGAGTCACTCGCAACATGGTTTTTGCATCATCGTAAAACATTTATAAATAATTTTAAGATGTGTATTGTACATATATTCTGAAAAATATTTTAGTATGTATCAATGTAGCTTTAAATATAAAGATATTGACTTCAAACATATCTAGCTTGTAGATGAAAATGAAAAACGGAATATATTTCATCTGAATCTAAATAAGATATGAAGGCAGATACTAAGTACATTGCTTATGTTGAAATTGAAAAGTATTACAAAAGCAAAATTCCATCTTTAAAAAGTATTATTTTATGACAAAAGATCGCTATGTTTAACAAAGAAGTAATTGCTAAGTGCATCGGTGTGTTGAAAGAACAGCACATTAGGGAGTTTTATGAAGGGCACAAAGTTAACAGCAGCAAGGCCCTGCCCTTCAGGAAGGCCACATTTTGCAGTCTCTTGGTTAATTTTTAAATATTCTTATTCTATAAATTAAAATGACCAAAAATAATAAAAAAATTTTAAACAGAAGTGAAAAAATAATAGGTGCTACACGTCTAATCAGTGCCACTATGACAACCACATTCACATCCTTCCAAATTAGTAAAACCTGTTCTGAAAAACATCTTAATAATGAAAAATTTTTGACTCACAGATGATTTTAAAATTTTAACCATGAATTTAATATCTTTATTTCCCTATTGTACTGAAGAGATAGATTATAATAGGTTTGGCAATCATTTAGATCATTAGAAAAAAATATATTTTGACTAAAGATTGTCATTATAAAAGAGTTAATATTTTAATGAAATATTCAGTAGAATCCAGTTGATAGAAGAAAGAAAATTTACTGAGATTGAACATTTCAAATGTTTAAATCTAAGTATTTAGCTTTTATTATAATGTTCCCTATCTTCACTCTTTGAATAAAAGAATAATTCTCTATTTCAATTGAGATCTTATTTTCTCTAATAGCATGTGTGTTCTATAGATTAAGTATATTATCTTTATTTTAAAGAAAGAAGGAAGAAAGGGAGAGAAACAAACACATTGCTAAAAATGAAATTAAAAGGCAGCGTATACTAGAATAATCAGGAAACAAATGTTCCTTTTAAGCCTCCCCTAACATTTTTGGGGCTCAAGGAAGTTTGAAAGCCTACAGAATGTTACTGGACCAGATTATGAGAGGATCTGAGAGATGCATGAATCAGCGTAGGCTGGTCATAATGTCACAGTACAGTGACCCTCACACTTTGAAGGGCTGACGTGAAATGGAAATGTGCTAGCCTTCTTGAGTCAGCAGAATGAGGCTTACAAGACCTTGAACAAGAATAAATTCTTGCTAAATTAAGAGATAAATTTTTAAAAACTCTATTCTTGCTAATAAAGCTTCTGTAGTTTCATATAGGAATGCATTCTCCCATTCCAAAATAGACTATTTCAAACAATGCCATTCTTTTCTTTTTTATTTTGGACACTCATCATTTTCTTAAAATCCTCTTGTAAGAAATGAAGGAAAAAATTTAAAGGCAAATAATTCAGTAGAAAATTCATTATTCTGATCTACAGAGGCATTTGTTCAAAATTCCATGGAGATGCTAACTGGATCTTTACAACTCCAGGTTGTGGGATGTTATGTTCTGGTTCCTATTCAGAGTTTTCTCCATAGCACAAATTTTCATCTTTATCTCATGTCATCCAAATTGATTCTGATTTTATAAAAAATTTGCATATATTAGCGTCAGTTACTATAGATTTTAGTATATATCTCAACAAAATGACAAAAATCCATGGCCCAGCCAATCTACAACTACGTAAACTATATAATTGTATTGCAAATGCACACGCACCCGTGAATACAAAGTTACATTCATGCAAAATATAATAAAGGCTAAGAAAATGTCAACTAATTTGGTGAGCAGTTACACAATTTCAATGATTTCTGACTAAAATTACATGATAAGAAATACCATCTCAAAAATATTATCTGGGAAAATCGAGCTTTTAGCTGAAAATGATATATAATTTCTGAATTATCTCTCTTTTAAGAGTATTTAAAATATATGCTGCTTCTAAATGTATATGAATCAAGTCTACACGAATATGTTAAATATTCTATTTTTAAATAAAATATAATGCATTCTGTTTTTGAATTTGACACTGAAGCCAGGCATAGTGGAACAACCTGTTCCCAGTACTTGGAAGTCTGAGACAGGAGGATCGCAGGTTCAAGGACAGCCTCAACAAGTAGTGAGTTCCTCATCAAACTCATAAGACTTTGTTTCCAAATAAGAAATAAAATCGGGCTAGAGGTATAATGCTAAGGTAGAATGCCTCTGGGTTACATCCCCAGTATCACACACACACACACACACACACAAAAAGGAGGTACTGAAAGTTACTTTTTAAACACAATATTTTAAACACAGTTTTTAAAAATTAGATTTCACTTATATTTTCTATTACTCTAAAATTTGTTTATAATGTTTTAAAGGTATTCACTGTGTGCAACAGTTTTATGAAACAATATTTTCTCCAACATCTCCATCTGCTGGCTTACAGAAAAAACAGAGTTTTATTTGCTGTTTCTTTAAATTTAACATTTTTATGACTTACTTTGTTTCATGGAATTTATAACTAAATATAAAGTTATTACTGTTAACTAAACTAAGCCATTTGTCAAATACATTTATTCAAATAGATTTCGAAGAGCAATATTTAATAATTTTAATCCCCAAATTTTATGGGATGAAGTACTCATGCTTATAACCTTTTTAGATAGTTTTATTTTTTAAAGTTTTGGTAATTAGCACAGCATCAAAGTTGACTAAAATTATTTAGTAATTTTATTTAAAATTATTTAGTAATTTACATTTTAGTAATTTTCCTAAAATGTAAAATTACTTCGTATGTTTAAAAAATCTTCTATAGGTTTTATTAAACTATAAAGTATAAATACTCATTAAAATTATTAGGTTTTAATATTCAGGTTTTAATTTTTTAATTACTATGGCAAATTACTTATATTCAAAAACTCCTAGAAAACTTTTATATACTCATAACAGAGTTCTTGGACAAAACCTCAGCTGCCAATCCACACTAAAGGCATTCAGGTCCCCAAGCTTTAACTATTAGAGCGCAGAGGAAAATATTTAGGAAATTGAGATAACATAAAAAAAAGCACCATGAAGGCATTCAATAAACAACTTACTGAATGTATGAATAAGTGAATTTTTGAGGCCCATCACTAATTTTAACTGCTGAACACAAATGTTCAAATCTCAACTTTCTTTCTGGTTTTAGGGTTTATGTTCTCTCATAATGAAAACTTTAAACAACTTTCATAGAAAATATGTTAGCCTTATTTGTAGTCAAGATGAAAAGGAAGGAGGAGAGAGGAGAAGGAGGCAGGAGAAGGAAGCAAAGGGGAAAGAAAAGAAGGAAAGGCATTGGAAATTGTTCTCTATTTCCTCTGGTATCCATGGAAACAAATGGGAATAAACAGGTACTTTCATTATCCCACTGTGTCTGTGAAAAAGATGTGTGGGAACTCAGTGTAATTCACATAGTCATTTTACCCAGTTCAGAACAGAATAATTTCACTTCACTTGCATACCCTTTACCCATTCAATAGATCTCCTTGGATCTACCTCAATGTCAACCTCGTCATTTCCAAGTAAGTCCTTTTATCTCAGGAATGAAATTCAATTAGCTTTAACAATGTTTCTGTTGGAATCATATCATTAAATGCATTTAAATCATTAAACTCCATCTTAATATATAACTTTACCCTGTGAAAATTGTATTGCCAAAAACAAGTTATATGCATTGAATGATGATACATATTTTTTCTTTAACACTAGAATTACAATGGAATTCTTTAGGTTTCTGGAAGAAATGGAGAAAAGATCCTTTGGTCTTAGCCATCAAAGTACCTAAGGCTATTGCTTCTACTTTATATGGAAAAGAATCATGGACTCCCCTGACTAAAAATGGCAAGAAAAGAAAGGAAAAGCATTATCAAAGAGAATCCTTGAGAGGAATTAAATGGCCAAGACTCATCTTGGCAAATTTGACATTGGAGATTCCATTTGTTTCATTTCTTGACTGTTGACTTCTTTGTTAAAGAGTCTCTCTCGCCGGGCGTGGTGGCGCACGCTTGTAATCCCCGCGCTTGGGAGGCAGAAACAGGAGGATCGCGCAGGTTCGAAGCTAGCCCCGCGCGCTGGCTTAGGAGACCCTGTTTCCAAATAAAAATGCAAAAATAGGTCTGGGAGTGTAGCCCGGAGGCAGAAGGGCTTCCAGGAACCCCAGTACCACCACCAAAAAAAAAAAAAGAGTCTCTCTCTCTCTCTCTCTCTCTCTCTCCTCTCTCTCTCTCTCTCTCTCTCTCTCTCTCTCTCACACACACACACACATTAAACTAATTTTACATTGTCTATTGTCCTGAGGACCCCCCAAAAGTAGGAAACAAACACCCCATTTCATAAATTTTGAAATTTCTCAAGGAATAAAGAAATGGTCCCAAAAATGTGAGGTGATTTTCCCAATGAGTTGTCCATGTCAACTCCAGAAAATTCTGATGAGTTATTTTCTGCTACAATGCTACAGTTGCAGCCTGTTAGGATCCCTCAGAACACTGGAGCTGCAAGTGCCAAGATTCTGAATTTCCATGTTGGTATCTCTAAAGTGTGTTCAGTTCCTCAAAATAATTTGTTTTAGTGTCTTAGGATAATAACTCACGAATGGGTACTTTTAGTATCTGGAGACATGAACATTTTTATTTTATATCTTTCCTTTCTGACAAAACCAGCAAACCTATGCAGCTCCTTAGAACTAGGGTCTAAGGTATAATGTAGTTCCTTTTTAAAAATAAAATCTATGTGTTAAATATATAGGTGTGTTCGGTCTGAAATTTTGTGCAGTTAAATGTGTATTTAATGTGAGTACATTCAGCCAAATATCTTAATTCAAAAACAAACAAACAAAAAAAAAACCAATAAAATGAGGCCAAGGACCTAAGGTAAGCTACAATCTTTGCAATCTTGGCGAAACCCCAACATCATAATTAAACATTTGTTGGAATCAGGAAATATTCATTTTACTTAGTGGGCTTACTTATTATCTTATTAGCAAGTTCCTCTCATTCTAACCAGCGAACAAACTTCTTAATTGACTATTTTCAAAAAGTCTGTCAACACTTTTAGATCTACATGCTTCCTGTACTTGTACTTCTTTCGGGTTCATTGCTTTTCAAAGCACTGTCTCATCCTTACACAATTACATATAGATACTCAGCACAGGTGCATGTCAAACTTACAAATGAGGAAAAACTGTAAACTTATTGATATCAAATAGTCTACTGGATATCAAATAGTTCTGGTAAGTAAGTAGGTCAAGCATGAAACCTTCGTATTTAATTATGACAATGTCTGGTATGTGCTAAAATTGAGATATTCCTCTGACATTTTTGAAGGTGCAAATTCAGTTTGAGTCTCTCTCTAGCTCTCTAACATTTGAAGAAAATCTAGTCTTGAAACCTTTACTCTGTCTTTCCTAAACAAGAATGCTACTTATCTAATAAGACACAATACTGCCCCTGTCCTATCAGTCAAAGAAAATTGTTTCATTTCTTCTTCATCCGGGTGACAGTCGTCGCACAATGAATTGACGATGTCCCTGATGTTGTCAGCCAGCTAAACCATGGAGTGTATGATGAAGACTTTAGCATGGGAACTAGGAGAGCAGGCGGTTGTTTGTGCGCTTAGGGAATGCTGCAGTTGGGCTTTTCTTGTGGTAATTTTCCGCTAGTTCCTTTACACTGTAGCCAAAGTAGGAGGCCAGCCATCTGCAAATCTCCCCCAGAACAGTTATCTATGAAATAAAAATTGCGATCCTCGCTCAGGGCAGGCTCGCTGGCCCGGCTGCAGGAAATGATGGCAGCTGGGGCTCGAGGAGCGGGCGTGCGCCCTGCCCACGGGAGCGAGCGCGGGCCGCGCAGCCTCCGGGCGCCCGGAGCGCGGCTCCCATCACTTTATCCCACGCCGAGACAGCGCCTCCTCGCCAGCCCCCAGCCCCCAGCCGAGTGCAGGGCTAATATGGAGACCTGCAAACACTAAAATGGCTGATCGACGGCTTCTTCTGATTTTAGAACTGGGCGGGATCCGCCTGTTTCTGAGTCCCTTCCTCCTGCCGTTTTGGGGGAGCCTCGGTACCCGAGAGCCAAGCGCGCGGCCGCCGGGGCTGGACTCGGGCTCTGCTCCGGCCGAGGGACCTGGCCGGGGCCGCCCAGCCCCCACCCACCGGCCTGCGAGAGCCGCGCAGACCCGGTGGGCGTTATGTAACCGGCCCGAGCCCAACTCCGGAGCCGTCGGAACCTCCCGTCCCGTCAGGCCGAAGATCGCCACGCGGGGGCCGAGGGGCCGGCTGGGGCCGGGGGCTCAGCCCGACCCGGGATGCAGCTCCGGCAGGACTGCGCCCCCCGCACCCCCGTGGGACCTGTCCAGAGCCCCCAGCGGCCGGGAGCACGAGTCCTGCGCGGCCAGGTGCCCGGAGCGCGGGGGGGGGGGGCGCGAGCGAGCCGGAGCCCCCAGACCCAGAGAAGATGCGCCAGCTCCCACCGCCGCCAGCCCCGAGCGCGCACGCTCTCGCGCCTCTCGCCCCTCTCCACCCCTCATGGACTCGGGGTCCGTGAGATGATACCACCCCCACGCCCTCACACGCACGCGCGTGTGCAGTCACTCGCACCCACGCACTGACACACGGAAACACACGCGCCATCCCACACTCGCATTCGCTAGCTTTCCGCGTGCGGCATCCGAGACGCATGAATATTCATTACTTACAAGCATTGGTGACTGCGAAGCTGTTGGCTACCTCCAGATTGTCGATGTGGGGTGTCAGTCTGAACTCCGAAGTGGAAAACTGAACCATCCCTACCCGAAATGCACTGTATTCTTGATCGGCGCCCCTCGGAAATAGCCCCCCTGCAAAGAGCAAACACCGAGCGAGGAAACCGTGTCAGTGCCCGAGAGGGACCAGGGAGAGCCCGCTAGCACCCAGAATCATGGTAGTCGCTTATTTTCGCCAAGAGGCCGAAAAAACACTCTACAGAGAGCGGGCAGCGGGGCTGGAACGTGCCAGAGGTAGCCGAGGGGTCAAGGCACTGATGAAAGTCTGGGGACAAGGTAGGTGGCTAGAAACGTCCGACTCTCCTCAAAACCAGGAGCTACCAATTCAGACCGCTGGAGAACCTGAGCAGATTGGGAAATGCCATTAAGGCAGAATTAATAAAATCTGGGAGTCAGAAACGAGAAGACCTTTTTCTCTCTTGAATCCCAGGCGTAGTCGTTTCCCTTTGCTTCGTCCTAAGAAAATCATGTATATTCCAGGTAGTATAAATCTGGAATGCAGTCAAGGTATGACCCGAGTCTACATGACATGAATTAATTTGTCCACTATGAACAAAGATTACCACTAAATTATGCACGATTTAAAAGCATAGTACAAAGGGTACCTACCTATCTGTATACTGTTAGAAGAGACACCAAAAATCAGTCCCCATAAAACAGGAGAAAGGAGGACAGAAATATGCATAATCTTTTGCATTTCCAAGAAAAGTAGAGCATCCACAAAATACCCCCTCGGTTTTCCTTTTCCTCTTCTTCCTTCTTTGGCCGTTTCCCTCAGCAAATTAGATCCTCTGCATTTTGAGAGAGCGATTTAGCACCACGCTGCTAAAAACCTGAAGTGGAGGCAGAAGAATCCCTCTTTCCCGGTCCTGGTGGTGGCTGCCGAAGCCCTGCGCCCGGTCCCGGTTCCGAAGTCCGAGCACTGGCTGGATGCAGTTGTCAGCGGAGCCGGCGCTGTGGTCCCAGCGTCAGGTCTCAGAATATTCAGCACCCTCCTGTGCACTCACACACACTCACCATCTCTCGCTCTCTCTTCTCCCTCTCTCCTCTCTCCCTCTCTCTCTCTCTCACACGCGCGCGCGCGCACACACACACATACACACACACACACACATTCACACACACACAGGCAAGTCACAGAGAGGGGCAGGCCGTCCCGGGCGCGCGTGCGCGGCTCGCGGTAGGCGGCGGGCTCGCGCGCCCCCCTCCCCCGCACAGCGCCCCGCACCCGCTCAGCCCCGGCGGCCTCGGTGCGCGGGGCCCGAGCGGTTCTCAGCGCCCAGCGGCCGCAGTCCCTCCGAGAGACCTCGGGTCTCGGCCACAGCCGCGCCCGCCGTGCAACTCTGCCTTTCAGCACCGAGGACAGCACCTCGCTTCCAGCCCGAAGCTCCAGGGGTACCAGCGCGGCAGCTCCGAGGAGATGCTCAGCCTGGACCAAATGCAGCAAAGCTGATTTCCGGCTGCTGTGCCGGAGAAGCCCAACTGCTAATGATTGCTGGCGGTGGAGGGCTCTCTCACCATGCCCGATTGGTTGACTTTACAAACAGGTTGGATTCTTATATTCCATCTCCTGTAAAAACCTACCCAATAATGGAGAAACTCTGGTATCCACCTCACCTGAGCCAGCTGAAAAGCAAAGCATACAAAATACTCGTCGAAAAAGTATTCCAACATTATGAACTTGGGCTTTATCTGATGCAGTCAGAATCCAGGGGAAACCCCAAATTTTCTCCTTAAAGGCTAAAGCCACATAGGCGAACATCACAACTAAATCGGAAATAAGTTGGCATGGAAATCCCTGCGGAGAGCATATTCCATCGGGCCGTGGTGCCGCCGCCTTGCCCAGCACGCTGCAGCCTTCACTGCAGAAACCCTTCCCTGGTAGAGACATGGAGACTTTCTTTCTTTAGACGGATTGAAAGCAAAGACAGGCTCAGACTCACGGGAGGAAATGATTAGAAGAACAAGCTGGTGTAGAAAGGCCACAGAGCAGAGCCCACAGCATCGCTCCCTCAGGGAAGTGAGCTACCTCATCACCCCGTGGAACACGCAAGCCACAGAGAAATAAAAATGGGTTTAGGGAGAAAAAGTTTGCGGGAAGAGAGTTAGTGGAAGGACTGCAGTCTATAATTCCCCCGTGGAATCTGTGCGCTCCGTGTCACCTGCAGGTTCCATCCCTGCGAACTTGTTCAAGCAATTACCCCTCACCAAATTGTATTGCTTGTGTGGTTTAAAGAAAGAAAAATGGAAGACTGAGGTCAAGGAACTGTTCCCAGTAACCAAGAGATCGCAGGTCACAACACTGAAGAAGAAAGCTAATGATATTCAGAAATGCTATGAGACTTATTCTAACATTCTAACTTCTTGTGCAATTGTGACAGTAATATAACTCACACAGCCTCCTTATTGAATGTATTAACTCATACTGCCCCTTACTGACACCAGGCCTCAATTTTCCCACTTTAAAAATAAGGCAAATAAAAAAGTGACCTCTTGGCTTTTAAATTCTATAGTTCCACAGTTTTAAATTATGAGTTTTTTTTTTAAGATTTTCAGGAAGTGAGAATACCTATAACCTATTGCAAAGCTTATATATTACAGGTTAAAATACTTTCTAATTTTACCACCAAGAACATATTGTAGTCTGTTAATAAAAAAAATCCACAATATATATATATATAAAACAACTCCTCTGAATCAAAACATATTTAGCTTTTTAAAAAATGTAATACAAATAAATATAATAATAGAGACATATAGATAAACATACATATATATGTAACCACAATTACAACATGAAGTAGAATTCAATAAATCCCACACATTTAATCAAATGTAATGCAAGGCACAAAAATAATTTGAAATTATTTTTTAAATAAAACAAGTCTAAAACAATGGATAATGGAACATAGAAAAATTAAAGTTTCTTTTCAGCCATTTTCACTTTTCCTCTATTAAATCTTTTCCACAAGAAAATCTTCAATTTCATACAAAGTAACTTGGAGTTGAGAGAGAAAGTGAGCAAAAGTGAGCAGAGGAAGAGGAGCCCAACTATGAAAAAATTGGTGCTATTTAAAGTGTGGTCTATGTAAATTGCATTTTAAAAGATGAGAATGTTTCAAAACCTATTTTCATCTTAACTTACTTCAAAGTCATGGGCAGATATAAGCTCAAATTGACTAAGTTACATTCTATAGAAACAAGAATGTGCTGAATCATAAATAAGTCCCACAATAAGTATATCAAAGCTCAGGCAAATATCGCTATCTAGTGACGAATTATGATTCCTATGTAAGGGAGAATTAAAAACCATAGCAGATATCAGCGGTAATTTAGCGGCTGCTCTATTAGTCCATGTTAACATTTTTCTTTTGTAGGCACCTTCCCTATATTTGGACATACTCCCCATGTCAGCATAATTGTGCCAATGTTATAATTCATGAAACTTTTCCAATTCACGATAATGTTTAAATAGCATACATTTTTCAAACAGACTGCATCAATTTAAATGAAATAAATTTCAAATAACTAGAGCAAATACATTTATACAAATAAATGGGAAAATATTGGAATTTATTTTTCATATGCCCAGAACTCTATTTTTAACACCTAGAAATTCCTTTTTTAGGATATTTATCTTAAATTGATCAATAATAAAATCAATTTTGAAAATTACAAACCAGTTGAATAGAAATGTTCTCCAAGAAATAGTGTTATTTTCTGCCCTCTGCTGTTCAGTTTCGGCAATTATATAGATTTTGATGCAAGGATAAGATACAGTAAAAAAAAAAAAAAAAAAAAAAAACAGAAAATATTTTTAAAAATCCACTTTATCTTTGACTTTTCTGGTTGGATGTTTGACTGTTGATGTTGTTTTCTATGTTTAAATATAATTTGGGCCAGTCATGGTGGCACACACTTGTAATTCCAGTACTCGGGAGACTGAGATAGGAGGATCACAGGTTTGAGGTCAACCTCAGCCACTTGGTGACACTTTCCACAACTTAGTGAGACACCATTTCAAAATAAAAAACAAAATGAGACTAGGGGTGTAGCTCAGAGGTACAATGCCCCTGGACTCAAACCACAGTACCATAAAATAAATAAATAAATAAATAAATAAATAAATAAATAAATAAATAAAATTTTAACATTGATCGTAGAAATAAGTGTTTATACGTAAATTTTTAATTTGTTCTTTAATTTATCTTTGTTTCAATATAGATAGTAATGATATTTCTTTTAAATTTTCTTTTTAAATTTTCTTTAAAATACTTAAGGATTTAAAATATTTTCACTACAGCTTTAAATTCCTGTTCCTCAATAAAACATTTTGCAGAGAAACATCATCATTGTACATAGTAGGGGAGGGATTGGTGGGTGATAATTTTGAATGTACTGGCAGAAGAAATTTTTATCTGACTTCATTATCTATGCCTGGATTAAGCCACACATGGTGTAATCTCAGAATTTGGAACATTGAGGCAAGATCACAGATTTGAGGTCAACATGGGCAGCTCAGCAAGACCTTATTTTAAAAAAATAGAGCTGGGGGTGTAGTTCAGTTGTAGAATGCCCGCCCCTAGATTAAATCTCCAGTAAAACACATAAACACACACACACACACACACACACACACACACACACACACACACACTGCATTAAAAATGCCAGTGCTATAAATTGTCCTGGTGAAAGTAGAGTTCACCACCTCCCTTCCTACTTATCCTCTGGCACTACAAAAATGTAGACTGTCTAAAAGGCTTGGGTGCCACAGCGCCACTCAGCAGGAAAAAGGAACAAGAGCCCATTCTCCTTTCCACAGGAGAAGACAAAGAAAGCAGCTCCTGCAGAAGAAACTATGTTCCAAACATGATGCTCTATTGACAATATCACATGAAGGCATAGAGAGGAACATGAGGACTTTAGTCACTCAGGAAAATAAATAAAAATGAATATACATTCTGAGAATTTTAGATCTTAAAGATAAAGAATAACACTAATATATTCAGATTAAAATTATTAATATTTTTGCAGGTCAGGAGATGAAACCCAGGGACATTCGACCTCCGAGTTACACCCCTGCCCTGTTTTTTATTCTTTATTTTGAAACAGGGTCTCACTAATTTGCAGAGGGCCTCACTAAGTAGCTGAGGCTGTCCTCGATCCATGATCCTCCTGTCTCAGACTCCCAAATGCTGGAATTACAAGTGTGTGCCACCACACTCAGCTAAAATTATTGATTAAATTTTACTTTTGTCACAATATTTTACATTATTGATCCAATGAGATCAAATTCATGACCCCAGAAATTCCAAATGGAAAAAGTAGTATTTTCACTTTAAGTTTAAAGGAATTAATGATATCGATTTTAATTATTTTATGCTTAAAGATAGCAATCCTGTACCAGAAATATTTATTGGAATTACAAGCAGTTCCAGTTTTCTATAATGGAAAATATGAGGGAAGAAATAGTTGTAATAAGCAAGACCATTGTGAAAATAAATATAAATCCTATAGCTTATAAAAATCATTTTAACAGTTATAAGTAGGTAAGATTTTTATTTCAGATTAAGTATTTTGGAGGCTACAAGTAGACATTGAAAGTAGAAACCAGTTAGGGGGCTGTATTCCTGGAGAGGGTTGTGAGAGCCAGGATTACAGAAGAAATGAAAGGATAGTTTCAGGAAATTTGTAGGATGGAAACATATTAGATTTACTTTTCTTGGTGAGCTAGGAAATATGATGGGAGGTAAAGGGGAGGGAGAAACAAAGCAGAGTTTTGGGATGAGAGACTAAGTGTCCAAGAAGATTTATTCACCAAAGAATGTGTATAACACCAAAAAACAAATATGTGGGCCAGGTGATTTGAGTGTGGGCATATTGGGTTTACAAGACTGATGGGAGGTAACCACCCATATTATTGTGTTAGCCCAGAAACTGATTCTGATACTCAGGGAAGAGCCATCATGTGGAAGCTCATTTTGAAACTCATCAGCCTGTGATGTTCCCTGTAATAGTTAGGATTTCTTGAAAAAAGCCAGTTAAAGCAATAAAGTTAGAAAACCAAAAAATCAAAAAAAAAAATGACATATGTGTATCATTCAAAATGTGTTTGGATTTACTGTTAGTAAATATATAATCATTTTCCACTCCTTTAAAGTAGGTCCAAAGCTATAAACTTGAGCACAGGTATACTGAATAGTTCTACAATTTTGTGTCTTTAAAGTGGAATAAGATCTTCCAAATATTTGTGAAGCAATCAGAATTCTAAATTGTTTTAAACTTTCAGGACTTTCCTAGTATTTTATAATGTCTCAACATTAAACAAAATAACATTTTTATTTCTTGCATTAATTGTTCTTTCTAGAATATCTAACATAGTTTGCAACAAATTTTCTATGTGTTATCAATTTACACAATATTTAATTAAGTTATTTAATCAAAATATAAAATTCAACTCCCATAAAATGTTTTCCTTCATTTATTTTATCAAATACACTTGGCTTTCACTCAATAAGTGTCAGTAAAAATAGATCAGGACACTGGTAAAAAGTATTCATTGATATTTTTTGTAAAATATTAAAAGGAAAAAGGGTAAGAAAAATGAAATGAATAGCATAAAGCATAGCTGCAACTATTTCTGTCTCTGCACCTGATTAAAGATTTAAATTGTTTCTTACGCTGGGCGTGGTGGCGCACATTGTAATCCCCGGGCTTGGGAGGCAGAGACAGGAGGATCGCGCAGGTTCGAAGCCAGCCGCGCTGGCTTTAGGAGACCCTGTTTCCAAATAAAAAAGTATAAAAATAGGTCTGGGAGTGTAGCCCGGAGAAAGAAGGGTTTTCAGGAATCCCAGTACCACCAAAAATTAAAAATAAATAAATAAATAGTTTCTCACGTAAACAAATGATTTTAACAAGAGGGGTGGAATAGGAAGCCCTGGGATTTCCTTTCCTCCACTGATGAAAAACTATGCAGATCAATTTCCTTTGTAAGAAATAATAAAACTACTAAGAGGTTTCTATACCAGGTGAGTGCAAAAACAACCACATTAAGTCATTAGGAAAATTTGAGATACCCTTTCACATAGTCCCAGCTCATGGCATATCACCATATAATCTGGAGGAAACCACCAGACCCAAACTCTTCCTGTGGAGAGAAAGAGTTGGATCACATCTCCAGTGATTCAACTTTCCCAGGTGCTGGCCAGGGCACTGGCTTCTGTCTTGAAGTACTGACAGAACCCATGATGTTCTAGACTCCTTAGATCTACAGAGAACAAATAGGAGTTTAAACTAATGTGGGCGCTCAACACAGCTTATCATCCTAGCTCAGTGCAAAGTAAAAGGGTGAAAAACTGCACTCCCTAAATATCCCTTGATGCTTTCCTTACTACTAGGAAGGCAATGATCATCCAACATTCCAACTTCTTCAGCTGTTACACAAGGAAACATCTTTAATCTCACCTCTCTGTGTGAAGATGGAAGCCCAAACAGACTAGATGTTTATGGGATAGTGAGAGCAAAGAAAGCTGTTGGCACAAACACAAAAAAAAGTTATAAGGCTCATAGACTTTCCAGCCAGGCTGTATAAAGCCAATTAGTGAAGACTCAGAGACCTTTATAACTAATGCATCAGTATAAATTTAAAAAGACAAGGAAGATGAGAAGAAAAAAAAAGGCTAACATGAACCAAACCAAAAAATTTAAGATTGGTTTCACATCAAGTATCTTTTCTAAATACAATAGATTGAATCTTAACCAATATGAGAAAAAATGGAAAATGAACAAATATGTACAAATTGAACAATTTTAAACAGTCATTGAGAGGTCAAGAAGAAGACAACAGTGAAATGAGAAATATTAAGAGGAATGAAGTTAACACACAAAAACATCAAAACTTAACAGCCGCAGCAAAGACAATACTAAAAATATATATGGTGAGATAAATTCTTACATCACAAAGGAAAAAGAGACCTCAAGAAATAACTTAAGTTTATACTATTTTTTTTCTTCTGGTACTAGGAATGGAACCCAGGGGTTTTCTACCTCCAGGCTATACTCCTAGACCTATTTTCTATTTTATTTGGAAACAGGGTCTCACTAAATTGCTGAGAGCCTCACGAAGTAGCTGAGGCTGGCTTCGAACCTGTGAGATCCTCCTGTCTCAGCCTCCCAAGCTCAGGGATTACAAGCATTCGCCACCATGCCTGGCTAAATTTATACTTTAAGGAACTAGAAAAAGAATGAACTAAGCCATGAGCAAACAAAATGAAGGATATAATAAATAAATGAGCAGAAATAAATGAAATAGAGAATAGAAAAACAATAGATATAGACTGATAAACCTTTAGATAAACTAAGAATATAGAGATGAGATGAAAATAAAATGAGACATGAAAGAAGAATTATTCCAACTGTAGGCATAGTAGTAAGGAGGAGTATAAAATACTTCTGTGAACAATCCAGATAACCTGGAGGAAATTAGTATGTTATTGGAAATGTAAACTTACCAAAACTTAATTAAGAATAAGTGGAAAATATGAAAAAATAAAATAAGTTAAAAGATTAATCAAGAATTAAAAGATTAATGAGTAATAAATTATACTCAGTCATAAAGAACAAAATTATGCCATCTATAGGAAAATCAGTCAGTCTCGGAAAGTCAAGAGTTGTATGTTTTCTCTCATATGAGGAAGATAGAAAATAGGAAAAGTAGGCTTGAGGAAGAAAACAGTTTAAATAAGCCCTTAGCAATAAATAAAGGTATTACTACTGGTTTTGCTAGCATATTCAGAGAAAGCGAGTAAGCAGAGTAGTAGGCAGAGGGAATTACAACAAGAGCTGTGTGAATGTATGTTTATATCACATTAAACCTCACTATGAGGTATAATTTCAATGCAGTAATAAAAATATAAAAATATTTGTAAAAGGTGAGTAAAGAAAAAGAGAACCCATGAACAAATAACTTCAATAGTAGATTTCACTAAATGTTCAAAAAATTAACATTAATTGCTCTCAAGTCTTCCAAAAAATTAAAGAGAAGGGAATATTTTCAAACTTATGAGTCTAGCATTTGTCTGACAATAATACCAGACCAATACACTACAAAAAAACACACAGGCAACTATACATGATAAACATAAGTTAAAAATTCTCAAAATATACAAAGAAATTGAATTCAGCAAGATTTTTAAAAGATGAAAGATCAAGTGGGATTTATGGCTGGCATACAAAGATGGTTCAACTAATGTGAATCAATTAATATGATGTTGCACATTAGCATATGAAGGTTAAAAACTGCATGATCATGTTAATAGATGCAGAGAAAAGCATTTGAAAAAAATTAACGCTTTTATGATAAAAACTCTCATAAATTGGGAATAGAAGAAATTACCTCAATATAATAGAGGTCACATATGACAAGCCCATAGCAACATATTTAGTAGTATAGATAGATTTCCACTAAGATGAAATCTATCAAACTAAGGAGCTTCTTCACAGCAAAGGAGAAAATGTCAATAAAGCAAAAAGGAAATTATAAAATAAAGTACTTGCAAGACACATCTCTGATACAAATTAAATGAGCTAAGAAATAGAATAGATATTTCTCCAAAGAATATATATGATTGGCTGTGTGTGGTGGTACACACCAATAATCCCAGCTACCCAGGAGTCTGAGGCAGGAGAAGAATTTAAATTGGATATCAGCCTTGGGCACTTAGCAAAACCCTGCCTCAAAATAAAAAATTAAAAATGACCAGAAATGTAGCTAAGTGGTGTGTCACTGTTCAATCCCCAATACTTACAAAGACATGCACACACACACACACACACACACACACACACACACTGCTAATAGATGTATGAAAAGGCACTCAATGCAAAAATAATCAAGAAAATTTATATCAAAATGGCAGTCACCTCACAAATGTTAGGGTGGTTATTACAAAAAATAAATATTGGTGACAACTCTTGTACACTGTTGGTGAGAATATAAAATGGTGCTAACACTTTAAAAAAAACTGTGTAACTTTCTCAACAAATTATATAACTCTTATATCATTCAGCAGTTTCAGTTTCACTTTTGAACATATACCCAAAATAATTGATATCAGAATCTCAAAGACAATCTCACCCCTGTTAAATACAGCACTATTCACAGTATCCAAGATGTGGAAACAACCTAAGAGTTCACTATTAGAAGAATGGGTGAAGAAAATATGGTACATAAAATAAAACTATCCAGCATTGAGGATGAAGAAAACCCTGCTATTTGCAAAAAATAAATAAAAGTGTGTGAATATTCAGTAAATTATGCCAGAAGAAGAACAAAATACTTGTCATAGAAGAACAAATACTGTATGATTTCATTTATATGAGGTATTCTCAAACAGTCAAACTTGTTGAAGAGTAGCATAGTGGTTAGTGGTTGCCAGAAGCTAGAATTTTGGAAAAATGCTAGATCACTGTTGAAAGAGTATGCAGTTTCAGTTATGGAAAGCAAATATGTTCTAGAGACTTGCTGTGCAGCATTGTACCTGTAGTTAACAATATTGTACTGTAAAGCTTAAAAAAGGTTATGAAAGGGTATCTCATGTTCAATGTTCTTATCACAGTACAACATTTTAAAAATGATATTACAGTTAATCTTTAAAAGCACTTATTCCAATCTAATTACTTTTGTTAGTATGTATATATATATATATTATATATATATATATATATATATATATATATATATATATATATATTACTGGGAGGACCAGTAATGCCATCATTACTGCAAGCTAAAGGTGGGGCCTAACTAGAGGAAGTAGGCTAAACGGAACACCCTAGAAAGAAAGACACACACATGCTCACTCTCTCTCTCTCTCTCTCTCTCTCTCTCTCTCTCTCTCTCTCTCTCTCATATTACTTCCTGGCTGCCATGAAGCAATCAGCATTCTCCAATATTCTGCCTTGCTTGTATCAATTGATCCAGTTGCCGACCTTGAACTGAAACCTCTGAACTGAAAGTCAAAACAAAGTTTTCTCTTTAAACTTATTTCTTCAGATATTTTAATCACAATGATAAAAAATTAATCATACACAAGGGATTCCTTGCAATGGACAAACTTTCTGTAAGTCTACTAGTGATAGTACTGAAAGAAACACTTCATGTAGAAAAAGGAAACTCATATTCAGAATATGTGTCTATCCTGGAAGAAAAGGGCACTGTCTATGAGTGTTGAATAGTTCCTTTAGGTCATTGCTGTTTTCTCACAGAAAATGGTTAATTTCTGATATTGACAAAATGAGTCTTCAGCAATGATTCCAGTCAATTTGGTATTAATGAGAAGAACCTAGTGTTGATTTCAAGACATTTTGCACATGGCTTTAGAAAGAATATTAAAGTGTGCCTGTATAAGAGCTGAAATGACATCTTGATATCTACAGGATAGTCATCTTACACTCATGTTTATTGAGAATCTTTTCAAAGATGTATGAACTTCCAACCAGCATCTATGAAGGATATAATTATCTGCTCTCTCTCTCTCTCTCTCTCTCTCTCTCTCTCCCTCTCTCTCTCTCTTCTTGTCACTAGTTTTGCAATTCTTTTTTGGTGGTATGGGAGGGTAGAACCCAGGAGCTTTTCTACCTCCAGGCTATACTCCCAGACCTACTTTATACTTTATTTGAAAACAGGGTCTCACTAAGTTGCTGAGAGCCTTGCTAAGTAACTGAAGCTGGCTTTGAACCTGTGCAATCCTGTCTCAGCCTCCCAAGCGCTGGGATTACAAGCATATGTCACCATGCCAGGCTCCTTTTATCTTTTCTTTCTTTCTTTTTTATACTGAGGATTAAACTCAGGGGTCTTCCACCTCGGAGCTGCAACCCCAACTCCTTATTTTTTACTTCTTTATTTTGCACAGTCTCGATACGTTACCGAGGCTGGCCTCAAACCCAAGATCCTCCTGTATCAGCCTTTCACATACTGAAATCACAGGTGTGTGGCATTATGTGGCTATTATGTACCATTTAAAATACTGCCCATTTAGTTTACCAATGTCATTCATGTTCACTGCGGAATGAAGGTTTTTGTAGCATCCATCCACTTATAGCTGATGTTCATATAATATACTTTCTGGAAACCAAACCTATAAGCTTCTACCCAAATTAACTACCTAATAGATTTTGGCGTGTGTAAAAGGAGTAATCCTGTAAAATAAGGTACCATGGGAGCCTCAGCCATCTTCTTCCTCAATTTGTGATGTGTAGACATGCTAAGATCCAGTCCTGAATATTCTATTTCTTTTTTATAATGGGTTATTGCTGTGCATGTCTAATTTTATGGTTCAGTGGATAAGATAATACCCATTTCCTCAGGATGGGAAGATCATTTTGCAGAATCCTGTAGTGTTCTCTGGACAGAAGTTCAGTATATACCAGGACCCAGGAGCAAGTCAGAAGCTATTTAAAAAAGATGATTTTATTGATGCATTATACTTCATACTCAGCTTCTTTTGAAATGGAAAAAAGTTACCAGCAGAGGGGAGTAAGATCTTATTTCAAATCATAGGCCCCTGTGTTGCAATTCTCTTATTGAAACCACCAATACACTATATTAGCATCTCTCTGTGCTCCAGTTACTTCCAAAACCACCGGGTCTGCTGGAACTCAAGATCTAGAGTCAGTTTACACTCTTCCCTAAGCTGGTTACTGCATTTTTATTTCTCTGGGCACAACTTTGTTTTCATTCCTTTCTTTTTTATTTTTAGTTTTTAGTACCAGGGATAGAACCCAGGGACATTCTATCTCTGAGCTACATCAAGCCCTTTATTTTTGAAAGACTCTCACTAAGTGGCTGAAGGTCTCACTAATTTGCTAAGGCTGGCTTTGAACCTGCCTCTTGTCTCAGAGTCCCAAGTATGAGAATTACCTGTGTGCACCATCACACCTGTATTATAACTGTCAGCCTTATGAGTCAATACCAAAAAATACATCAGAGTAGTATGACCAAATGTGATACATATTGCCTGCAAAATGCAAATAAACATTATTTCTCTTTGTGACAGGTTGTAGATGGCACAATTAGCTTCAGTTACAGAACATTTCAAAAAATTCACCTATGCTGAAGATCTCCTGACCAGTGTCTGAGGGGATTATCTGCTATGTCTGGTCACACAGCTTTTATTAAGGCACCTTAGAGGTCGGCTACTTCTTCCTCATCAGGACCACAACACATGGCATCATCAATATAGTATACTAATTTAATGCTATAAAGGCCACCAAATCCAGACAAATCTTTGTGCCCATTTTGAGCAATGTGATCTACCTCTTATTATCAGCCTATTGTCACTAAGAGATGCTGGGGTGGGGAAGAATTGATTCATCTTGAAAAGCGACCGTTTTATATGTGGTCATTAGCATTTTTTTTTAAATAAGAAATGATCTCCTGAGAGAATTACAAGTGCTTCTGCTTGCACAGGGATTTCAGTAGTTTGGAGTTTGGGATTTTCAGAGCACCGAACCTTGAATTGATGTCTTTATCCTGTGCATCAGGGCTCCACTCTTTGGCCAATTGGAGGTGTGTGCTAGAGCACTCAATGGGCACTGCAGACTTTATTTACTTAAACATAGAACTTAGGTTTCCCACAAGCCACAGATTCTCACTACTACAGAAGAAAAGGGGTTCATTTAAAACTTCCAGGGATCTTTCTAGTCTATCATGACTATTCTTAATTGTGTGCTCGTAGGTTTTAATTTTTTACATTTCCTCATTTGTGCTTTAGGACCCAAGCAAAAGGTGGATACCTCTAATATATAAAACCACTGCTGTTTTCATAATGATTAAATTCAGCCTGATTTCTCTCCTGCTTCTCTTTATTTTGTTACCTTCAGTGAAAATGACTGCTGATAATCATGATCTACCATCCATACTAAAATTACCCATGCCCTATGACTCCGTTTTGTAAGGAATATATCCTTTGATCTTCAAACACAAGAGAACCTGATTCTTGAAACTAATTGTGAGGTTCTGTTTGGTAGAACTAATTACTCCATGTCTGTGTCACGGGAAAAAAACAGAGGGCACATTCAAACAGAATGATCCAAGGATATTTTGCTTACAAAGGGTGTATAAGGGAAACCACAAAAGTTAGTACAATAAACCAGGGTTGGTAGTCACAGAGCAGTTGGCATCTTTAGGCTGTGGAAGAAATCAGGTACCTAGATAGGGGAGAGAATCATGCAGTGAAGGCCACCCAGAGAGAAGCAGAGATAGGCTGAGGGACTCACACTATCTGTGGTGACCTTTTGGGAGGGAGGGAAGCCAGAGGAAAAAACATCCTGGGCTCCCTTTGCTTTCCTCTGCCACTCAACTGACCATCCTTGCTGGTCACTAAAGTCAACTGAAAGTCATAATAAAGAAGCCCATTGAGTAGCAGAGAATAAGGAAGAAGAGAGAGAATATTTTTAAGCCTAATTAAGATTCAGATAAATGCTAGATTAAGAGATGGACTGCTGGGCAGACACCAAGAGTTGCATAACAGTACGGGAAGGGGAAGATTTTTCTGTATTTTATTTGGGGTGGGGGGTGCTGGGGATTGAATCCCAGAACATTCTACCTCTGAGCTATACCCCAAACCCTTATTTATTTATTTATTTATTTATTTTGATCCTGGGAATGGAACCCAGGGGCTTTTCTACCTCTGGGCTATACTCCCAGACCTATTTTATACTTTATTTGAAAATAGGGTCCCACTAAGTTACTGAGAGCCTCACTAAGTAGCTGAGGCTGGCTTTGAACCTGTGCAATCCTCCTGCCTCAGCCTCCCAAGTGCGGGGATTACAAGCGTGCGCCACCACACCCGGCTTAAATTTTTTATTTTTGAGGCAGGATCTTACTGGGTTGCTGAGAGTCTCACTGCATTGCTGAGGCTGTCCTTGAACCTGTGATCCTTTTGTCTCAGCCTTCCAAGTACTAGGATTATAGGCTTGTACCACCATGCCCAGGTAAATATTTTCATTATCAATGTTTAGTGAGTAGATTGCTTGGTTGGCTCATTTTGCAAGAATACCTACAAAAAAAGGCAAGAATCCCTATTCTATAGGAATAGAAGGAGATCGTGGCATCTGCCCTACCACGGATACACAGATCTGATAGAAAGGATGATAATGTCTAAGATGGTATCACAGAGTCTCGGTGTGAGAGAAAGACACAGCTAGTGCCATTTTGGATACTCCTTCCCCCAAATCTTCTTGAATAATGATATGACAATGTGACAATGAAGATATATGGAATTCCATGTGACTTTGACAGCTTATGGTTTTGCCACTCTGAGAAAACCTTATAAACTACACAAATGCTCTCTCATATGGCATTAACATCAAGAGGCGAAGGAGGGAGGACCATAAAATGGTTTTGTAGGTGCCAGGTATTGATGGGGGACCAATCTGTAAAATCTTGCAGGAATGTTTGTGAGTCTGTATGAGACAAGTGAAGGAATTCTTAAGAGTGAAAATGAATTTCAGAGCAGAGAACTATGGAACTGTGTACTGCAGGTGGTATCAAGAATCAGTGAACTTCTGAATCACATTGAAAATTACCCTTTTTGAAACAACATCTTGAGAGGACCTGGGTAAATAGCTTGCTCTATTGAAGCCAGTTTAAATAGGATCAATTACCTTTTATGTATGACTTAAATTAGAAATTTACATGATCTTTTGATTTTCTGTAACATAATTTTGTTAATGGGCATAAGAAATTTACTCTCTGGTAGGATTTTTCTAGAATATTGAGAAGATAATTTATACAGATTTGTGTGTTGGGTGGGGGTTGTTGGGGATTCAACCCAGGACCATTTTATCTTCAAGTGACATCCTTAGCCCTATTTTTTTTTATTATTTATTTTGAAATGGTCTCACTAAGTTGTGGAGAGCCTCACTAAGCAGCCTAGACAGGCCTAGAGCCTGGATCCTCCTGTCTTAGCCTCCCAAATGCAAATGTGTGCCATCGTGCCTGGTTTTAGAAATTTTAATAATAGCAGTTATCCTTAAAGATATATTTTAAAAAACCAAAAATAATATTAAGGACAGAATAAATATGGGAGGAGATTTTAATTTCTTTCTAACAGTCATTACTATAATAACAAAAGAATAACAATCCAGTAACATTTGAAGAAAAGCATGCTAATTCAGCTTCTTGTGCACTCAATTTTAATGATTATTACTGTTACATCTTCATTCATTCAGTAATTCTTAGCTGACTGAGTATTATACATAGCTATTTCTCCAAGAAGAGGCATGATTCAAATAGCAGAGAAACTAAATTTTCTTTGCACAAAGACTTTTGGAAGAGCAAAATAAGAAAGATCTCAATTTCACAATCTCTGCCAGTTGAACTACAAAAGGATGACATTCACTTTAATTAATCTTTTATTTATTTATTTTTTGTGGGTCTGGGGATGAAACCCAGGGGCATTCTACCTCTGAGGTCAACCCCCTGCCCTATTTTTTATTCTTTATTTTGAAATCGGGTCTCACTGAGTTGCGGAGGGCCTCACTAAGTAGCTGAGGCTGTCCGCGAACCGCGATCCTCTGGTCTCAGCCTCCCAAATGCTGGGATCACAAGCGTGCTCCGCCATGCCTGGCTAATTGGCCCGGCTAATTAATCTTTTACTTAATAAGGCATTTTCAGAAGTCCTGGGGAGTCCCATGACCAATCTATAGGTAAGAAGAGAGAAAATAACTAAATATAACATAAATATATAATATGTATACATTTATTATTATATATGTTATATATGAAACTTATTTTCTTAAGGATGTTATCCAAGCATTGGATAACACATTTGTAATTCTAACACTTTGAAAGCTAAAATGGGAGGGTCATGTGATCACAGTAATTTGAGACAAGATTGGGCAATGGTAAGACTCCATCATGTACAACAAAACAAAACTAAAATAAAGAAAGGAGGAAACCTGAATTTATAGGACACAGTCAATACAAGGGTCCCACAAAACAGAGAAATAAAAAAACATAGAAAATAGGAGAAGGCTGGATCCAACAAAGAAGATGCCATGAAATTCTGGGAAAAAAGACATAAACTACTTAGTTAAAAAATGGTGGTCATATATTCAAAGTTGTATTGCTAGGATTTGACCTCTATCTTGCCCAGGCCTTGAATATAACTTTGTTATGGAGATTGAGTTCTACTTCTATATCAGAAGAAAGTCTGTTTCATGGACTTTGGATAGTCCAGGCAATGCCTATGACCCAACCCTGTCACATATTTGAGTAAACCAGTTTTCAACTGGGATAACACTTTCAGAAACTGAAGCCTAAACAATATTAATTTGTTTCCATATGAAGATACTGAAGTTACTATAATATCTGAATGAGGTGAAAAGCAATGAAAGTTTTCTGTTCTAAAAAGGCTAATTTAATTGCTAAACCATTTAGTCTTATGTAAATAGCAGCAATAAAAACTGCAGTTCCAACTATCTTAAAAGTAGAAAAATACTAAGTGTTGTAACTAGGTTCCAAAGTTGGACTGGATTCCAATCACATTGATTTTCATGTAATAAGTTTTATTTTTAAGGTAAGATTAACTCTTTTTCTGTTTTTTAGCACCTGGTATTTTCCCTTTAGTGCAAAAGAAGGCACTTTGGCTGTGGCATTCCAATCAGATGTTCTAAGACTTATCCTACTGCTTTGCCCAGGCCACATGCTCCCCCCATTGCCTATGTCTAAAGGAAAGAAATGCACTGATTTCATTCATGAGCTATCATTAAAGCTAGGGGGTAACAGAATTAATGAGTATTGTTTAAAAACAGGGAGGTGTGAGAAAAATATGTTGAGCAGAAAGACAAGCATGTACAGTTGAGTAAATAGATGGAAACAAATAATAGTAACTCAAATAAAAAATTCTATAACTTTATGCACTGACATATTTTCTTTAATCTTAGAAGGCTTTAAGTGGATTCAATAACCTATGTATAATTTGCTAAAAATCTAGCATTATACACAATGTCCATTTCAAAGAATTTCCTTGACCATTGTATAAATTCTGCTAACTCTGCGAACTTACTTAAATAGTATCATTTGTTAATATATGTGTGTGTGTGAATATATATATAAAAACCTGAGAGAATTTCAAAGCCATAAAAGTAGTTTAAGGCCCAAATAAACCCTGAATTGTACTGAATGCCTCTATTTTTCCAACAGTTTTATTACATCATAAATATTTTTGTGTCTGATACTGCTAATGAGTTCCATAAAAGAATTTTTAGCCCACAAACAACATTGTTCAGCATTCTTCTTTTGGCAACAGTAATTAGGATTTTTATGCAACTATGCATCATTGTTGAATAGCTATTTTTAAAAATTAAAATAAACATAATGTTATTATTATAAAAAGGCAACAGGGTTTTTTATTTTTTATTTTTCACTGACCTGTTGTTATTTTTGGTTCACATGTTTTGGTCAGTTTTAAAATTGGAGTCTTCTGACTGGTATACTACTAATGAAAGATTTTTGCTACCTTACCTCATGAATGGGGAATGCATTAAAGTTGCAGCTGATATTTTTCAGATGGTGACATTAAAAAAAATCTTAGAGTATATTGCAAGGATCAAAGCTATTTACTAAAATAAGGCAAGAAACCTCAAATAAATTTCACAACCACCTAAAACTTTGAAGGGTTAATTACAAATGGATACAATCTTACAATCCATTATTAATTTTAGAAAAATGCTCCTGTCAGAGGATATACAATAGTCGAATTCAGACGTGCCATTAACATTCCTTTCCACTGGGTGCATTACAAAGCATCTCAGCAGAAAGAAGTTCTGGTATCATTAGTGGCAAGATAATTTATATATATCAATAATTTATGATCTCCCTCTAATAAAGGGGGAATGGGAACTATTTTGTATTTGGTATTCACCTTTTTTGAAATGTTTTGCTGGGCTCTGAGTCCTAGAGTCTCTAGAGTTAAGATATTAAGTGACTTTGGATTAAATCGTTATGAATGGAAGAGTGTAGTTGTTAGTTAGAAGAATGGTAAAGCTAAAAGGGGCTAAATTTCTGCAAAATTTCTCCAAGGTGAAATATAGAGACATTTATTATTGAGATGGATATGGATATGGAGAAGTCTAGATTGATATGGAGAAGTCTGGAACGACTTGGATACCACTAAACTGGGATGGGGTAGCCTGTGAGGACCCAGAGAGGCAGAGAACCCACAGAACTACGAAGCTGGTCCTGGGACAGAGGATTTGGTGGTTGTACTTAGCAAGGAAGGATGGAGCTTCTCACATCTTAATGATCACATGACCCAGAAAATGAGTGTCAGGGCAGTGACTCGATGCACTGTAGAATATAATTCTTTCTCTCATTTTCTAAGGATTATTAATTCCTCATCTTGTTATGCAACCCTAGAAAGGAGAAAGGTCCCTCAAATATGACAAAATTGAATTTCTCACCACCCTGGGGAAATGAGGGCATTGAGTTCAGTTTAATTTAATTTTGTAAATTAAAGGTACTGTGAAGTTCCTTATGACTGCGGACAGAAATCATATTCTTTCCTTATTATTATATCTTTGATCAGTATTACAATCCAGCTGGCACCAATAATTAAAATTATCCTTAAACTCGTATATTTCTGAATATTAAGATTATTTCCTTCTTTAAATTCGTAATAGTAGGGAAAAAAGAAAAATTATTAGGTAAAATACATCTGTAAAAACATTAAAATGCCCTTTAATATACAATTAAAGGAGATTAAAAATATAAGTTTTTATATTGAGAAGAAAGTATTCACTGACTCAGATAAGGGCCACCTTCAGAACCCTTGGTTTTAAGCAACTTTTAGAGTTGATGAGAGAGTGAAGAGGTAGAAACAAAGCAGACATCAGCACCAAAATGTTCAACCTTTTCAAATAATATTTTTGCAAATGGAAAAGTATAAAACAAATGAATTATACTACATACTTTCCAGTCATAAAAATGCAAGGTATTGGGAGAAGAATAAAGTTAGTTGGAATAATGTTTATGCAGCTTAAGTTTTTCCATAGACTAGCAAGAAAATCTGGGGCAGAAGGACCTGTTCACATCACAGGACAACACAACCGTGACATTCTTTCTATGGTATTTTCCATTCACCACTTACATGTATTTGGCCATTAAATTTTTAAAGTAGCTTTACAAATCCACAATGTTTCATATTTATTTTGAGTCAAAGGAGTATAAACAGAGGATCTTGATTTTTAATCTTAAAGTTGCCTGAAAGAATAGTGAATGTGATGATTTCCAGTGTTTTATCTCTCATATTAGAACCAAGATTTCATTATTCAGACAAAGTCCTGTGTTCATATTTGTGAGCATAATTGTATTACACATAAGAGTAATACTAATTTATTCTCATGAAAGTAAAAAGGGAAATAGAGTATATACTGAACGTTCCAAAATAGCTATCTCTATTTTATATTTGTTATGCTGCAGGCACTAGTTCTTTAAATATTTTATCTTGTTTTATCTTCATATCAGCCTTATTATGCATAACATTGTTTTATAGAATAAAAAAGTGGGCTCTGAATTTTTAGGCAACCCTAAACTGTTTGCAAGTGATAGACAGAGATGTAAATGTAAGTTCTAACTATTAAAGTCATATGTGATCCATTGTTCAATATGCATTTAGAATATAAGCAAATAATAATAAAACCATAGTGCTAAGGAATAAAAATCCGACTCACAATTTCTGATACATGCATTCAGTCTAACATATAAGCCAGTCTCACACATTTTCCCCTGGAATTTCACTTATCATTAATTGGATCATCACACATCTGCTGAGTTTCTCTTCTGAGCAAAGAAATGGACAGTGGGAGATACAGTGGTAAACAATCAAAGGAGGCCCCTGTTTTATGAAATTTTTATTTAATATTTTCTTAGATTAGAGAGACAAACAATGAAATAATAACATACAAGATAAAAACAATAGTTGCAACCAGCTGGGGCCCGGGTCGCAGGACCCTGGGCCCCAGGCCGAACTGCGCGTAGCATGCCAGACCCCTGGAGAAACCGGGCCCAGTAAGACGCTGGGTTCTGGGCAGGGGTCACGCGCGGGGCACGCCAGATGGGGCCCGGGTCGCGGGACTCTGGGCCCCAGGCCGAACTGCGAGTAGCACGCCAGACCCCTGGAGAAACCGGGCCCAGTAAGACGCTGGGTTCTGGGCAGGGGTCACGCGCGGGGCACACCAGCTGGGGCCCGGGTCGCGAGACTCTGGGCCCCGGCCGAACTGCGAGTAGCATGCCAGACCCCTGGAGAAACCGGGCCCAGAACAGAAAAAGATAAAGAAAAATATCGGAGAGGAGGTAAGAAAGCCGTTATGGATGCCAGGACACTGGAGATGCAGACAAAACTTATCTAAATGCACTGGAACTTATGGAAAAATTCGCCATGAAAGAGGACTGCTATTTCTCTATATTGTTAAGAATCTCAGACATCACCTGTAAGGAGAGAGTTTAGCAGAGACCAAGGAGAAATGCGGTGTTGAAAGAGTTCTCCGCGATAGTGGTGGAGACTTGTATTCAGGAGAAGCAGAAACCGGATCTTACCAACTTTATTTTTTTTGGAGAAATTACACCAAGTGTCGAATGCTACCATCACGCATGCTTAGGAACACTGGACAAAATTCAGAGTGGAAAAAGAGCCTGGGAAGGATTTGAAACGGTGGAGGCAGTGGCAATGCCAGTGGCCAATACTCAGGGGAGGCAGAGATCTGATACATTACACCTGGAACCTTTGAAATAATAACCACAGAGACAGTGATCGGAACCTGCTGAGGGGTTAGGCAGGCGCCGGGGTCAGTGGCCGACATCGGAGCTTGCTGTGAAGCAAGGTCACTACTGAGGCCTCCGTGGCCGGGATTGGAACCTGCCAAGGGGTTAGACCGATTCTGGGGCCAGCGAGGCTGGCATTGGAGCCTGCCATGAGGCAAGGCTTGTGCTGGGGCCTCCGAGGTCGGGTGCGGAAACTGCTGAGGGGTTAGGCCGGTGCTGGGGCCAGCGAGGCCGGCATCTGAGCCTGCCGTGAGGCAAGGCCGGTACTGGGGCCTCCGAGGCCAGGATAAGAGCCTGCCGAGTGTTAGGCTGGTGCTGGGGCCAGTGAGGCCGGCATTGGAGCCTGCCATGAGACAAGGCCGGTACTGGGGCCTCCGAGGCTGGGATAAGAGCCTGCCGAGGGTTAGGCTGGTGCTGGGGCCAGCGAGGCCGGCATCGGAGCCTGCCATGAGGCAAGGCCGGTGCTGGGGCCTCCGAGGCCGGGATAAGAGCCTGCCGAGGGGTTAGGCCGGTGCTGGGGCCAGCATGGCCAGCATTGGAGCCTGCTGTGAGGCAAAGCTGGTGCTGGGGCCTCCGAGGCCGAGATCGGAACCTGCCTTGAGGCAAGGCCAGTACTGGGGCCTTCGATGCCAAGATAAGAGCCTGCCGAGGGGTTCGGCCGGTGCTGGGGCCAGCGTGGCCGGCATCGGAGCCTGCCGTGAGGCAAGGCTGGTGCTGGGGCCTCCGAGGCCAGGATTGGAGCCTGCCTTGAAGCAAGGCCGGTACTGGGGCCTCCGAGGCCAGGATAAGAGCCTGCCGAGGGGTTAGGCCGGTGCTGGGGCCAGCGAGGCCGGCATCAGAGCCTGCCATGAGGCATGACCAGTGCTGGGGCCTCCAAGGCCGGGATCGGAGCCTGCCGAGGGGTTAGGCCAGTGCTAGGGCCAATGAGGCCGGCATCGGAGCCTGCCTTGAGGCAAGTCCGGTACTGGGGCCTCCGAGGCCAGGATAAGAGCCTGCCGAAGGGTTAGGCCGGTGCTGGGGCCAGCGAGGCCAGCATCGGAGCCTGCCGTGTGGCATGACCAGTGCTGGGGCCTCCAAGGCCGGGATCAGAGCCTGCGGAGGGGTTAGGCTGGTGCTGCGGCCAGTGAGGCTGGCATTGGAGCCTGCCTTGAGGCAAGGCCGGTACTGGGGCCTCCGAGGCCAGGATAAGAGCCTGCCGAGGGGTTAGGCCGGTGCTGGGGCCAGCGAGGCCGGCATCGGAGCCTGCCGTGAGGCATGACCAGTGCTGGGGCCTCCAAGGCCGGGATCGGAGCCTGCCGAGGGGTTAGGCTGGTGCTGGGGCCAGTGAGGCCGGCATCAGAGCCTGCCTTGAGGCGAGGCCGGTACTGGGGCCTCCGAGGCCAGGATAAGAGCCTGCTGAGGGGTTAGGCCGGTGTTGGGGCCAGCGAGGCCGGCATCGGAGCCTGCCATGAGGCAAGGCTGGTGCTGGGGCCTCCGAGGCCGGGATAAGAGCCTGTTGAGGGGTTAGGCCGGTGCTGGGGCCAGCGTGGCCGGCATTGGAGCCTGCCGTGAGGCAAGGCCGGTGCTGAGGCCTCCGAGGCCGGGATTGGAGCCTGTCTTGAGGCAAGACCGGTACTGGGGCCTCCGAGGCCAGGATAAGAGCCTGCCGAGGGGTTAGGCCGATGCTGGGGCCAGCGTGGCCGGCATTGGAGCCTGCCATGAGGCAAGGCCGGTGCTGAGGCCTCCGAGGCCGGGATTGGAGCCTGCCTTGAGGCAAGACCGGTACTGGGGCCTCCGAGGCCAGGATAAGAGCCTGCCGAGGGGTTAGGCCGATGCTGGGGCCAGTGAGGCTGGCATCAGAGCCTGCCGGGAGGCAAGGCTGGTACTGGGACCTCCGAGGCCGGGATAAGAGCCTGTCGAGGGTTTAGGCCGGTGCCGGGGCCGGCGAGGCCGGCATCGGAGCCTGCTGTGACGCAAGGCCGGTACTGGGGCCTCCGAGGCCAGGATTACAACCTGCCGAAGGGCTAGACCAGTGCTGGGGCCAGCAAGGCCGGCATTGGAGCCTGCTGTGAGGCGAGGCCAGCATCGGAGCCTGCCGTGAGACATGGCCAGTGCTGGGGCCTCCTAACCCGGGAACGGAACCTGCCGAGGGGTTAGGCCGGTGCTGGGGCCAACGTGGCTGGCATTGGAGCCTGCCGTGAGGCTAGGCCAGTGCTGGGGCCTCCGAGGTCGGGATTGGAATCCTGCCAAGGGGTTAGGCTGGTGCAGGGGCCAATGGCCAGCATCGGAGCCTGGCATGAGGCAAGTGCACTCCTGCGGCCTCCAAGGCCGTGACCAAAGCCAGCTTAGGGGTTAGACCAGTGCAGGGGCCAGCAAGACCAGAACTGAGGCCTCCCATGAGGCAAGGCCGCTGCTTGAGCCAGCGAGGTCTGGATCAGTCCACTGAGTAGCCAGGCCACTACTGGGACCATCAAGAGTGGGATCGGTACCTGCAACGCAGCATGCACAGAGAAATATCGCAGAAAATATAAATCAGACGCTTCTCTTAATCAGCAATAACTAGGAGGAAAAGGGCAACAGGAAGAGGTTGAGCTATAGAAAGGGCCCTATAGTGAAGCAACTAATGTGACCAATCAGAGGGTATGTAATACTGGAGGACGGAGCCTCTTTAAAACGCAGGAGGTACATAAACAAATGTATCAAAGTAAATCACCAAAGAAGCGTGGGATGGAGGGAGGGGGAGGGAATGGGATGGGGGCTGGAGGAGGGCTAATTGGATGATGTGTGCTTGTATATCCTCTCAAGTCTTGTACTCCAATGTGATTGATATATGACTACAATGCACCAATTTAAAAAATAAATTAATAAAAAAAAACAATAGTTGCAAAATGGGTGTGGTGACACAGGTCTATAATCCCAACACTTGGGAGACTGAGATAGAAAGATATAGGTTTGAAGTTTGAGGACAGTATCAGAAATTGAGTGAGAGTCTCAACAACTTAGACCTTGTTTTAAAAGAAAAAAGAAAAGACTGGGGGTAGAGATAGAATGTTCCTAGGTTCAATTTCCAGTACACACACACACACAAAACACACACACACACACACACACACACACACACACACACGATTGTGATAAGGGACAAGAAAAACTGAACAGAAGTACTATGATAAAGTAGTGAGAAGAATTGTCTTTTAAAAGACTATCTCTCGGGCAACCAAGGAAAGCAGCGTTTACGAGTCCTGCTAAAATTTGATCTCTGTTGCCACAAAATCAGCGCTTTTCATAGCCAGAAAACACCATAAGCAGAGAAATAAAAAATGTAAACACAAGGGACAAAGAAAAAAAGACTAGAAGAACAACTAGAGACCAGAAATCAAGCCCGCAGTGTGGTAGCGGAGCCACGCCGGCGCCATCTTCCCTCACAGCACCAGGTTCCAGAGAGGAAAGGTAAACAAGGAGCTGAAGTGAGCAGCTACAGATCATTTGGGTGTAATTCAGCAGTTCTTTCAGTGCAATGAACATCTAAAACTCCCAGTGGCCAAGCTCATTACGCCTTTCAGGGACTCAGAACGGAGCTCAAAACCAGAAAAGAAATACGCCAGCCTCACGGCCAAGGGCGTGGCAACGGCGCTATATTGCCAGCAGTGACAGCAAGTTTACCGCACCCCGCCACAGCTCCAGATCTGCGCACACAATAACCATGAGTGAAATTGCGGCCCCTAAAGGAGAAATCCCTGTACTGTACTCCCAGGGACTTGCGCAGCTTTGAAAATCTCCTTGGGTCGGATATTTTTCAATCCAACCCAGTGAAGGAGTAGCAGTGGAAGAGATTCCACACTCTGGTTGCAGCTCCCTGTGGGAAAACGCCCAGCCAGGCACCCCCACGGTCTTGCGCAGCCTCGATTAACTTCCTGGGTATGAGATTTTGTGATACAACCCAATAAAGGAGTAGTGGCAGCTGAGATTACAACAGACTTGAGATACAGAGCACCCTAAGTGAAGTTGTAGTGACCCAGGGAAGGCACAAAATTCTGAAATCATGGGAAAGAGGAACAACAATAGAGTAATGAATGCCCACAACCCCATATTATCAGAACCTGATAACAAAGAAATTCAGAGTTCTCCAGAAGATCAAATCAGGAATATAACTGTAGAAATAATACAGGACTTTCTAAAAGAATTTAGAGAGAGTCTAAAAGAAATAAAGGAAGCAATCATTGAAGTAAAGGCCTCAATCAAAGTATAAACAATTGATTATACCACATGGAGAATAGAATCTCACTCCTAGAAGATGATCAATCCAAAAATGAATGCATAATTTATAACTTAAAAAAATCAGACAGCAGGAATCTGAAATTGAAGAAATATGGGCCCATTTTAAGAGAGCTAACCTAAGAATATTCGGAATAGAGGAGGGAAAAGAAGGTGAAACCAAAGGGATCAATAATCTATTCAAAGAAATAATAGCAGAAAAATTTCCAAACATAGAGCAAGAGGTCGATACACAGGTTCAGGAAACTTAGAGAACTCCCTTTAGACAGGATCAGAGAAGAAGATCCCCACGCCACATAATTGTCAAAATGACCAATGTGGAAGCCAAGCAGAGAATCTTAAAGACAACAAAAACAAAAGGCCAAGTGACATTCAGAGGTAAACTAATTAGGATCACTCCAGACTTCCCAAAACAAGTCATGAAAGCCAGAAAGGCTTGGAGTAACATATTCCAAATTCTGAAAAAAAAAAAAAAACCAACTTCCAGCCAAAAATTTCCTACCCAGCAAAACTATCTACTAAATTAGATGGGGAAATAAGAAGCTTCCATGACAAACAGAAACTCAAGGATTTTATGTCTTCAAACCCAGCGCTAGAGAAAATACTCAAAGAGATTAACTACAAAAAAGAAATAGTTAATACACACCAGAACCAGAGAAACAAGATTTTCCATCCAGCAGACAACTAAGCAAAGAAGAATACATTCATGTGTTTATAGGTTAAAATCTTTAGATATTCATTAGTTATTTCAGTCTTTTACCTATTTCTAAATTGTATTTCTAAATTGTATTGTTTTCTTTTATTGTTGCTAATTTTTAGGATCTCTATTTGGAATATTAATATACCTTCATATATAGCATTTGGAAATATTTTATCCCATTCTATCAGTAACTTTTTTGTTTATATTGTCTTTGGATGTACAATTTTTTTTATTTTAAGGAAGTTTGTTTATTCTTTTGTTGCCTGTGTCTTTGAAATCATATCCAAGAAATCACTGTCAATTTCAATGTGGTGAAGTGTTATGACTTAGGTTTTCTTCTAAAAGTTTATAGTCTTAAGATTTACATTTAGGTCTTTTATCTATTTTGAGTTAATATTTGTATATGGTGTTAGGTAAGGGTCCAATTTTATTCTTTTTCATGTAATTGTTATTATTATTTTTCAACAATAGTTAGTAAAAAGATTATTATTTCCTTCACCAAACGTTCTTGGAAACTTTGTCAAAAATAACTTGACCATATATAGAAGAATTTATTTCTAGGCTTTTTATTTCACTCCACCGGTTTATATATCTGCCTTTATAGCAGTACTACACTGTTTCAATTATTGTAGCCGGGCGTGGTGGCTCAGGCTTGTAATTCCCGCGCTGGGGAGGCGGAGACAGGAGGATCTCGCAGGTTCGAAGCCAGCCATGCTGGCTTAAGAGACCCTGTTTCCAAATTTAAAAAAAATAGGTCTGTGAGTGTAGCCCAGATATAGAAGGGCTTCCAGGAACCCCAGCACCACCACCACCCCCAAAATAGCAATTATTGTAGCTCTATAAGGTTTGAAATCAGAAAATGTACATCTTCTAGCTTTGTTCTTTTTCAAGATTGTTTTGGGTATTTAGAGTTCATATTTCATGTTAGGATAGATTTTTTCTGAAAAAAAAATGTACAATAGTTTTACCTTAAAAAAAAGAAAAAATATCCTCTGGTAAGAAAGAAAGCAAAAAGAAATACTGAAATGTTATCTCTAAGTGATCAAAAGTTTGAAATTAGACAAATGAATCTGTTATGTGAGATTATCATTGTTAATTTTGGATAAATTGCTATAATATTAGATGTCAACCACAAAGCCAAGCATGGGAAGGAGAGATGGGGAAGGAATGGTGTGGGGATTGGGTAGGGGCTAACTGGGCAATGTGTGCATGTATGTCTACACAAGTTTTTATCCCATTATGATGTATGAATACAGTGCACCAATAAAAATATTTTTAAAAAAGACTATCTCTCATCAGGGCATGGTGGTATTCTTCTGCAATTCCAACACTTGGGAGGCTGAGATAGGAAGATCATGGATTCCAGGGCAGCCTCAGCAAATTATTAAGATCTTCAGCAACTTTGCAAGACTTTATTTCAAAAAGAGATAGAAACAAATATGGTTAGGGGTGTAGCTTGGAGGTAGACTACTCTGCGTTAAATCCCCAATTAACAAAAATCCCAAAAAATAGTTATCAGAGAAGCCAATTTGAAGCTGTTATCTGAATTAGTGAAGAACCACATCTTTAAATATGCTTACTTCCAAATTCAATTTAAGTGCCCATATAATCCAAACAAGTGAAAGCAAACTGGTGAGTGTTCTAAGTTACCCCAATGATGACCCATACGAAATAACATTCTCTTACTCTGGTCACACAACTCCACAATACCTTTAAAACTTCTTAATAAAAAGAGGGAAGAAAAGGTCAGTGTAGCCTTATTTATGTGTAAGGGATGCAGCAGAGAATACAGCATAAATTTAATCTGATTTGTATATAAGATTCTCTAGCCGAGCCTGGTGGCACACACATCTAATTCCAGTACTTGGTAGGTTAAGACAGGAGCAGTGGAAGTTAGAGGCCTATCTGGGCATACTTGGTAAGACCCTGTCTCAAAATAAGAAATTAAAAGACCTGGGGGTGTAGCTCAGTGGTAGAATGCCTCTGAGTTCTATCACTAGTACCAAAAATTAATTCTAATTAATTAAAAGAGTGTCTAGATAAGTAGGGGTATGAGATTTGGTAATTAAAATTTTATTGTAATTTGTTATTGTTGTTGTTCTTATTTTTTGGTGGTACTAGTGATTGAACTCAGAGGCATTCTACCTCTGCACTAACAGGGTCTCACAAAATTGTTGAGAGTCTCTCTAGGTGAGACTCACTTTCTGAGGCTGGTTTAGAACTTTTGATCTTCCTGTTTCAGTCTCCCAAATACTAAGATTACAAGGATGTGCCACCATGCCTGGAGTCGTGTTGCTTTTATATGGAGGTTAATAAGTTAAAACTGGTGTGTGTGTGTGTGTGTGTGTGTGTGTGTGTGTGTGTGTGTGTTGCCAGGGATTTAACCCAGGGTTGTTCTACCTCTGAGCAACATCCTCAGTCTTATTTTGTTTTTAATTTCTAAACAAGTCTTGCTAGATTGCCAGCAGTCTCACTAAATTGATAAGACTGATTTCAAACTTGTGATCCCCCTTTCTTAGCTTCTCAAGTACTGAGATTACAAGCATCCTCCACCATGCACAGCTAAATTAAAACATTTAAAGATTATTTGTAGCCTTTGGGAACATATTGTATGGAAAAATTTTGAGCCATGTCTGAGTCCAGCCAGAAAAGTGGCAAGATACTGCAATAGAAGTAGGAGGGGAAATGGATGCCACAATGCCACAATGCCACCCGTTTGCGCTCCTCCCCTAAGACATAAATGTGACTGAGAGTTTGACAGGATCCAGAGATGATTAGCCAGGTATCATAGGCCAAATTCTGCTAGAAACAGAACCTGAGCCAGCTGAGGACTCAAAGGCCAGGAGGAAACAGGAAAGAATAGAAGGCGAGCAGGCCAAGGCAGGATGCAAATCCAGGTGACGTATCAGGTGCAGCCTGATTCTTTGTGGGGCTCTGGAACATAAATTTCACCTGCGAGTGAAGCATCTAGGCTTCTGTTGTCCCAAGCAGCGGCACCTGGCTCTGTGCTCCCCTGAGGGAGGAGGAGATATAAACTGCAGGCACTTTCACTCTCCAGGCCAGTCCAGTAGTCAAGGCCACCCTCGGGAGGTCTCAGGTGAATTACACGACATCTGACCAGCTGACAGATGAGTTGGAAGAGCTGGTAGAAAGGATCTATGGGAGCCAGCCATGATGGTTCATGCTGATTATCTCAACACTGGTAAGGCTAAGGCAGGAGGATCCCAGGTTCGAGACCAGCCTCAGCAATTTAAGGAGATCCTTAGCAATTTAGTGAGACCCTCCCTGTTTCAAAATATAAAATAAAAGGGGCTAGAAGAATAACTTGCAGGTGGAATGCCCTTGAATTAAATCCCCAGTACCAAAAACTTACATATATGTACAATATAAAACTTTTGGGGATGATCTGAAAACCGAAGTGTACAAAGGAGATCTGCAGTAGCACTTATGAAATTGTGCAATAAATGTGAGTCACCATGAGATCATTTATCCGTTGATGGGGAAAATGGTCAACAATGAACTAAAGCTTCTGGATTGAGATGCCCACGATGAAGTCTCTGGGTGTCACAGTGCTCATATCCAGTCCTACTGATTGGAACCTCTGAAGTCACAAGGTTAAAATGGAGGATGGGAGGAGAAATGCTGAATAAAGTAAACCAAGTTAGGGATGAAGCTGCAAACTACACACATTGGGTAAATAGATTATTCTATGACCTCCCTGTCTTTAACTGCACACATGGCTGGAATAGACATCACATGTGAATGAGACATAGGCCTGCTTTTCACAAGAGATATAAATTGTCTGCCAATTTAAAATAGCCTCAATAAATGGCAACTTTAGAATTCCCTGGGCTATTCCCAGTAGTAAACATTAAAGAATATAAAAATTCAGAAGGACAGTAAGACCTGACTGATTAAGGAAGTGGTAGAAGGGAGTTTGGATCCCCACTGACTATTTTTAACAACCATGTCTAGCCAGTATATTAGCGAGATAGCTCCAGAAGTTTGACAGTAGATTATTAAGGATTATATCTGGAGAATTCTCTGATTCAGTCAGTGTGTCTGATGGGTAACAGGAAAAGGGAGTCTCACATGACCCTTTGCACCTGACTTCCTTTCAGTCACATTTATGGAGTCTAGCCAGGAGCAATCTGCTTCTCCTGGAATGGAGTATACATTTTCAGATTTGCCACACAGGTATTTTAATTTACTAGCACATTACAATAGGATATTGAAGAGGAATTTGAAAACCTTCACAAATAAGTGAGAATCAGAAACTACTGATATCATATAATAGCCTCTTCAGAGTAGAAATCTCAGAGAAAGTAAAGAATGTGATCATCCTTCTATTATTAACAGAGACTGACTATTAATTCATGTCTAGCCTGGTCTGTGGAATCCCTGGGAAAAAGTTTAAAACTATAAACCATTAAGTTATGATTTCTTATAGATGCTGTCAATAAGCAGGAAGCTCAATGATTGACAGGGCAGGCCTTTGGGGTTTAAAAAAATCATCTTATCTGGGAATCCTGTTGGCTTCTGATTACAAAATCAGCAGGGAAAAAAAAGTCAGAATTGACATTGAGATCTGAGCAGAAAGTAGCACTAAAAGGGTTACACAGAGTGGTATCACAGGCAGTCCTGAGACCTTAGGACCCACTCTTCAGAGTATATTGGAAATGTCTGTTGCTAGGATATATACCTTCTGGACACTTCTGGAAGTTGGAATAGGACTACCAGGGGTTTTGGTTATGGGAACAGCCTAAGACAGATGCTAACTATAGCCTCCATGAAAGAAAATTGCTGGCAGCTTATTATTGGGTGTTGATCAAAACTTCGCCCACCACACACAGAATACCAGTGGTACCTTTGCTAGCTGATAGGAGAGAAGCATTCTGACAGGGTAGGTACAGCATGGTGAGGCTTCACTACAGGGAAGTGGTATGTTTAAGAGCAGCAGGAGGCTGGGCAGTTCAATGGGTGCACCACAGAATGGAAGCCCCACTGCTCAAAGACCTAATGACCTCTGAGGTTCTCCCTGCTGGCACTACTCTGAAGGCAGATCCTACTGTTTCTTAGCTGAGGAAAAGCAGGCTTCCTGGTCACTGGTGGGAATTGCCAATCTTAGGGTGACATTCCTTTATTTGGAAATTAGCCACAATAAATTCAACCCAACAGATGGCTAAATTTTGATGAAAGAAGGCAAGTACAAGTTCACACGGAAGATGGAGCTGAGAGGTGTTTAATTAAAGTGGAAGAAGAATTAGGCTCAGATCCTTGCGAGAGTGTTTGAATATTTATAGACTTGAGCTACAGCCAAAGGCTTGCTATATAGTCAGGCAAATGTGCTCTGGGTGAGAGCATAATAAAAATTTCTGCACAGAGAGCATTCAGATGTAGCATTCTCTTTGAGAATTTAGAGGAAGAATTAAATTGGTTTATGCAAATGCCCATCAATAAAGCACCATTGCCATCTATGAAGGAGAATGAGAAATTAGCATTGGTACCTAGTTTGCATGTGAGTTTGTGAACAAGTGGACATGCATGCTTTAGGGCAAAGACTCCTGCTTTGAAAGATGCCTTGTTCCTCTGGTACCTGAAGAAATGTCTAATCAGATAAGAAGCCTAATGTCAATAGGAAGGGAATCGATACCTGCTAAGCTGATTGCAGTGGAGTTCGACCTGGAACCCCTGGGATCTATAATGGATTTTAACTGGGACTGACACAGATGCTACCCTAGGCTTTTCTCATTCTACATGGAGAACAACCTTAGAGAAAATAATTAAAACTTGGAACAACAAATTTTTTATTGCTTCAGGCCACCTGGATATATTTCTCCTGAAAATAAATTGAGCATTTTCCTCTTATACCATCAAATAAAAATTAAAAATTAAAAACCCACGATATCTGAATCTTCAATTATTTAAAATATTTTCTTGGAATAGGCAATTGAAACATTATTTGAAATAGGCAAGGGGAACAGTTAAAAAAAACACACCTGGCTTAGTTGTTTAATTGATTAGGTCCTCACATTGACTCTACCAGGAAGACAGCAGGCAGACTCCACTAGGGAGATGTCTAGTATCCAGAGGTAGCAGTATGGGGGAGAGGAAAGTACATGATTACACAGCTGTTTATTTTTGCAACTTATAATTACTTAAATTTTTGTTGTACCCAATGGTCACAGATTTAAATTTAACTTCACTAAATAATATAAAAGACACATATCCATGCTATTAAATCTGACAGCATCTGTCTGAAAAGGTTCACTGAGGTGAGCCACAACTTCACTGCATGCACACAGGTTAGAGCCAGCTGTGAAGGTGTCTTCATTACCAAACAGCAGGACAAACCTGTCATCTTTTACCTGTCATATCCTGCTGCATCTGCTGAGGGGTGAGGTCAAGAAGAAATTAGCAGGCCTGTTGCTATTGCCAGTCCTATGGATGAACGTGACATTCAAGCAAGGAAAGACAACCATGAGTGGGAATAAATGGAAGCAAGGGGATATCAGAGCAAATGGAGTAAGGTCTCATAGGTGATTCACGATCAGAGACAAAAGTGTCATCATGCTGTTTCTAAAGCACGTTTAAGAATGAAAACATTATTTTTATCAAATTCCTCTCATATCTAGCACTGACTAGTGGTGGTGTCAGCAGATTCTTGAACTTATCTTTTCGGAAGAAGTGGAATGGGAAATCAGGTCGATTTGTAAGTCCTTCTCTATATCTGAGGTTATGGGAGAAAAGATAATATGGGACACCATGACAACTCCAATTAGTTTCAGTCAAATACAACTACCATTCATTCAGTTATTTTTTAGATCATAAAGGCATGAATAATTGAATAATTTCTCAGTTGGAACTCTGTATCTGTGAATGATGACAGAGGGTTGCCATCCTTACCCAGGAAAATCTCGAATATTCTAATCATTATGGAATTTGATGGATTTAAAGCTTAGTTCGGAACCAAGAATGGTTGTGCATGCCTATAGTCTTAGTACTTGGGAAGCTAAGACAGAAGGATCACAGGTATGAGGTCAACCTCAGAAACTTAGTAATATTCTGTTTCAAAATAAAACAGAAAAAGGGGCTGGGGGTATAGCTAAGAGGTAGAAAGCCCCCAGGTAAATTCCAAGTACCCCCCCCCAAAAAAAAAGTTTAGTTCAGAGAGTTCTACAGGGCTAATTAGGTACATTTGTGGAGAGAATGGTACATCTAGTTTATGATGGGATGTATTGAATCAATGGGCTTTGGTGCTGTTTTCTAATAGCTCAGTACTATGCATAAAAAAAGAATGCTTTCATTTCCATGATGCAATTAGTTAGGATTGAAGAAAATAGGAATGTTACAACATTGCCCATAGCAGGGATAAATCAGCAATTGCACATTATGCCCCCTTGACGTCAGGCTCCTTAGAAACCTCTACTATAATAAATAGGATATGGTTATATCCACAGGCCACATAGATTCCACGATTTACTGTGGAAAGGCCTCCAGTCATCACCCCTGCTGTTCTAACTGCATGTACATTATAAAACATGGTTTCTGTTAAGAAGGAAGGGAGAATGATGCTGTAATTTTACAGATATATGATGTGTAAAATATTCCTTTTATCTGCCACAGCTCTATAAGTAACAAAAGATTTGTAGTTCTATAAGTAGGATAAAGTAAAGATCACACTTATTGTGCATAATGACCTCCAGAATGAGAAAATATTTTGAGAGGCAAATTTGAAGACCCAAACGATTTCAAACAACTTTCAGGAGAGATTTTTTTCCAATAAAAAAATTAATATGCCTTTAAACTATTAAAAATGTCTTTATCAACACATGTTTCTAAAAAAAAAAGCTCACATAACTACAGATGCTAGAGCTAAAAAGGATAGTAAAGAATCGAAGAACTATAAAAAGATATGGTTACAGTTAACTTGTTTTTAAAAAGAACTCCTCCTACAAGTTTTCATGGTTCAAATCCTGGTGGTCAAAGAGTTTAGGAGTTTTATGACTTAATATAAAATTGTCCATAAAATAAAACATGAAAAAACTATGAAAGGGTTCTGACAGGTATGCATCAAGAAGACAGTGACTGAGGTTAGAAAGTGGATTGAGAAGAAAAAGATTAGCAGCTGGCAAGTGACAGGGTTTCCTTTATGGTGAATATACAGGAAAGAAAAGGAGACCAAGTCATCAAATATGTTTCTATACATGCTAGTAGCAAACTACCCATCAAACACAGCAGTAACCAGACTCCTTACCTTTGGAATGACTTTTTAGGAGGATATACCTGGTTGATTCAGGAAAGAATAACAATAGTAAATAAATCTGAAGTATATGAATTCTAAGGCTTCCTAGAAAATATAAGACATGCAACTCCTGCAATATAAAAGGGAAATATGTCTTGACCACATTAACTTCCTGCTGTGTAAGTTATGGAGCCACATATTTCATTCAGAAAACTGAGTTGTAGAAGTAGGTTCAGTGTGCCTCCTACTTCATTAAGAAAGGAGCACTGTTGGCTGCCCCAGTCCTCTGCTTCTCTGTGGTTTGTGATTGCTTGTATCATTGAAATTATTACTAAGTATTGATGTTAGGTAATTTAATAAGAGAAGAGATTAAATGGGTTATAGGAGTTTCAGAAGGAGATGGGAGATGAAATGACTGTGAGGCTTAATTTAAAAAAGAAAAACTTTATATGAGGGAGGGGAGTCAGGAGTTTTGGTGAACTGGCAAAAGCAGAATGTCCCAGAAGGGAATTGCTCTGTGATTAAAGCTGGGTCTTTACCAGCATGATTTTTTAACTTCCAGAATTTAATTAGAGAAAGTAGAAGAAAGAAAAGAGAACGTTCTTGTCCACAATAAATATTCTTGTCACACACAAAAATATCTGAATTTTCACAAAAGTAAGAAAGATAAAAATCTTTCTAATGTAGAAAACCAGTAACTGTTGAGAAGGAATAAACTTAGAAAGAAAAAGGATCTAGCTGAGAGGTTCATATTCAAAATACATAAGAAACTCAATAGCAAGAATACAAATAACCCAATTTTTAAAGTGGGTAAAGGACCTAATTAGATATTTCTCAAAAAAAAAGACACACAGCCAACAGGAATATAAAACGATGTTTGACATAGCTAATCAGGGAAATACCAACCCCAAACACAATGAATCATTACTTCACACCTGTTAGGATAACTATTGTCAAAAAATAAGAGTGATAGAAATCATTGTTAAAGGTATGTATGAAAGGGAACCCTTGTACATTGTTAATGGGAATATAAATTAGTATAGCCATTATGGAAAAAAGTATGGAGATTCCTTAAATTTTAAAAATTGAACTACATATGCTCCAGTATTCCACCTGCTTGACCAAAGGAAATGAAACTAACCTCCATGTTCATTGCAGCAGTGTTAGAAATAACCAGGTTATAGAATAAACCTGAGTAATCATTAACAGATGAATAAAGTATATACCCAGTGGAATACTATTCAACCCTTAAAAAAGGCAATCATGTCAACATGGATAAACCTGTTAAGTAAAACAGGCCAGGCTCAGAACATCAATTATCACCTCATCAATGATCTCTATTAATGTGTGTGTGTGTGTGTGTGTGTGTGTGTGTGTGTGTGTGTGTGTAGGTTGGTGGAGGGTTGTAGAGGTGATGGCCAAAGGATTCAAAATTTCAGTTAGGTGAGTAAGTTCAAGAGATATATAGCTGGTGGTATCACTAACAATGTAATGTATTTGAAAACCACCAAGAGAACATTTTAAGTGTTCTCACCACAAAAGAATGATAAATAATTGAAGTGATGTACATGTTAATTACCCTAATTGAAATAGCCTGCAATATATACACATTTTAAAACATCATATTCTAAATTATATATGCAGTTTTTATGGGGGTTTCTAGTGTGAACACACTAGAAAGATGAATATGTTAGCAAAAAGACAGTTATACTAAATAGTAAAATTCAAAATAAAATAATTAAAAATGTACTTCAATGATCTCTATTAATAGGCCTGTTTAACCCACCTATGCTTACTGTTTTTAGTGATATAGTAAGCCTACTTTTGCCCTTTTACACAGTGATTTTACCATTTTCTCTGTCTTTCTCTTTGTTGTTTCAGGAACTTTATCAGAATGTTTCTTATTGAGCAAAGTTATTTTGGAATCATAGGTAGAAACTTCCTCTATAAGACCCCCAAAGCTCAGGAACTTAAAACAAGGTTTAACTAATGGAATGGCATTAAACTAAAGTTTCTGTTCATCAAAGAAAAGCACCAAGAGTCTAAAGAGAGAGCCTACAGAATAGAAGGGCTTTGACACTCTATCTCTGAAAGAGGATAAAATCTAGAATATACAAAGTTCTTAAAAGACTGGACACTAGAAATACAAATAACCCAATCAGGAAATGGACAATTAAACTAAATAGATACTTCACAAAAGAATAAATACAAATAGCCAATGAATACATGAAAAAAATATTCAACACCATTAGTAATCAGGGAGATGCAAATCAAAACTACACTGAGATTCCATCTAACTCTAATTAGAATGGCAATCATCAAGAAGCCAAACAACAAGTGCTGGTGATAAAGTGAGGAAATAGAGTTAAACACTTTCTAAATAGACTAAAATCAGAATATTATAGCAATGTGGGCATACCCATGTCTGTAGCAGCACCATTCACAATAGCCAAATTATGGAACCAACCTAGGTGTCCAACAACAGAGAAATGGATTACAAAATTATGGGATATATACACAATGTATTCCTAATCAGCAATAAGGAAGAACAAAAATATGTCATTTGCAGAAAAATGAGTGGACCTGGAGAACATTATGTTAAGTAAGATTAGCTGGTCACAGAAAGTGAAGAGTCCTATGTTTTCTCTCATGCAGAAGCTAGGGAGTAATCCGGATACAATGGGACTTTAGATAATGGAAGAAAAGCCCCAGTGGAGTGATGGAGGAGGTCTAGGGGAGCATGTGTGGGAGGAGAGGGGGAAATAATAGAGGAATGGCTCCCACTGACTTTATATACATATGTGAGAATAGCAATGCCAATCTCAGCATCCTGTTTGGGGAGCAGGGTGGGGGCGTGGAGAAGGAGCCAGGGGGATGCCCAAAGAGAGCTGTGTGCACATATGTCACCATCATTATGAGCACATTATGGTGTGCGACTACAGAGTACCAGTAAAAGTATTTAAACAAGGATTACCAAATATCCTGTCCATGAGGATACCAAAATTCACACTTTTAAATAATTTTAGGGTTAAATAATAAGCAAAAATTAAAATTTCAATGTATTTCTAGCTAAACAGTAGAAACAGCAATATGCATTTGTGGCATGCAGTAGTGCTAAAAGGAGAATATACAGTTTAAGTGTATACATTAGAAAATAAAGCCGGGCGTGGTGGCGCACGCTTGTAATCCCCGCGCTTGGGAGGCAGAGACAGGAGGATCACGCAGGTTCGAAGCCAGCCTCGCTGGTTTAAGAGACCCTGTTTTCAAATTAAAACGTATAAAAATAGATCTGGGAGTGTAGCCCGGAGGTAGAAGGGTTTCCAGAAACCCCAGTACCACACACACACAAAAAAAAAAAACCCCAAAAAAACAAAAAAAAAAAAAGAAAAGAAAAATGGTTGGGAAATTATAGACTAAGAATCCAAATCAAAATATTAAAGAAGAAACAATAAAAGGAGCCCAAAGAAAGTAAAAGAAAGCAAGGAAGAAAGATAAAAATAAAAACAAAGAAGTAGAAGTGAAACATACACAATAAACAGAAGTTGATCAATGAAACCTATGTTATTTGCTAATGACTTTTATTATTAGCTTTTCTTATTATAGCTTTTATTGACAATAAAATAGAATACTAAGCCTGATTTTAAAAAGAAAAAACATTCTATCATTAAGATAGAAAGTGACAAAGAAAAGCTATAATATTTTACATGTCACAAAACATTATTTCATGGATGATATTGAAACAATAAACTAAAAGCCTGAATGGAATGGGTAATTTTCCAGAGAAAAATATAAATTATCAAAATTTTCCCTAGAAAGAAAATATCTTAGTTGGAAAATATATATTTTAATGAGTTGATAATCATAAATGTCCTCCAGTTTATCCTCAATGGAACATAGGCAGATGTATTTTATGGGAATTCTAGAAAACTAAAAGAATCATAACTCCAGGATTGTTTAATTTTTTCCAGGGTTTGGTAAGACCTAGGAAGTTACCCAACTTATTTTATGAGACTAGTGTAACCTGGACACATAAAGAGAACATAGATGACTTTAAAAATACGATTGGGCAATCTTACTCCTAAATACAGATACAGCAACTTTACATAACTCTTAGATGACTATACTCAATATAAAAGTACTCTGCCCAAAGTAATGCCCCACAAATTTAGTTTATCCCAGGACCACAGATATTAAGTGACACAATAACTATGTAATAGGTTGTAATAGAAAAACGATATGAACACCTCAGTAGCTGAAAATTAGTTCAGCATCTTGGTTTGACAAAAAATTTTTAGGTGTTGTATTTTGACTCTATCATTTATTAAATGGAGGATAGATAAGTTTTTCCACACAATTTTGGTAGGAGTATGATGGTATGGGATATAGTTACTCTGCAGAACACTTCTGTATTATCATTTAAATTTTGGCTCAGTTTCTGATGTGTGTGTCTTTTAGCAGAATGATTCTACTTGTTATTATCTACTACACAGAATCACTCTTACATATATACCAGGAGATAGTCATGAGAATGTTTATTTAAAACTTGTTTAAAATCATCAGAAAACTTTAAAGCAATGTAGAGATTCTTAATTAAATAAAATAAATGTGATACATATATATTATGAGATAGTCTGGATATTACATGAACTGTTTCAAAGAAATTAGGTTGTCAGTGAATCAAAGTTTAGCACTTATGTAAATTTATAAAACATTAATATTTGTATAATTTTTCTTTCAATTATTTTAAATTTTAAAATAAAAGTAAACAAATAAAAGTAAACAAATGATCATGGGTGCCTCTATCTATGGTTGCAGATGATAGGCTCAGGTTTAGTGTTTTTTTTTTTTTTTTCTTTCAGGTTCTATTTGTGTGTGTGTGTGTGTGTGTGTGTGTGTGTGTGTGTGTGTGTGATACTGGGGATGGGACCCAGGGTCTTTTCTACCTCTGGGCTACACTCCCAGACCTACTTTCAGCTTTATTTGGAAATAGGGTCTCACTAGGTTGCCGAGAGCCTCACTAAGTCACTGAGGCTGGCTTTGAACCAGTGCGATGCTCCTGTCTCAGCCTCCCAAGTGCGGGGATTACAAGTGTGCACCACCACACCTGGTTATACCTGGTTTATAATGTCTTATTTTTAAAAAACATAGAACCTGAAGCCGGCGTGGTGGCGCACACTTGTAATCCCTGCGTTTGGGAGGTGGAAACAGGAGGATCGCACAGGTTCAGCCACGCTGGCTTAAAGAGACCCTGTTTCCAAATAAAAATATAAAATAGGTCTGGGAGTGTAGCTCAGAGGTAGAAGGGTTTCCAGGAACCCCAGTACCACCAAATACATACATACGTACATACATACATACATACATGAAATAATAAAGCAGGTATAGTGGCATGCATCTGCAATCCAATAATTGGGAGGTGAGACAAGAGAATTTCAGGTTTGAGGCCAGCTTTGGCAAATCAAATAAGACAATATATTCATGTATTGATAAAAAGAATAAAAATGAATACAACTTAAATAGAATATGACAAAAATTAAAGTGATTTGTCAGTGTTGGAATATTACTTATTGTTTATTTTATCATATTTCTGTGTTTTCACTCTTACCTCTCTCTCTCCTTCACACACACACACACACACACACACACACACACACACACACACAATGTAAAAGCACAATATGAAAAGAGTTCACTCTTAGAAAGGGGCTTTGCACAGATAGAGAAGTCATCTGGGAACATTATTTGGAAACAAGAAAAACAATAATTTGAGATCTATAATGCATATATGATGAGAGAAAATGAATAGGGGCTGTTTAAATTAGATATATTTTAATGTTTATTTTACATTTGATATGCATGTTTTCTGGAGCATTCTGAGTAAGTACAGGCAAAGTAGGAGAGGGAATGACTCATAGAACTTGGGACATGCAGCTTTATGGAGGCATTGTGGAGGGTCCTGAGGAAAATATATGAGAAGAGAACTAGAGGAAGATTGGGGATTGGGGCTACAATCAAGTATGACAACTCACTAGCCTGTCTCGAGATAGGACACCCTAAAATTTTTTCACAGGTAGCAAAACCCCTGGAGGACAGAGTGGTTTGACCTGTGTGGAAGGAGTTAAATTTAGCCTGAATTTTGTATCAATTCAAGAGAACTAGGCTATGTGACTAGGAAGGCAACTGGATATGCCCCTCCCAGAACCATTAGGCATGTAGCAAACCAGAGTTTTTTGATGTATGGAATGAAGGGGGTGGGGAGGGTATAGTTCATTTTATGAGGTGGAGAAGAATGAGTCTGGGTTACATACAAGAATGGGAGTGTTTTTAAATGAATAAACACAAATAAATAAATGGAACAATCTGTCAAGACCAAGTTTTTCTTTGTGGGCCATCTGGTTCATATCAATTAGCACACACTTATTTTATTTGATCTTTAAATAGGCATTCTGGCAAAAAGCTCCTAATGTAACCTTAAGTGGAACTGTTCCACATATACATAAAGTGGATAGCCTGTAGAACTTCAAAAAGGGAAAAATATAGTCTGTCTTAGTTGAAAATTTAGCACCAATTAATGTTATTATATTATGTGCATGTTTGTAAATATGGCCATTTAAATACATTAGTATATCTATATATGTATAAAATATATAGTATATAAATGTTTATATGAATATAGTATATTCTTGTATAGTATACAAATAAATATGTATGTATATGTTACTCTACAATACCCTAATCTCTACTTGTTTTGTAGGTAGGGCACAAAATAAATCAGAAAAATAAAGCGTCATACTGAGCAAATAAGGCTACCTAACTGAGGGAGATGGACGGGGGAGAGGAAAACTTCCTAATGTACATGATGCACATTAACAAACATATCAAGTCAATCACTAAGCCAAACATGTGAAGGAAGAAGGGGAAGAGAATGGGGAGGGAACTGAGGAAGAGCTAAATGAGTGAGGTGTGCATGTATGCCTCTGCCATATTGTACTCATTAAGATGTGTGACTACACAGCACCAATAAAATTTAAGAAAACATACACAATGAATTACACTTAAAAGGTCTTTATTTGTTTTGTACTGGAAAGTGAACCCAGGGGTGCTCTACTTCAGAACTGTTTCTGGCCCTGTTTTATTTATTTTTTGGAAAGACGATATCACTGTTGCTGAGAGCCTAAGTTGCTGAGAATGGCTTCCAACCTGGAATCCTCCTGCCTCAGCCTCTCAAGTACTAACATCACAGGCATGCATCACCACTCCCGGCTCCCTCAAAGTTCTTATGAGATTAGTACACATTAGGTCAAATTTCAAAGACATTTTTCATAGTACATGTTAAAATAATCCATATTTGTTACTTTTTAATTCCTTTTACCTAAAGTATTTAGATACCACCTAGCACATGTATATATATATATATATTAATGAAAACCTTCAGTAATAATTCTGTCTTTTGAAGCTGCTGTCATATGTTTATTAATTTTCCTATAAAATACATCTCAAACAATGCCCCCTAAGTTTTTCTTTAAAATAAAAACCAAAAATTATGGCTTATAAAAGCCTACTTTTTTCTGGGGAGGGTATGGTACTGGGGATGGAACCCTTCGACGGGCTATACTCCCAGACCTATTTTATATTTTTATTTGGAAACAGGGTCTCTTAAACCAGGGAGGCTGGCTTTGAACCTTCTTGTCTCTGCCTCCCAACTGCGGGGATTACACGTGTGCGCTACCACCCCTGGTGCCTAAAAGCCTTTTAAAGACCCTAGATATTTAAGTAATGGGGACAAGTGTTAATGTATATTCAAATTGTCCCTTCTTGTTCTTTTCATAAAGTTGGAATATCCTTTTCTCATGCTTTCTCCATCAAAGTGTATCTATAGTTGAAACTCACTAATTTAGTAAATTAATTTTTTTTAGTACCTATACAGCACTGTATTTGTCATCTGTCAAATGTTTAACAAATGTTTCTTCAGCAAATGGATAAGGTATTGTGCCTATAAGACATCATTAATGAGAGTTAAAAATGATTTTATTAGTAGAAGTTCTCTTCATATATTTCAAGAATGGGTTCAGAATGCCACACATTATCATTACACAGAATTGGGGTAATTGGATATTTTGATTAATTGAGAATAGCCATTATATTTAGTAGCTGGATTACAGAACTTCAAAGCATTGGACCATGATATAATATATTAACACTATAATTCTATTGAGCATAATTAAATGTTCCCTTTGTGTTTCAGAGAGAAATTGGGAATTATATGGTTTTCCAGGATAATCATTATGAGTTTTAATTATCTTTTATAGTTATCATGCATGCATTAATTATAAGAAATTGAGCTCAATATTTACAACACATTTAACATACCCAGATAATTCTTTCTTTTAAAGGTACAGATGTAGTTTTATTTGCATTTTCTTTTCTTTTCTTTGTGGTGCTAGGGCTTGCACCCAGGGCCTTAGACCCAAAAGCTATATATCTTGTCTTATTTTTACTTTTTATTAAAAACAGGGTCTAAGTTGCTGAGGCTGGCTTTGAACTTGTGGTCTCCTGTCTCAGCCTTTCAAATACTGGGATTATAGGCATTTGTCACCATGTACAGCTTACAATTTTCTTTTCTGAGGATGGAAAATATATGAAATATGACTCTTAAAATTGGGGATTTTGAAATTCTGGCATTATTTTGTTGTATTGCATTATCTACAATTTAACTCTTAATTTGAACTCCATATTTGAATTTGAACTCAATATTCCAGACTATTTATTCCAATAATATCTTAATATATCTACTCTAATATACCTGCTCTTAAATTATTTTATATTCTACATTGATATCAATGATTTTGAATTGTGAGATATCTAAAGAGCAGAAGTAGTAGGTATCTTTCTCAAATTGTCCATGTTATTTTTAGCTTAATGCTCATTGTTTTAATAAGGACATTTTGAAATATAATGCACTAATAATATTTTAGTGCTAGAGAAACCATATAGTAGTAGTAGTAAGTGGTAAATTTAGATAATTAACCATAATTTATTACATACTTAAGTTCTGAAAATACAGTAAATATGGCAACATATTTTGAGATTATCATTATCACCAATATATTTTAAATGGAAAACTGAGGCTCATGTATGTTGAATAATTTGTGAAGATATGTACAACTAGTGTTACTTTAGCCAAGATTATTTCCAAGTCTTTGCTTTTAGCTACTAAAGAAGACAGACTTGTACACTGCAATAGATACTTATGTTATTGTCTATTCACTCTTTAAAAAATAAGATGACTGAAGAAAAGAAAGATTTTTTTTGACAAGGTCAGCAGTTTTAGATGGTGAACTCAGTACTGTCACCCAGGTAACAGTAATTTCAATACAAAACTTCTTGCTACCATCTCCTGTCTTTCCCTGTGTTTGTATGTGATATTGCTTTGGATTCGTTTATTCACTGAGTTCATTTTTCTATGGTGCATTTTTTACCTATATTCTTTAGAAACTTCACAAAGTTATTTGGACATTAAACTTAATTCACCTAAACATTTGAAAACTTTTAAGATGCCACTGGGCTAATTGAAAATTAGTGATTTTTTTAAAAAATAGAAGCCCTTTTGAGGCTAGAAATTAATGAACAGAAAAAGTACACCCATGTTTAGAAAGAGGCTTTATAATAGTCTAAGGTAAAATTTATTGGATTAATCCTCTTAATGAGTTATATATAATATGCGCTCATTCAGTAAGTTAAAGATCATCTTAGCTGACAAGTGGGCAGATTCTGGCAGACTCATGAATCTGGAGTTTGTAGTAAAGCAGGTGAATGTGCTGCTGCTGCTGCTGCTGCTGCTGCTGCTGCTGCTGCTGCTGCTGCTGCTGCTGCTGCTGCTGTCACTGGTGTTTGAGGAGGAAACCTGCGAAAGCCTTATGGTGGGATGGCTCCTGGTCTTCAGAGAGGAAGACAGATACCTGCTCTTCCAAATGCCCAATGTACAATTCTAGGCTGGAAGAATGTCCTTCCTCTGGACACAAACAGCAAACTGAGCTTTGCAAGGCTGAGATGATTTGCCTCTTCATCCTGTGGACCATTTCATAAAAGGGTGTTTCTCTTCAGGTCATCAAAGCATAACACTAATTGACCAATAAAACCTCTATTCACTGAAGTAGTTGGCAAAGGATCTGGAGTTTCACTGCAATTCTTGCTGAACCATGGGCCTCTGTCCTCCTTCAGGCTACCTCACTCTCAAGGGCAATTACTGAATTGCAAGTGCCTTAGGCTGCAAGTCAGAGTTTACTAAAAATTGTTTCAAATTATAGCATCATCGGAATCAGATGTGGGCTCTAGTTAAGAAACATTAGCTAAAGCGCATGATGTCATCAGCAAAGCATAGGTCTGACTGCTCATTATTCCCCCAACAATGTTAATGGGGAAATAAAATGCAATTAGTACCTTAAGGCTTTTTACAGCAAGATTTCTACATTTTTAAATTCATAATTCTTATTGCTTTTAGTAGACTTCTAACCTTGAAATTCAATGATCTATTACAAAATAATATTATTTAGCCATACTAAAGTATTTCTTTGTTCTTCTTTAAGGCAAATGACTATTCTTATGCTTTTTAACAATATGAATTATATTATCATTTGTATTGTATATTTAACATCTTTGTCCTTCTCATAATGTTATCTACATATCATTTAGGAATGGAAACTTTGTTTTATTCATCTTTATGGTTTTTGGATAACACAAACCTTTAACATATAATGTACACAATAAATATTTACTAATTCAAAATTTTTGTTTAGTATTCTATTCTGAGAATGTTTAGAAACAATTGTTTTCTGGGTGTGAAATGTGAAACTTGAAAATTTTTATGATATTTATGGAAGTAAATTGTCTTTATTATTTGTAATACAGAAAATCTAACTATAATAGATTCATGAGCTTTCTCATTGTTCTTCCTATTATAGGCATAATAATATATTTATGCTTATATTTAATAAAAATATATGTAGAGAAAATAAATTTGTATTAAATTTATGTACATAAACATATATATATATATATATATATACGCACATACTAAGAGTATAATCAAATTCAAATACAACATCCATATATTCTATTAATACTAATTACATGAAAATCTGTAAAATATCTTTACTCCAGTGATATGGCTGATGAATGAAAGAACTTGACCCTAACCCCTAAAAAGGTTAAAACTCATTTCATTAAGAATCTCGGGGTGAGTGAAAGCTAAATTCTTGATATTTTACATAAACATATGCAATTCATTTTCTTGCATGGTGCTGGGGATTTAATCCAGGGGCATTGTACCTCTGAGCTACATCCCTAGCCTTATTTATCTTTATTTTGAAACAGGGTCTTGCTTAGTTGTTGAGGGTCTCACTAAATTTCTGATGCTGGCCTATAAACTGTAATCCTTCTGTGTCAGCTTTTCAAGTGCTAAGATTACAGCTGTGTGCTACTATCCATGGCTACATATATAATTAATTTTAAAATATATTTGATTAAACCTGCTATTTTCTAAAGTGAAGTAATAATATCCTTCTATGAAAGCGTTTAGTAAAGGCTATAAAAGATTTCTATTCACTTCTCATTTTAAGCTTGGTATTTAAAATTTTTTTATATATAGCTATGTATGTAAACTAAAATCCTCAATAATATAAATTGAGCAGTGTTTCCATCAGATTAATTTGAGCACTACACACATAATAGGAATATTTTAACTTCATTATTTACTAGACATGAAATCATTAAACTAAAAACCACTAAATGTTGAATAAAATACATAACTCCTAAAATCAGTATTTGAAGATTCTTGACATTCAACACTGGTCCATTTAAAAGAAAGTGAAACATTAAATTATGCACTTACCTAAATAGAGACAAGCTAAACTTAGTACTCCAATCACCGTTAAATGTGATGTTAAATGGTCAAAATCACTTTGGTTGGAATTTAGGATGAGAGTAGAATAGAGACCCAAGAAACAGCTGCAAAAAGTTCAATATTTAAAAGAGATAATTTTATATATATTTTATAGAAGAGGATTTTTAACTTAGTTCGTTGGGTAACAGGAGGGACTGAGAGGATGCCATAATCACCTCTCTGTTTTAAAGAAATTTATGTAATGACCATGAAATGCAGCATCTGGTGCTGGATTGGATTGTGATTCTCAACAACAGGGTGCTGGTGTGGCTGGCAAATTTCAATTGGGTGTCTATTCATCAGTGTTAATTTACTTCTGTTTACACATTGCACTACTCTTGTTATGAAAGAAAAAGTCCCTGTATTTTAGGAAACACAACATTGTAAAGAAAAAAGGACATCATATCTGCCACTTTATTTTAAGGTTTCAGGAAAAAATATCTGAGGTACACATAGTAGAGGGAGACAAAAGCAAGAAAATACTAACATTTGGCAAGCTCAGATGAAAGGTGCACAGAATTTTCTGTAATACTTTTCAAAACTTTTAAAGTCTGAAACAAAGTCTAAGAAAGGTTTTTAGAAAGAGATCTAATGTGTCTACAATATAAAATGGGGTAAGAAATGACCATGGTGGGAGATTAGGCATAACATGCTCTTCATTAACATCTTTATGGAGGGAAATAGAGGACATCCCCAAAATCCAAAACTTAACATGTATACATCTTTCAATTCAGCAACCTCTGCTTCTGACATGTGCTTCATGCAAATATAAATATCCATGCACAAATGTATTTATCATAGTATGGTTTTTTTAGTATGGAAAAAAGAAAATGACCTATGTGTACTCTTGACAATAAGTTATATGAAAGCAAAATTATCTTATGGAAACATAAAAATTAAAAATTAGATTTATGAATGTCTTATATGTCCCTACCTAGAACAAACTCCATTGCACATTATATGAAGAAGGAGGAAGAGGATGGGTGGGGAGGAGGAGGAGGACGAGGACGAGGAGGATGATGATGATGAGGAGGAGGAGGAGGAAGAAGAAGAAGAAAAGATAGAACATAAGGCAAAATCCCCTTTATGTTAAATTATCCTTTATATTTAAAAATTATAGTTCAGAAATGCCTAGATAAGGTATGGTTGAATACAAATCCATGGTGACACCTGGGAAAGAGAGAGAAAATCATTTAAAGAGAGAAGCCTGTGACAGCAACTTCAAGTGCTTACTCTAAATACATGTGTCCATCTGATTCTACATCACATGGCCAGGCATTACTTGTATAGTTCACAAGTAAAAAGTCAGAAAGTTCAAAAATAAATTTTGTTACAGTGGAGTAAGATTATAGGCTGCTGACATAGTTTGATGAAATAAAGTATGAAACTTAATTAAGGTAGTGTCCAGAGGAATTAGGGAGAGAGAGGAGGTGGAAGGTCTAATAGGGAGAACGTGTTTTTTGACTCCTGGTTCCAGAGATTTTGGCCTGTGATTGGTTCATTCCATTACTCTGGCAGGAGCATTGTAGGAGGAAAGCCGCTCACCATAAGGGCCAGAGAGCAATTTGAGAGGAAGCTGAGGCTCAGCCTCCCAGTATCTCCTTTCATTCTCGTCTCTGATATGGTCCACTCCCTCCCAATAGCACCATAGGCTAGCGACCAAGCCTTTCACACACATGGACAATTAGAGGATATTTAATTTTAAAAACATAATAGAGTATATATTGAACTTGGGACTTGAAACAATATACAGTGTGATAAAGGAAGGAAAATATAGTGTGGATGACTGGAACAGCAAATTCTTTAAATGAAATGGGAAATGAGAAGACCTGCTGATTTCTGAGGAGAACACAACAACCTTTATTTTAAAGACACTGAATTTGAGGTATCAGAATATTCCACAAATCTCCAAATATAAAGTACACAAGTGAGAATTTACCCTGGAGTTAAGGGACAAAACTTTTGAGAGAAGTAAACCAACCCTCAGTAATGTTTCTTTGTTATAATCATTGTCTAACGTTCCATTTGAAGTCATATATACATGTAATCCTGGGATAGATATTTATATATATTTTGGTATTAAGTTGCTCTTAAGAGGGCACAATATGTTACCAAAAAGAAATTCATTCACATTATTTTCAGTACGTACATTTCTGTACAATAAAACTTATCTTCAATATAGTATATCTTTCATGTAAAACACTAAATGAGATTTCCCTATATGAATGCAATTTTCAGGAATAAAAACATAAATATAATTATTACAAATAAGAATTTAAATTATTTAAATTCTATGTGAGACATTTTCCTTCTATCACAGTTCCAATACAGTGCTCTTGCACTGGGTCTTAGTAAGAGATTGAAGTTCATCAGTAGGATTATTTGTGACCTTTTACAATTATGTGGATGGATATGCTTTTACAACTAGAGGGTGCTGAAGGGCTACAGAGCACAAGATTATAAACCATTAAAGAAAAATTCATGATCAGTGATAATCTTTTCAAAATAAAGTCTTCAATTACCTGGACAGCACTGAATTGCATATGGTAATTTGCATATGCAACAATTTTATTGAATTGGCCATTGACTTTCATCTAGACAAACTCTCAAAGCCATGTAAGCATACTTCTAATTTCAACTGTGGTCGAAATAAAAAGGTGCATTGGAAGTGATATTATTAGGAAATGAAGGGTCTCATAAAATGAGACTTAGTGCTTATTTTCAGGTTGGAACAAGATCAAAGTAAGTAAATCTCAGTTGCTTAGACTTTTGGCAAGAAAAAATACAAGTAGAAGTGAAGTCTAACATACACAAAGATAGTATTTACTTAATCTTTAAGTGTTTTGTAACATATACCAAAAACTCAAACAAATAAAACAAAGTAATTCAGAAAACATTTAACTTAATTTAAAAATGTAAACATTTTAATAAAATAAAGAAGTTAAAATCCTTTTATGTTTATGGATTTCCCCCCCAAATCAAGTTAATTCTAGCAAAAGGGTATTTATTTCCTCTTGGTTTCCTAAAAATGACATGAAATAACACACACACACACACACACACACATATACATATCACTGCATTCTGATTTAAAATATGTATAACTCTTTTTAAGGCACAAAGCTTTTGCGTACTCTGTATCAACAAATGAAATCCATGAAAATATATTTAGGTTTTAAGATGAATTAAATACATTTCTTTTACCGTAAATATTTAATTGATCTGTCCTTTACTTTTATTTAATTGGAAGCCAGAATTCAGTATGCATTTATGTAAGTGCAGACTTCCCTCTGTTTCAAAAAGTACTTACTATTTATTTTCTGGCAATTTGACAACACAGGCACACCTTAAAATGAGCCGATTTTACAAATTAACAATTTTTGAGCTTATTTCCTCCACAGAGCCTGCATAATTATAACTGATATGTTTCTATTTACAAAATTTAAACAATATGTAGCATTACTTTGTTTAATCTATGATAATACCATCTAAAGTTCTACAAGAATAAGATGGCTCTCTTTGAGAGCTACACAGAAGGAAATTTGAAATGCTACATACATTAGAATGGTGAACATAACAGGAATCAGCGTGCATATCATTTTATTATCAGAATTATGTGAAGCGTTTGCAGCTTACACTGAAGAGAATTGCTTGGATTCATATTATATGAGTATGCTTCTCCTTCATTTATTCCTAAAGCAATATGCTCGCTATACATATATACATCATTATTAGAGCACAGACATTACAGGATCATGCTGCCATTCAAAGTCAGGTGCCACATTTTATTACAATCAAATGGCATCCACAATGCAATATATTGCTATGAAAATGCAAAAGTTTTCACAGATCAGCATTTGTGAACTGGTTTGATCATGATGAAATGGGATTTTATTTCATACAAGTAGAAGAGATTTATCATAAATATATAGACCAATATATAACATTGAAGAACAAGAAGCAGAAAGGAAACAGAGCTCGTGCATATAGATCGATTCTCTTTGCTGCTGTTGGAATAACAGGTTTGGCAGGGGGAGGCTTCTTGTTGTTCTTTGCCTGAGATTTCCCAAGCCCGTTGTTGACTTCAATGGGTTTCCCATAGCAGTCATAATTGGATAATTCAAAATCTCTTGGTAAGCTTCCAACAATGCTGAAGTCGTTAGATCTCAGATCAGACTTGGAAGTACAAACCTTTTTGCATCTGGTCTCACCAACCTGAGGACAAAATTAAAGACAGAATGTTTTCAGAATTTCATTATATTTAAAACACAACTGTTTGAAAGGATATTTTAAAAGTTGCTAGTTTCCATAAGAAGGTATTTGTTCTCACCACAAAGGACTAACACACATAATAACCATCAGATATCTTGAACATTTGGGGTTTGAAAATAATTGTCTAAATAACAAGGGTATGTCATTGGAACAAATGTGTGATTGGTTTTTTAATGCTAAAGAATAAAAGCATATATAAACATTTATTTTCAACTTGTGAGAGTTTTCTTGGTGTAAAGACAAAAAATTTAAAAATGCATCCTTAGTCCAAAACAAGCATGACACAAATGACATTATTACAATGTATAGATTATAGAAATCTTATACTTTTAATCTTTGATTTCCCTATTGTTCTTATTTCCAAATAAATTGTTTATAAATGACTGAGGAATTTATCCCTTCAACGAGAGACTGTGACTCCAAACCACATTCACAAATGAGAAGTAAAACATGATCATAGTTATCATGAGCCAAAGATGATTAGTAGTGGGCAGCTTTCCCACTTTGCTAACTAAAGTTGTATAAAACTGTCTCACTCAGAAAATAGGAAGAAGTTATATACATTTAACTAGACCATAGAGCATAGAGATTATTTAGTTATTATTTCCTAAATTTAAAATTAAATCAGTTCCTTACAATATACAAAAAAAAATCCTTCTGACTGAACTTTTTCTAGCAATGAGAAATGCTTTCCAAAATGTCAGAGGTGTGGGCTAATTCCCCCTGCCTTAGAATAGTACCATATTAAAGGCCATGAGAGGTGAGCGACCAACTTAACTGCTTAATTTTTTCACTAAATTTTAGGATTCACCTTTGGAATCTTCAGTATAGACATTTTGTTAACATTTTCCTGAAAAAGAAAACCATCTCATTGTATATTATTTGGATATTATCTACATTTTGCTTCTTAGTGTAATACACTGACAGGTTTTATTTAGGTATATTAAATTATGGCTGGGTAAAAAATATATGTAATGTAATAAATAAAATGAATTTTATTCCCCAGTAATACATAGGCACCAGAAGACTATCCTTTATTTGAACAAATACTGATATGTATTCAACACATATATTTGCAGTGCCAGATTGGCAGAGTTCAGAGGGAGACAGCAAAAAATAACCAAGACATATGTACTGAGTGAAAAACCAAGTTCAGAAAACCAGAAATTATTCCTCATATCAAGCAATAACACTGCTGATTGACCTTGGAAATGCTAATTACTATGAGTTGATCTTTACCGAATGAATACTTAATTCAAACATCACATCATATCTCATAAATGTGTACACATATTGTGTATGAATAAAAAAGTAAAAATGCAAAAATACATAAAATTTTCCCATTCATTCTTTTCTCCTCTCTCTCTCTCTCTCTCTCTCTCTCTCTCTCTCTCTCTCTCTCTCTCTCTCTCTCTCTCTCTCTCGTACTGAGGATTAAACCTGGTGGCATTCTACTTCCAAGCTATATCCCTGGCCCTATTTGCCCTATTTTATTTTTTAGTTTGAAATAGTGTCTCACTAAACTGCTGAGGGTCTTAACCTAGTTGTTGAGGCTAGCCTTGAACCTAAAATCCTTCTGTCTCAACCTCCCAAGTATAGAGATTACAAGAATGCACCGCCATGCCAATGTACCCTACATTTTTTAATGTACACTTACAATTTCTCTATGGTGAGACTACCACTGTGCTGAAAGACCCTCCCTACAGTCAGATATTGCCTGCAAATGTCCAGCGACTGGTTAGAGTTACGAGTAAGAGAAGAAACAAAGATAGCAACTAAAGTCTAAATTTTTAAAATGTGACTTTGGGAAATACACACACACACACACACACACACACACACACACACACTTACTTTCATGCCTCCATTCCCTCTCCAATTTAAGTTGTCCAAATTGAATATTTCAAAGACTACCTTCAGAAATTAGTCAACGGCCTATGCACCATGTGTGCATGTGGGCAGCTCACACACTTGCATACTTGCACTTTTCCTGTGCCCTATTATTGTTCTAGATCGGATACCAGACTGAAGATCACACTGAAAGCTCAAGTTTCTAAGTGCCATTTGAGGAGAATGTCAGTCTCCTCATGAATTTGGGAACTTTTTTAAAGAGTAAAATGCTACTTGGATTGGAGTAGAAGTAAAAATAGACTCTGCAGATCCATCTTTCCATGATTCTCAGATTCTCAGAGCAATCTTTAAAATGAGGAGCTCAGAGAATCCCAACCTTTCTTTCTCCCTTTATAACTCCCAACTTCAAAGGCTTTGGGTGCACTTAATTTGGCTTCAGAATCTACTTATCAAACAGATTAGTAGCTTCGGAAACAGACTTAGGAAAAATGACTCCTTGCCACTTAATTTTAATTTTTCATAAGCAAGACTAAATGTATTTACTATAGATATTTATTTACTATAAATCAAAGATTTTATACAACTTAAGGTATGTCTTTAGTGTCTATAAGTAACTAAACATATGATCAAATTTATATATTATGATCTAAATCACACATGAATATTTTAAATTTATACTCTCATATTCTTCAATTCTGTAGCAATTTTAATAATTTTAAGTTCTTACCTACATAATTTAGTAAGAATATGGATAATGAATGCTATTAATTCAAATATATTGTTCAAATGTAATAAGCATGTCAATAAGACAATAACTTCTTCAATACTAAAACAATTATATACAAAAAGCATTCCAAAAAATCTTCAAGTTGTTTATATTTTAGCCTTTTATTTACTAAACTTCTCTCATAGATATATTATAGAATATGTACATTCAAAATGAGTAGAGTGGTGTGTGTGTGCATCAGTGCATGTGCGATATCTCTGCATAAGGAGTAAGATTTGGGTTGCCACTGAGAAGAGCCTTCAAGCTTTCTTGGATATGGCATGATTCATTAACCATGTTCTCTTGTTCCATTCATCAGCAATTTCACAAAAACAAAACTTCTTTTTTTTAGTTAATATTCTTTAGACCTTATTTTATGATTTGGGTTTGGAATGCCTTTCCCTCTCACCCCTGTCCCAAAAGGCAAAGTATGCAACAATATTCAGAGATGACTTAGAGACAGGCTCTGATCTCATCAGTGGGTATGTCGCTGGAGGGTTAATCATTTTAAAAATTTTTTATTGGTGCATTGTAGTCATAAATATTAATGGGATACAAGGTGGTGGAGGCATACATGCACACATCACCCAATTAGCCCTTACCCAATGCCCGCAGCATTCCTTCCCTTTTCCTCCTTCTCATGCTTGGCTTAGTGATTGACTTTGATATGTTTGTGAATTAACATCTTGTGCATTAGAGAATTTCACTTTTCACCCCTCCTATCCCCTCAGGTCTCCTTATTTGCTCATTAATAGAATCTCCTTCTTCATCTAGAGTTCCTCCTATGATCCATTTCTTCCTAGCTTTAACATATTAGGAAGAGGATCCGATTTCTTATTTTTTGTGACTGACTAATCTCACTAGCATAATCTCCTCCAGTTCCATCCATTTCCCTGTAAATGACATAATTGTGTTTTTTTATGGCTGAGTAAAATTCTATTGCATACATATCCCACAGGTTTGTAAAAAATCATACAGATAAAACCTTCCTAATACTTCAAACTTCAGCTCTATAAGTAAATAACACATTTCTTGACCTTTAGACTTAAAGCATAATTTCATGGTGATAAGGTATTTTCCACAGATGATAAAAATGTGTTTGGAGCAAATAGTATGTATTTATTTTACCAAATTTTAATCAATCTTTATTGTATGGGTATGGGAGGGTACTGGGTATTGAACCTAGGGGGTCTATACCCCTGAACTACTTCATCCTCAAACCTTTTAATTTTTATTTTGAAGCAGGGTCTCAATAAATTAACTATGGATCTCACTAAGTTGCTGAAGCTGGTATCACATCTGTGATCCTCCTGTCTAACTTCCCAAGTACTGGGATCTCAGGTGTGCAATATCACTCTGGCTATCATTCATTATTTTAAAAAAATCTATCATTACCCTAATGAAACAACTCTCTTATTTATGGATGAGGAGCAACTATTATTTTTTAGCCTATTCAAAACTGTTGTTATGATTACTGTTTGGTCTTCTATTCATAAACCTTTAGAAAAGGTGCTAGAAACAGTAAGTCTTTAATTGTGTTTGTTGAATGAAGAAAAATATATATATTATAGCCAGGCACTGTGCACAGGTCTGTAATCCCAATACTTAAGAGGGTGAGGTAGGATGATACAGGTTAGAAGCCAATGTGTGGTGACTTAGCAAGACCCTCTCTCAATATAAAAAATAAAATAGGGCTCAGAGATAGAACATCTCTAGTTCAATCCTTAGTAACACACACACACACACACACACACACACACACACACACACAACAAAAAAAATATGAGTGGAGGAACAAATTATTGACTAACTATTGGAATACTTGAAAAATACCACTTTTAGGTAGGGGAAAAACAGAAAATTATATATTTATGAGAAAGTATTTTATATACAGTCTACAAACTATAAAACTATCATGCTAACAACTAGATTAAATTATTCATATTTTTATAATTTCAGTAATTTTTCCTTAGCAAGCACAATGTTATTTTTAAAATTAGCTTCAAAAAGTTTCTACAATCCAAATTTTATTGTGCTTCCATTTATTACTATTGTTATTCTATCTAAAAATAACTGACATGTCACCTGATTGAAATCACTTGATAAAAGTTTGTGTTCTGGGAAGCAAAACACATCGGAAAAAATACATTTTGAATTCAAAACCATAATTATATTTTGAAGAAAAACCACTGCTTAAAAAATAGAAAAATGAGATATTTTTAATTGTTTCCATTGTTCTATTTTCTTTCACGTGTAAGTATTAATAATATGAATTAATCAAATTATAGATTTGATGTAAGTTTGGTGTGTGCATTAAAGCTTACTTATTTTTGGACTCTTTATTTTGAAGCCTAGCTCAAGATACATATATTACATGGGTATATATCTATTTTAGAAAATGTGTTTTATCTGGGCAAAAGTAGTAATAATTTACATCCATTTTAGAGATTTAAAGCCTCAATTAGCTCTTAACTCTCTTCAGCATCTCTTTATGACTTTTTTTTAGTAAACTACCACAATAGTTACAGAATTTAGTTTTGTTTCTATTAGCAGCTAAAACCAGAGAATTAAATTATAGGAGTTCTTAAGTATGTTGATTTTTTTTTCTTTTGTGGTGTGGGGTTCCTGGAAACCCTTCTACCTCTGGGCTACCCTCCCAGACCCATTTTTATATTTTTATTTGGAAACAGAGTCTCTTAAGCCAGCGAGTCTGACTTCTAACCTGCAGGATCCTCCTGTCTCCGCCTCCCAAGTGCGGGGATTACAAGCATGCACCACCATGCCCAACAAGTATAAAATTTTATTTACTCAGTAATTAATTTAATTTTTTTCAGTTTCATACATATTTATTGAGAAACTAAGAGGCACCTATTAAAGTGCAGGTTGAGGCAGGCGTGGTGGCACACCCTTGTAATCCTGATACTAAGGAGGCTGAAACAGGAAAATCACATTCTTGTAGCCAGCCTCAGAAACTTAGTGAGACCCTGTTTCCAAATAAAAAATGTAAAAAGAGGGATGGGGATGTAGCTCCGAGATAGAATGCTCCTGTGTTCAATTCTTAATAAAAATAAAAAATAAAAGTGAAGTTTGTTAGAAACAAGACTAAATCTTAGCCCTTAAGATTCAAGCCGGGCGTGGTGGCACTCGCTTGTAATCCCCACGCTTGGGAGGCAGAGACAGGAGGATCGCGCAGGTTCGAAGCCAGCGGCGAATGCTGGTTTAGGAGACCCTGTTTCCAAATAAAAATGTTAAAATAGGTCTGGGAGTGTAGCCCGGAGGTAGAAGGGCTTCCAGGAACCCCAGTACCACCAAAAAAAAAAAAAAAAAAAAAAGATTGAGTGATGGATGTTTAGATACATTCAAATGGATTCCTACCCATAAGACTGGGGGACGGGGGAGAGTAGTGTGCATGACTGGTGGACTAAATGCTTTGGATTTGGAGTCAGACATGCCTAGTCTGCAATTCCAGCTTTAACACCATCAAAGGCACTTTGAGATTTTGGGTGAATCCACATACTCCTTCCAACCAGATGAGTTCAGTACTATGATCAAATCCATCATAAAGATAGGGAAACTAAAGGCCAGAATGGGCCCGTGAATTTCCCAACATCATAAAATTAGTAAATAGAAGATCTAGGCTTTGGACACTAGAATTGGGTCTGAGACTACATACTTCCAAACAGGAGTTATTTCTGTTTTAAATGCAAACACAGCCTCAAAAAGGTTAGTTTAATTATTTAAAGAAAAAAATTTTAAATAACATGATTAAGCCTAGTATTTCAGGGATTTCTTATCCTTTATATTCATGTTCATAAATAACCTTAACGTGCTCTATAATGCTCAAAAAAGTTGACTCTAATTAGTCTCCTTCCATCAATATACCACTTGACAGAATATATTAAGCTGTCAGGATAACTCTCACATTTGTTCTCTCTGTTCATCACAAATTTCTGCAAATATTAAGGTCCCTGACACACTAGGGGATGGAGCTGCTTGTGGTATTGGTGGAGTCAAGCACCTGCAGGAGATTTTTGTTTTCTTCTACAGGGCTCAAGTAGGGTTTGAGTGATTAATGGCTATATATGTAACTGCCAAGATTACTTCCTTTTCCTCGGCATCTGCATGAAGATTTCCCATGCAGGAAATTGGCTAAAGCTTCAAGGAAGGTCTCTGGCCAAAGTACTCCCCCACTCTTAGATATTCTTTCATAACTATTATTATTTTGGTAATAATTCTTTTAACTTTCCATACAAATTGCTCCAGTGATGTAAGATCAGGACTGTGGGAGAAACTGAGTCCATGGAAAATTTTCTAGTAATTTGTCTGAGCCTCTAAGCGCCCCTGGCTTTGCTCAAATGGTAAAAAAAAATCTAGTCAGAATTCAGATACTGTGGAAGCATCCCAGCTGCTGCAATTACAAATGTAGAATTCCTCCCTATCTTTGACCTTCATTCTAATCAGTACAATAGAGCCAGGGCTAGGAGGGATCTTGACCTTTGCACTTAGTGATAGCACTGCCTGGAGACAGGACGACACCACCTGGTTAAAATAGTTATGACAGAACAAAAGACAGATATAATAAAACTTCATGTTGTTTTTTTGGCCCTGTCTACTAAAATATATTTTAAGTGTTAATAGGGTGAAGTGTTCAGACAGCAGATGGTATTTCAGACAAAATCCAGCAGACATTCATCGAAATCCTCTAAATCATCACAAATATACATGGATTTCCCTACGCCAATTACATGTATGAAATCTGGAATCTCTGACTTCATCCCCATGCAGCTCAAAGGAGGTTGCTAGATAGAGAAGGACATTGGACTAAGCCCTAAGAATAAAAGTTCCAAAAGGGTTAAAGAAAACTCTTAAAAACTGAATTCTTCAAGTGATTTTGGGTGTGACTTTTGTTCCTCTGGAATTTGCCCACTAAAAGCCTCTGCAGCTGCAAGGCAAGGCCAAAGGGGCTGACCTGAAGCACAAGACCCACCTGCAGGGTCATGGAACTGATTTCAATCACAAAGACCTGCGATGTCACAGGCCTTATTTTGTTTTGTTCAGGGTTGGTGATTTACATGTATATCTCACTATTGTATTTTGGGTGTTTGCACTTTTCTACTAGGGAATCACGGGGAAATAGGGAAATACAAAAAATCTTGTGTCTAGAATAAAGTGGTCAATCGCACAAGAGGCTTTGGTCCATGTCAATCAATTCAGATTTTTCCCCGGAGAGGAATCTCCACATTTAGCGCCGTGAACAGGAACTTAAAGGAGTTTATTTCATAAAAGGGAAAAAATCGCTGCAGATAAGTAGCTGCAGAACTACCACCTAAACCTTTGTCCTTCTTTCTGAGATAATTCGGTCCCGAACGGATTCAGTGACCGTATTCAGTGCTGGATTTATTATTCCCGATTGAGCCAGTTGACTGCATGTAACAAGATGGTAAAAGATAGGTTGATATCAATGGAGAAGAAAAAAATATGTGTATTTCAGAAGAGGAAGCAAAGTTTCTCAGAAGAGCATGCTTTTGGTTCCTTGAATTGCTAAAACAATCTTTTTATAGTCTTAGCTATTGCTAATACTATTGGCGTCTTTGGCTTTAGTAGTAACAGAGACTAATCAAGACATAATACTGTGAAAGGGAGCCATAATTTTTCCTGGTGCTAGATAAAATGAATCTAAAGTGGCTCCATTAATAATGTGGTTGTAGCATTAATGAAAACGTTAAAAGCAGCTCGGTAAATCTATGTAATTCTTGGAGTATGAAAGGTTGGGTGAGGAAAAAGTAAAGATAGGAAGATGTCAATGGAGGATTGGTAGACAACTAGAATTATAAAAAGAAGAAAGAGCAGAAAAAGAAGAGTACGGAAAAGAAGAAGATGGAGACAGAGAAAGAGAAGGAGAAATCTCTGAAAGGCACAGAAAAGAAGGCAGATCTTTTGGGGACTATCATACCCAAGGAATCACATAATATTGAGTTTCTCCTTTTCCTTTTTGCCTCACGTATCCTAGATTTGGAATTTAAAAAATGACACCTAGAAATTCCAATGGGTGCAGATAAGAAAAAAAATCCAATATTAGGTTGACCTGTCTAATCAGAGAGCAATGAAAGGGGCAGCCCCCAAATACAGAAAATTCTTAGTCAATAACCTCTCTCATTTAACAAAATATCACAAAAATCACAAAAACCTTGCCAGTCAAGGTTGATAGAGGAGCAGAGCCTCAGATGTTCCAAGACTCCCACTGCAGTGGTGTCCCAGAAGGCAAGTGGAGAGCCTAGATTCTCACCTCTGTATACCAGCAACAAGGCCCAGGTCCTGCTCAGTGGAGGACATGTTGGGAGCATGGAACCCCCCCCCCTTCATTCAGCAGTAATAGGATGCTCTGCCTTCTCCACACTATTGTAACATCATAGGAGGCCCTAGAGAGTCAGTACTTTTACCATCACGAATCCGACAGGAAAGCACTTTTGCATCAGAAGAGACCACACTGGGAACTGAAACCTTCCCATCCTACCCTGCAGGAAAAAGAAGCCCAGCCTCAGTGCAGAGAGGATAGGAGGGACCATTGCCCTGGATAATTTCATTCTTACCTGCAAAGTCGTAATATGAACAGGGGTCCCCGTACCATTCACAGTATTCTTTTTAGCTGCATTCCCACCTTTTCCTTCAGCTTGCTCAGCCTTAGCAATTCGTGCTTTCTCAGCTTCAACTCTTTTGGGGTTGTTCAGCATCACCTGGACCACAGCATACTCGACCAGCGAAGCAAACCCAAAGAGAAGACAGGCAATGAGCCAAACATCAAGAGCCTTCACGTAGGACACTTTGGGAAGCTCAGCAGCAAGGGTGGTGCACTCAGAGGCCAAGCTGAGTACTGAGAAGATGCCTAAAAAAGCAGAAATGGAAATGAAAGTGTCTTGCACTCCCCTAAAATGTTCTGCAATCATTCATAAAATCCTGTCCTGCTGATTCATAAAATCCTCTCTAGTAACTTTCTATAGGTCATAAACAATACATTAGGTCCATTAAATGTCACGAACTAGAAGAAATCGTACTATATGCCTTTTATGTAAAGATTATTGATTATGTGGAATGATATTGGAAATTACTCATCATCTTAAAAACACATAAAAATGTAAAACAAGGTATAAAAATACAATGTGAATCTGGTTTAAATATTAATGGTGTCTAAAACTATTCTATAGTATCTGAGGAAGTCATGAAGGTCATTAATTAGACAGAATTATTTTATTTTCAGCTTTGCTTTAGAGAGATTTAAGTTACCCATGGAATTTATGTCTCTGAATAACTAAATATGAACAAGAATAGAAGATATAAAGCAATTTTCTGATAAGAAATTATCACAATAAAATATATTTCATAGTGAAGAAAAAGTAAAGAAAATCCCTAGTTATTTCAGAAAGAAAGAAAAAGGTCCCGGAGTTTCAAGGAAGGGAATAAAATTATTCTACATGTAATATTAACTGTATAAGGAAAACTAACACAATATATATCAATTTCAAGTAATTAAAGCTAACATAATACACATCAATTAAAGTAATTATAAAACTCCAAAGAGGAATTTGAATAATGTTGTCTCTCCTCTCTTCCCACTGTAACGCTCTCTCCCACTTTCCTCTTTCTCTTCCTCTTCCTTCACATTTCAGGCTTGAATGGTAAAAGGTGGCTATCTGCTGAACAGTAACACAGTGGGTCAGATGCAACCTTGTTCAATGTCAAGGGAGACTCGCTGCCATTCAAGAAGGTAACCCCCGTGATAATGGCTTTGTGAGTCCATTTCACTCACTGGGTGAAGTGCATTTTTTCTTTCTATATTTGACCACCTCCAAGAATTAATGACTACAATGTCATAACAATTAAAGGCATATTGGATTCTCATTTTCCTCTATGTTGTTATTATTAATACACATTTATTATTCATTATTATTAATAAGTTAGAACCCTATAAATTATATGCTATCAGTTGTAGCATTTCAAAATTATCTGAAAGGTATCAAGTTTTATTAAATTGTTCAAGAACCTAAGATATCCTCTTCTAGAAAAAATGGTTTTTACCAAAATATAATGACTTCTGCATATAGAAACAGTAGTAGATATATAATGACTAGATAAGCATCTAATTTACCTTTGCAGTAATTATCCTCAGTGGTGAGAAAAAACATAATATTAGAACTGTCTTTTCTCCAAGTGTGATGGCTCATACCTGTAATTTCAGTACTTGGGAGACTGAGACAGAAGTATCATAGGTTCATGGAAAGCCTCAGCAATTTAGTGACACTCTCAGAAACTTAGCAAGACCCTGCATAAAAATAAAATAAGGCTAGAGGTGAATCTCAGAGGTAAAACACCACTGGGTTTAATCCCCAGTAACACACACACACACACACACACACACACACACACACACACACACACGAACAAACATTGGTTAAACTGGTTAAGACTGAAGTCTGGGAATGCTTTGACATCTTCAGGGCTTCCCCTTTCACTCTGCCTACTAATCAAATTATCAGCGTGTATTAAGAGATCTTTGGTGGTCCAGCCCTTATCACGGTTACCTTCCCTACCTCCTACCTCATCTCCCATCTCTCACCACTCTAATGCACCCTGTTTCAGCTTCACTACTGTTCCCAAAACACTGAAACCTGCTCAGAAATGCAGCCTCTGAAGATCTCCACCCACTCTTCAGTCCTTCCTAGATAACCACGTGGTCCTTCTTCATTTCTTCACCTCTATCACCTCTCCTTGAGGCTTTTCCTGACAAGGAGGCTGCTACCCCGTATCACCATCTTACATGTTATAGGCTGTATTGTTTGGTGCTTCTTTTCAAGAAGATGTAAATTCATTAAGCCTAAGGTTTTTTTTTAATCTCTTTCATTAACTACTAGTTATTAACTATTTATTTCATTAACTATATTTCCAGCTGAAGTTCAAGCTCAAGTTGTTTGTGCATAGATTTCCAAACTTACTGGCTTACTCCCTCCTTTTCAGAAAAAAAGTATTCTTTTCACCTACTAGGCACTTCCACCACCCCCTTATTTGAATCCAAAGTCTCCCAATTGCACCTGAGGCTACTTACTATAATCCCTTGGGTCTTTCCAAACACTCCCAGACTTTAGGAATCTAAGTAATGGACTTTCATTCATTAAATACTTTTCTCCCCAAGGTCTGAGAATATAGCTTAGTCATAGTCATAGGACATGTGCTTAGCATGCAGGAGGCCTCGGGTTCAATTCCAAGCAGCAAAAAGAAAACCTATCTCCTCTTAATATAACAGGTCTAACGAATATTAAAAACCAGAGGACTTCTTACAAGAAGTTTTGCAAAGAATGTGGATTTACAGAGAAAAATCTTTTTAAAAACATGTTAGAGCCAGGCATGGTGGCCTGGAGGTAGAAAAGCCCGTGGGTTCCATCCCCAGTACCACCACCAAAAAAAGAAAAAAAAATTTAAAGATTGGGATGCCTCAAAAGTATCTTTGGAAATGTGGCATCCAAGTTTATATATTATGCGATCATATTTCCAATAAAGAAAACATTATTTGGGAGAATCTGCATGATAGTTTTGGCCAGCCAAAGAATTTAAATATAGTAGGATTCTTCATTGTGGTTAATGTTTACCCTGTAAAGTAATTAATCGATCAGTGTCATTGTCTTCATAAAATTTCCCAAATTTTTGGTTTTTAAGGTATATATTTGGTCTTTATGTTTCCTATTAAATGTAGACGACTTTCTTATTCTGATACAATTATCATCTTCATTAATTAATTCCTGGTTCCCCCCTTTTAAATTTCATTTAATTCCTCCAATAAGGCAGGAATGAGAGTTGCCCAAAACCTTTTTGATAGAAGAAAAAATTAAATGTAGCAATAAATTATTTATAATGAGGTCAGATATATCACATCTTCCCGTATAAATTCCAGGAGATATATATGAAACACATACAGAAAAAATTTTTGTGTGGTACTGGGGCTTTTCTACCTCCGGGGTATACTCCCAGACCTATTTTATACTTTTTTTTGGAAACAGGGTCTTAATAAGTTGCTAAGAGCCTCACTAGATATATGATGTTCCTTGGAAAATCTCAATGTATAGCAGTGCAAAAATGTTCAGAGGTGAAATAATTGAATAAGAAGGGTTCAAATCTCATCAGTGAATAAATTCACTAATGGATTAATGGATATATTGAGTGATAATGTAGAAAAGTAGGGTATAGGTGGAGAAGGTAGGTCTTTGAGGGTGTGACCTTGGTAAATATATATATATTATATTATATTATATATTATATATTATATATTATATATTATAATATTTATATAATAAAAATATATATATTTACCAAGGTCTCTCTCTAAATATATATGTAATATATATATTTAGATATTATATATCTAAATATATCTAGATATATATTTAAATATATATGTAATATATATATTTAGAGAGAGAGAGAGAGGGAGAGAGAGAGCTTATATATCTTTGTGACCTTGGTATACACACACACACACACACACACACACACACACATATATATATATATATATATTGAGAGAGAGAGAAGAGAGAGAGCGCGCTTATATCTTGTGCCCCCACCCTACTCACTGCCACCACTCCCTGAGCTCCACAGATGTGACCTGGCCTAACATGGACTGAAACCTCCAGAACTGTAAGCAAATAAATCCTCCATATCCTTATATCTTCACTAGCACTTATTATGGTATGCATTTTTTTAGAATTTTATCAGTGCAATGTAATCATACATCAATGTGAAATCCAAAAAGATACATATGTACATGCACACAATATCTCTTGGTGTGTTTCTCTCCACACCCCTTCCAAACAAGTGAGTGAGACTGGTAGTGATACCTTCAGATGTGAATAGAACATTATTGGTCTGTTTCCTTCTTCTAGTATTGTTTGCTTGAGGACTGCCACTCAGTATAGTTTTGTTTTGTATTTCCCTGATTGCTAAAGATGTTGCATTTTTTTCTATATTTCTTGACCATTTATAACTTTGAGAAGTGTCTATTTAGTTCAATTGTCCATTTATTGGTTGGGTTACTTGGTGTTAAGTTTGCTGAGTTATTTACATTTTCCAGATAACAGTCCTCTCTGTAGCTAGGAGAGACTTTCTCCCATTCTGTAGGCTTTCCATCCTCTTGTTTCCTTTGATGTGCAGAAGCTTTTAATTTGATTCCATTGCATTAACTGATTCTCGGTTTTATTTCCTGAGCTCTAAGTTATTACTGAAGACATCTTTCCTATACACTGGAAAGTTGGTCCTATGTTTATTTCTAGTGACTGCAAAGTTTTTGTTCTAATTCCTAGGTCTTTGATTCCATTTTGAGTTGACTTTTATGCAGAGTGAGAGCTAGGGCTTTAGTTTCATTCTTCTACATATAGATATCTAGTTTTCCACCAAGGTTAAAAAACAAAATGCACCTATATTTTAACTGTACCCACCACATGAGGTCAGGTGTGGAGTTTTCTATGTGTGGTCATGTTAGAGCTTTAAAAGCTTTGAGTTATAGAACATTTTGAATTTCATATTTTCAGATTAAGGATGTCCAACCTGAATAGCACAGTCCTGATATGAGGGAGAAGCAGGGCACACTTACCCAGGGGCACTCTGGCAGCACTGGCATCTGGGTTGATCCAGAAGGAAAGCCAGGAGAGAACCACAATCAGCAAGGTCGGGGCGTAGACGCCCATCATATAAAACCCGACCTGTCTCCTCAGTGTGAAGATGACTTCCACACATGTGTAGTAGCCTTTCAGAAACAGACATGTTGACAGGTATGAGGTTTGTACCCATATACAACTGCAAAAATCACTAATGAACCAGAAAGCATTGATACTTCCATTGGAGGCAATTTTACAAACTCAATGCTACAAAAAGGTTTTTTCTTTCTTTTTGAAATATATATACTTTCTGTGATCCAGAAGAGTGACATTACAGAACCTGCTTCACCTGACCCTTTGCAACTGCACCATGACATTGACAAATAGATCCCAGATGCTGCTTTCTACCATGCCGGTATCTAGGCTTTTAAGTCTCTGTGCTGTGAATTTGCAGCAGTTAAACCTTTCCTTACTCCAGGGTACTCTTGGGACAAATGATCTGTAGGAGTCAAACAAGGTCAGTGAATCAAAGCAAAACAAGTACAAAAGGAAACCCTCTTAAACTAGGCACTGTCAGTATACATCTTCAGCTTCATGAGCCACTTAAGAAAAATGGATAGTACTCTACAGTCACTCATAAGAGTAGTTAAAACTTAAATATTTTAAAAAGTATTGAAAATAAACATCATCAAGACACTAGTGTTTTCAGTCTATATGAACAAAGGATTGTAAAGTACAAATATTGGATGCCCATCTTTCTCTGCTCCAGGCCCTCAAATGGTTTCCAGTGGAGGAAGGGCTTTCATTTCCTCATGTTGAGACAAATGCAGAAATTGTTTTGTAACATAATTCTAGAACTACCAAGACATCGACTAGTCTTTGTGACAGATTATCAATAGCCTAAACACTGTTTTGAAAAAGAAATCACAAATTATAGGCAGCCTCAAGACTGCCTTGAGAAAGAAAGTGACGAATCTTATAATATTCTACTCAAAAAGAAGTTACCTACAGGTATTTGAGATTTTTAATTTTTTATGAATTGTTTTTTTCTTTTTTAATTTTTTTGGATTGAGAATTGAATCTAGGGACATCCTATCTCCTAGCTATAACCCTAACCCTTTTTATTTTTTTTAAATTTTGAATCAGGGTCTCATTACATCATTGAGGCTATCCTAGAATCTGTGGTACTCCTGTCTCAGCCTCTCAAGTACGTGGATTACAGGCATGCACCACCATCCATAGTTTGTTTGGTCTTTTTGATTGGCAACTTAAACATAATACTTAATGACCTAAATGCTTAAATTAAATAAGAATATAATTTACAGTTAATAAAAGTGAAGTTATACATGGATACTGAAAATTAATATCTTCAGTTGTTTTTCATTTATATTTTGTGTAATTGTTTAAACTATTGAAAAATAAATGAAAAAGTAGTAATTAAGCAAAATAATTTTGGAGAAAAGGATAATGTTACTTTTTATTAATCTTACAGTTAAAAATAATATTTACCTAGTCTTTCTAATTAGGATACATATACATGCTTTTTACACTAGGGTACTCTTCATATTTATTCATAATAGTACCTAGAGAAGTGTTTGTACACAATAGAGTCTTAAAATGTTATTTATATCCTCTTAACAAGTGGATGAGAAATCCATCCATTTCCAGTGTGAGTTATAATCATTGCTGCCCCTGAGAGGCCAGGAAGCTAATAGAGCTGGTATGTAAGAAAATTATCCAACTAAAATTGAAGCAAATCTTAGGAAATCTATGCAAAATGCTCCCATATTAAGAATGGAATATGCACAAATTTTTAAATTTTAATTTCACTAAAACTAGGCAATAGATGAAGTTATTCACATTTTTTAGAAGAAAACAAAATAATGAGAAATTTCTTTTCCTTTCTTTTCCCCACCACTCATTTTAACTTTCTGCCCAAATGAGAACATATGTTTCTAACTAACAATCATATGCAATATTTCAAAAACATCATCTCTTCTAAGTACAATTGTTGCAGTTAAGGCTCATAATATTTCCCACAACAGATTTCAAAGCACTTTGCTTTGTAATAATATCACTTATTTAGTCTTTTATATTCATCAACTGCATACCAAATAGAGAATGATGCATATGTACTTCTAAACAAATTATATGTATTTTAGGTAACTTCAAAAAGATAATAATGTACTACAAAGTAACATATTTTTATATAAATTTTTACATTCCACCCTGCTATGTTTAAATGGAACCTAAATAACTAAGCTCTATGTTTTGAAGCAAGTTTCTACCAGGTACATTTTACAAAGGTACCCACGAGGGGAGCTTCATAAGATGCGGATGCATTTTGCAGTAAAATACATGTTTGATATTATAGTGATTTGCTCCATAAAACTTTTATGAGAAACATTTCTTGATCTTTTTTGATCTCTCTCTAGCACGGTTACATTTATGAGAGGCAGGTGGGCGGTTAATTGATATAAATGTTCATTGGGCAAATTCAATTTACTTCCTATTTCCTGTGAAGTTTTATTTCATTATTCACTCAGGCTTCCAATTAAGTATTTCTGTGTACATGTTTTCCCATATATTTCTTCACCTTTGTGATTTCTTTAATCATAGAAAAAGCACAATTTAATAAAGTTAAAGCTGAGTCATTATTTCTGTACAATGTAAAATAATAGCCATCATTTTGTGTGCGTATATATGAGTATATCACCCCATATATCTATGTGTATATATATATATATATATATATATATATATATATATGTATAATTACATATTGTTTATCTTGTATTTTGAATTCTATATTTTAGCGATATCTAAACAATATCCAAAAATAAAAATGTTATACTTTGATTCATATAATTTATTTAAATGCTGATAAAACAACCAAAACATATTAAGTGCCAAATATGTTAGTCATAAGTGTTTTTTTCCTCTTTTCTGTAGCTAGTGAGATTTCAGTGACTTACATATCATGACTCAAAGAATACCACAAAAAAATGCTACTTATAACTATTGAGTAATCCTACCAGGGATTTCTACCAGAGCATGCCCTTTTATTTTATCTTAAGAACTAAAATGATTATTAACTTTGTTTACTTATTTACTGCACTGGAAAATAGCTCTATAAAGAGCAGGAGCATTTTATTTATTGCTGTCTCCATGTTTTACTTTTAAAAGTAAAAATTTTACTGAAAACTGAAAATAAATGAAACTCCCAGGATTGTCAATGCTATTAAAAATTTTATGCTCTAATACCAAATTGCAAGTAAAATTGTAAGATTTATTTTCAACTCTAAATGAAAGTTAAAATTTCAATAGAACACTTTTAAAAGTCCTCAAAGAAATTTAGACAATTTGTTTATTTTGAAAAGTTAAGCATATAATTGAAATATGGACATTTTCAAATTATAACAGGACTCCACAGTAGTATAACAACACCAAATTCAGTGAGCTAGTACTTTACTTAGTACCAACATCACCTCAGCTAAGTGTCAGCTTCATTAGCTTATGTGTCAGATGAGTATAATAAAATACTTAAAAGATTGTAGTGATTAGATTATACAGTTCCTGCAAAGCACGTAAAACAGTGTCAAGTAAAGCACAAACACAAAAAGCTATGTACTAAATAGATGTTATCTCCAAAAGACTTTTCTAGTCTTTCAAGATTACTTTTTCATTACTAGATGAATTGCAAATATGCCGAAAAATCATAGTTGTCCTACCCTGGATTACTATGCCCAGTCTCATGGCTGACATCAATTTGCCTGGTGATAGTCATTCAGTTGTACTGTACTTCAGCTATTGTTACTGACTCGTTAACTGAAGGATCTTGCTCTTTCGGAAATATCTACAAGATCACTTTAATATCTAACAAAATATGTATCTATGACTTCTTCATTGAGTACTATGATGATCAAAATTTTAAGCTCTCAACTTTTAATTTTTAAAAACATTATTTAGAAATATATTTGATTATTATTTATTTTGTCCTAATGTATTATAAGTTCTATAAGTAAAGTACTTATATAGGTATTAAATAATCTGTCAATGCATTTGAAAGCCAAAAACAGATGCTTATACTTATTCTAGACCCATGTTTTCCAGTGTTGTCTTTATTATAATGTTTTTAATATGCAAATATTCTTTATACCTCTTATTTTAATATCAAGATATTTTGTACCTAATGATGTCACCTAAATCCCACTCAATCATGTGATCTCTATCAATTATATAACACTAAGCTCTATACCTTTTTTATAAAAGTTAAAATTTTTATTGGTGCATATAATTTATAGAGAATGGTGGGGTTTATTGTATATATATCTTACTATGATGTATATACAATATACATCATAAAAACAAGTATAAAGTATAAAAACGAGTTAATATATGTAGAGTTAATATATGTAGAGACTTTAGAATGGTATCTGGAATATAGACAATGCTGTATGAATATCTGCTATTTCTTTTTATTTTATATACATTGGCATATTGCTTCCTAGATCATCAATAATAAAGAAAAATGGATAAAAAGAATTAGACTTGTGTGATAACTCGAGTTGTACTATTTATTACAACTAATGTGATGATCAATATTCTATATCTTTTTATCTATATTGTTAAGTGAAATAACACTATATTCACTACCAAAACCCCTCAATGACCTGTAACTACCTGTATCATTAATAATAAAAATAAATGGATAAAAGAATTCGAATTGTGTGATAACTCATGAGTTGTACTATTTATTACTACTAATGTGATGATCAATATTCTATATCTTTTTATCTATATTGTCAAGTGAAATAACACTATATTCACTACCAAAACCCCTCAACGACCTATAACTACCAGTACAGACTTCAAGGCTGAACAGTAATCCATTTGGACAGTATTGAGTAATGAGTACTATCCTTTCTATAAAAGTTCAATGTAATTTAATAAATGTGGTTAATTTGTTGTGCTTTCATCATTGGCTGTTCCATGACCTAGTCAAGAAGCCTGTACAGGGAATGTTTTCTGATATCCAATTGCCTCACATTCTTATTTCTTTCTGATATGGCATAAAGATCAATGTTTTTAAAAAAATTAACAAAATAGGCCAAATGCCATCTAAAAACTGCCCAAAAGACAACAGATAAATACTTAGGCATTACATTGTTCATATCCAAACTGTTTATCACCAAATTGGATCCTGTTAGAAACAGAATTTCTGGAAACATCTAAGGAAACCATTGTTTGGGAGAGATTGCATTACCAAAATAAAAAATGAAAAACTCTTAACCATCAGAATTACATAAAGAGCCGAGCACGGTGGTGCACACTTGTAATCCCTGGGCTTGGGAGGCAGAGACAGGAGGATTGTGCAGGTTCGAAGCCAGCCTTGCTGGCTTAAGAGACCCTGATTCCAAATTAAAAAAAAGAGTATAAAATAGGTCTGGGAGTATAGCCTGAAGGTAGAAGGGTTTCCAGGAACCCAGTACAACGAAAAAAAAAAAAAAAAAGAATTACATAAAGAAAAGTAGATTTATCCTTTAATTGAAAGACCAGAAGACCTATTTCTGTTAAAAATTTTAATATATAAAGATATTTTTACTGAATGTATTTTAATAAATTATCTTCCTTTAGCATTAATTACTATTAAAATAAATCTTTGAAATAAGCATTAGCGTTTTTTTTAAGAATATCACTTACCGGTGCCTTTGTAATATTTTGTACAGTTGCCATATTCAATATCCTCCTTTTTAATATCAAATTGAGGCAAGGCAATTTTTTCTAACTGAACAGGATCCCCCGACTGCCAGATAAATCGTAAATCATCAGTTGTATAGCCAACTGTAAGCAAAATAAGTAAAAATATTAGATTAAAATATAGTTAATTAACACTTTAACAGTTTGAAAACCCAAATATTGAGGACAGCAAAGTTAAAAATAGGACATTCTCATATGAAGTTGTGGCTAAAAGGTAAAAAGATATCAGTGAATGCTCATAAAAATATTAACACCAGAGTTATAGATTATCATCTTAAAGACAAGATTAATTCCCTAATGTACATTATTCACATTAACAAACATATCAAAGTCAATCATTAAACCAAACATGAGAGGGAGGGGGGAGAAAATGGGGCGGGAATTGGGTAAGGGCTAATTGGGTGATGTGTGCATGTATGCCTCTCCCCATCTTGTACTCCACTGAGATATACAACTACAATGCACCAATTAAAAAAAATTAATAAATGAGGTTAAACAATCAGCATATTGTTAATAGTTAAAACCCTGGCTTTGTGTATAATTCACTTTTCTATGTGAAAAATTTACCTCTCTATGTCAGAATTCTTAATTCCCAATAATAAAAATGTAATAAAGTGTGTGTGTGTGTGTGTGTGTGTGTGTGTGTGTGTGTGTGTTACTAGGGATTGAACCCAAGGGCATATTATACTTTGGAGTTATACCCCAATGCCATTTATTTTTTATTTTGAAATAGGGTCTCACTAAATTCATCTAATAATAGAATTAAAATGTAAGCCTGGTGTAGTGGTACACACTTGTAATCCCAGCATTCAGGAGGCTAAGACAGGAGGATTGTGGTTTGTGGACAGCCTCAGCTACTTAGTGAGGCCCTTTTTAACTCAGTGAGAACCTGTTTCAAAATAAAAAATAAGCACCGGGCATGGTGGCACACACTTGTAATCACCGTGCTTAGGAGGCGGAGACAGGAGTATCGTGCAGGTTCGAAGCCAGCTGCTCTGGGTTAAGAGACCCTGTTTCCAAATTTAAAAAAAGTATAAAATAGGTCTGGGAGTGTAGCCCAGAGGTAGAAGGGTTTCCAGGAATCCCAGTACCACCAATAAATAAATAAGTAATAGATAAATTAAAAAAATAAAAAATAGGGCTGGGGTACAGCTCAGAGGTAGAATGCCCCTGAGTTCCATCCCTAGTATCACAAAAAATGTAAACACACAGTTGTAATTGTTATAAAAATATATATTGACACATATATAAAACATATATGTACATACACTTACATGTGCAAATCTCATTTTATAGTTAGAAACCTATAAATATTGTCCAAATGTAGGCCACATTCTGTACATTAAAAAAGCCAACAATAAACTATGAATTAACTTTAAGCATATTATTTAGCACATATATGCAATATATTTTAAAAGATTACAACTATTTAGACTTTACAGAAATAGGTAATGGTATATATGCATTCAGGCTAAATATAATTTGTAACATTCACTTTCCAAAGTTTATGTCCTACTTTTATTTTAAAAAGATAAACATCATGAAGAATTAATTATTTTCTGAAAAATTTGAATCAATATATCTTTTGGACTATCTTTTATAAACTGATAAAATATATGATAAGGGGAACATGAAATCGAAATTGTAAAAAACAGAAATATAATTTTTTTATAAAAATGAACACTTGGTTGGATTTATTGAGTAATTTTCAATATTTTTCAATTATTTAAATTAAGGCACCATTTTTCTTTATCTTTCCTTTATTACTCATTCAAATGAGGATGGCAATTGAAGTAAGTTAGAAGTGTATACATCTATACTACCTGAACTAAAATCAGACTAGAAAAAAAGGATTTATCTCAATACACAGTAAAATAATAATTTTAAGTTCTCTTAAGTTACCTTAATGACTATGATCAAAAACATTTGTTTTACCACTATTATATATTAGTAAAATATATTTTTAAACATAAGCATGTTATTTCCATAACAATTTATGATATTATTTACATACAGCTCTCAAGTTGCATTTTGCAACGTTGTGTATCCATGGGAAACAAAGTCAAGTCCAAAGGACATGAAAGAGTAATAGATAACCTGAAAATAGAAACAGGAAAATTAAAAATCATTTAATAGACATCTCTGTGATCTCCTGATTTAAAAAGAAAACACAATAAATAATATTAAATATAATAGAGTACCTCATGCTGACAAGGACATCTCCATCCCGAAAAATAAAGAGAAGGATATTTTCCTGCGTTACATCATGAAAATTAGCACTTTTTTCATTTGCAAAAAATAAATCAGGTTTCCACAAACACTTGTACATGGTGGGGTCCACTGTCAGCGCATCTGAGCCCCTAAAATCACTAGGGAGCTTCAGCCTGGGATCATTCCATTTTTGTCTCAGGAAAATATTAACTCTATAGTCCTGAAAAAAATCAGTAAGTGTGTGCATTAGTATACTTCTATCTTAAATTGTTTTAAAATAAATGTGTACATGCATAGGTTTATGTCTATTTTTATGAAAACATGTTGAATACAAAAAAGAAAAGGTTTCAGTAATTAGTAAGATGATAAGAACTCTACTTGGAACTGAGTCCAGAACTTCCTATTTATATAAAAATCTGTGGATGCTCAAGGCCTTTATATAAAACAGTGTAGTATTCACTTCTAGATTACTTAAAAGCAATAACATAATGTGTCATGTAAGTAGTGGTTAAAATGTATTGTTTATGGAATAGTGACAAGAGAGAGTCATCTGTACATTTTCAATAGGGAGGAAAATTTTTCCGAATATTTTCAATGTGCAATTGGTTTCTGAGTCCACAGATGCAGAACACAGATATAGAAGGTGACTGGACATTCTTAATGTCAGAGAAAAACAGATGTAAATGGCTGTAGAAAGAGTTTGAGATAAATATCCAAATAAGATGTGGATTGTGCAAAACAGATCAGATGGTATTTTACAGCTATTCAACTACAGTAGAAAAAATAGTTCTATATGCACTATTTTAAATACTTGATTATTTTAGTCAATCATCAGCCGGTCTTCAATACTTTTAAAACATTGTGATAACTGAGTATTGTTAAGACATAGATTCTAAAAATGTATGAACCTAGAAAGATGCTTAATATCTTAATAGAGCTTGTATTTGTCAATAAGAATGGAATTCTGGGTTTTGAGTGTTTACAGACAAATTAGCATTAAGGCAAAAGGCTTGGGGCTTTTTAATTTTATGTACTAAGCTCAGAATATGCACAAAAGTATTTAAGCATAAATTATATTAGAATTTAGAATCTTCCTTTTTTCAGTAATCTCAATTTATATAGTACTAACTTTTGACATAATCAAAATCCAAATAAATAGGAAGAATCTGAAATCCATATTTATTAAGAACTAATATGTTTCTGTGAGACATAAATACATGTGATCACTCAACATCTAATATGAATTGATTTCTAAAACTCCTATCCAGACGGTTCTGAAGAGCAAAAGTCAAGTAAGTTAGGAAAGATGTCAACTGTCTGAACATAACTGCATCTCAGTAGCAGCACTGAGAAGAAAGAACATTTTTGTAGCTTGAGAGGGACTGAAGGAGGCCTGTAACACAGAACATAAAGCCCTGCATCACATAGCTACATAAACTTATGTGAAAAATATATTCATATCACAAAAGTCATAATGGGAGTTAAATGAATGATTATTCTGACAACCAGAAAAGCAAACTCAAGCAGGTCTAAGATAAAGACCTGTCTAACTCATGTGAGGACTCTTCCAGCAGATACAGTATTGCTTCTTTTTTTTTTTTTTTTTTTTTTTTTTGGTGGTACTGGGGTTCCTGGAAACCCATCTACCTCCGGGTTACACTCCCAGACCTATTTTTATATTTTTTTATTTGGAAACAGGGTCTCTTAAGCCCCGCTCCCGCTGGCTTCGAACCGGCACGATCCTCCCAACTCGGCCTCCCAAGCGCGGGGATTACAAGCGTGCGCTACCACACCCGGCCTATAGTGTTGCTTCTTGGAAGAACTTTTTATCCACTCCATGCAGATATGCATAACTCTCCACTTAAGAAGGAATGCTTGAAGCCTCAACAAAAAATATATAAAAATTGGACTTATGACTTGTGCCTTTTTTACCATATGTAAGCTATATATTGATAAAAATGTAAGTAAAAATAATTAAATAAAAATGAAGGAATATACATTAGGTTCAATCATTTTATAATTAAATTATCAGATATCCTGTTTAGCTAAAGCACACAGCTGAAATATGTCTGAAATCATTTTTAGTACTAAATAATTTCAAATTATTTGCTAAAAATATTCTTTGAAATGAGCTGCCAGCCAGACCTGGTGGTGCACACTTGCAATCCCAGCATTCCAGAGGCTGAGACCAGAGGATCGCGGTTTGCTGACAGCCTCAGCTACTTAGTGAGGACCTCTGTAACTTAGTGAGACCCTGTTTAAAAATAAAAAATAAAAAAAGGGCAGGGGGTGTAGCTCGGAGGTCAAATGCCCCTGGGTCCCATCCCAGACCCGCAATAAATAAATAAATAAATAAATAAGCTGCCAAAATATTGGTACTCTAAAATACATGCACAAAAACTATTCCACTACCTTCTTTGCTATGTTTTATCAAGGTATATCATCAAATGACTGTATCTTTAAATTGATATATTTAAAATATGCATTTATAACATTATGATAAAATATTCTATTTCTCAAGGATCCCTATAGGAACTACCTCAATGGGACCGTGTGTGCTTAATTAGCTTGTTATTTGAAGCTATAATTCCACATTTTGCTCAATGACCCTTATATTTAGAAATGCAGGATGGATTCTTCTTTACTTATTTTTAATATTTTATTTGTTTATTCACATAGTATTTATATCATTTTATAGATATTTGCTACATGCTAATCATATTTAGTGTAAGTGCTTTACAAAACTACACTAATTGTCAGAGTTTATACTATGAAAACATTCTCCTGATTCCTAAAGTGCTTCTTTTGACTGGAAAATAAGACTTGGGTATCCCGATATGTTTTCCTTGTTAGTTATTTGGCAACAGGGGCCTGCAGGTTAATCCCATAGCCAACCGGGTAGCAATGCACCGCTCATACTTGGGCAGAGCTATCACTGCACAGCTCTTGCATATGTAGTTCTGTTTTGATCGTTTCACTGTATTTAAAATTGTTATTTTGCACCTTGAAGTCTTCTCAGAAATAGAGATAGTTGAGAAACAAATGAAATAACAGCTTAGAGAGCATCTTACAATAGGACAGGAATCAGCATGATGTGTGTGTAGCTGTCAAACAACTTTTGTCATCGTGGCTTCTAGAATGAGGGTGCTCCATTTTAGCCCAATACTAGGTTTTCTTGTTTTAATAGAATGTTATATATGTGTGCAGAGATAGAAATATTAAAACCTCATTGGAATTCTTTAGATACAAACAATTACCTTCTGGAGTATATGCTGATTTGCTTATCAGTAATTAGTTTTAATGACATTATATCAATATTTTATAATAGTTGCAAGATATTATCTGATAATGATTAAAGCAATGCCACAGTTTAATTAACTTCAACATATTTTGCATAATTAAAGATAATCCATCAACAATGTTTTATTTGAAGTTCAGAAATTAATCCTGCATTATAATGAGTTCTCCTTAAAATTCTCTCTCTCTCTCTCTCTCTCTCTCTCTCTCTCTCTCTCTCTCTCTCTCTCTCTCCCCTACACCACTCAAACACAAACACACACACACACACACACACACACACACACACACACACACACAATTTGGGAGCACAATTCTAGGTTCCACCTATTTCCAAAATAGTACACTTAATAAAATTATGTAGTAAAACTAGTTGTATTTTTAAAGAATCATTATAGTAATTTTAATAATGTTTCCTCATGTGGTTTCTTTTATTAAATCTTTCTTAAGTCTAATTAATATTTCTACCCAATTCAAAAATATATTGATGCCATTTATCAGAACAAACATTTTAATCAGCAAGAAGCTATGTATGACAGAGGCTACCTGTCAGGAGCCTTCGCAAAATAACGTCCATCTGTGGGAACAATTAGAAATGGTGTAATACATTATAGTCAACCCTCTCTTTGTTGTATATGCCACTATAAATAACTTTTAAATATCACCTTAATGTAATTTAGAAAGACAAAAAGCATGAAATCAACATGCTTTTTATATAAAGATCTGAATTCAAATTCACACTTTAAATCTTAGAAGCTGCCGGGCGTGGTGGCGCACGCTTGTAATACCGGCACTTGGAAGGCCGAGACAGGAGGATCGCGCAGGTTCGAAGCCTTCCGCGTGCGCGCTGGCTTAGGAGACCCTGTTTCCAAATAAAAATGTAAAAATAGGTCTGGGAGTGTAGCCCGGAGGTAGAAGGGCTTCCAGGAACCCCAGTACCACCAAAAATTAAATAAATAGAAACCCTGTTTCCACATAAAAATTTAAAAAAATAGGTCTGGGAGTGTAGCTCGGAGATAGAAGGGCTTCCAGGAACCCCAGTACCACCAAAAAAAAAAAAAAAAAAAAAAATCTTAGAAGCTTTAGCAGAGGTCCAGTTCCTTAACCCCTCTAAGCTCAATTTCTAAATATAAACAAAATGAAGACTGATATCCTAATATAAGAATTAAATACTCAGCACAAATATTACCACATAAAATTTCCTTCCCACTTTACATTCTTGAGAATCCAGATACAGGTTACATCACATGCATTTAGAAAACCATTTACTTAGATTACTCCTAATCTATAGGTGATTGATTCATTGGTTCATTCATTCATTCACAAATTATTTATTAGCCATATATTTCTTTTCATGCTCTAGGTACTAAAGAGACAGCTTTGAATACTCCCTGGCTTTATAGAAATAATTATAAGAAATATTAAAAATCAGTCAAATATAAAACCAAAAGACTATGCAAAGAAAAAATCCTGAATATATACCTCAATGAAGAAGATGTATAATTGGCAAAAAAAAAAAAAGCACACGAAACGATATTCAACATATGTTATCAGGGAAATTAAAATAAAAAAAAAACTATCAGATACCATTGTGCACCTATCAGAATGGCCAAACCCAGAACACTGACAGCACCAAAAGATGTGGAACAGTGGGAACTCCCATTCATTACTGATGAGAATACAAAATGGTACAGCCACTTTGGGAGACATATTAGTGGTTTCTTATAAAACTATACATACTCTTTCATATGATCCAGCAGTCATGCTCCTTGGTACTAACCTAAGGGACTTGAGAACAACACAATAATCTATAAATTAATGTCTATAGCAGCCATATTTATAATTGCAAAAACTTGGAAGCAAGCAACCAAAATATATTTTAGTAGATGAATGGATAAACTGGTACATTGAGAAATGAAACCTCAAACCATGAAAATATATGGGAAACAAATGCATTTTACTAAATGAAAGAAGCCAATCTGAGAAGGTTATATACTATATGAGTTTCCAACTGCATGATGCTCCAGCAAAGGTCAAATCATGGAGACCACAAAAGGATCAGTGGTTGGCAGGATACAGAGGGAAGGAAGAATATACTTGAGCAGCATATTAGCATTATAGAGACTCCTGTAAGATACTACAATGGTGGGTACAGCCACCTTATTGGGTTTCCAGGTGATGCTGATAAGCCACAGGAGAGTGATCATCCTAATAAATCTATCTCCTTATAGAGTGGGAACCTAAAGTACTCTAAATCACAAAATATTCTTGAATTTGGTTTATGGTTAATTTCACATTCAATTTTTAAAACTAGGCTTTACATTTAAGGGTAGTTTTATTATATTCAAAGCAAAACTAAGAATAAAATTATATATATATATATATATATATATATATATATATATATATATACACACACACACACACTTTGTCCCCAGTTACACACACCGTACCCCACTATTTACATTAGACACCAAAGAAGTCCAAGGGTTATCTGAAACTAAATGACACATTATTATTATACAAAGTTCATAGTTTAGGGTTATCTTTAGTTTTGTATATTCTATGGATTTTAAGAAACAAATGATTATCAGTCTTCTATAAGGTACCTAATTATTAGAATGTATAATGTAATCAATTGAAAAATAGAAATTCAAAAAAAATAACAAGTTCCAGGAGAATCATTAGGTGAGCTTGTTAAACAATGATCCTGAAAAAGACATATAGAGAGCTAGACGTGGTGACCCATGCCCCTAGGCCCAGTCAGTATTTGGGAAGCTGAGATGGGAGGATCACGGTTTTGAAGTCAGACTCAGCAATGTAATGAGATTCTCAGTAACTTAGCAAGAGCTTGTTTCAAAATTAAAAAGAAAAATAAAGTAAACAGAAAGGGCAGGTTATAGCTCAGGGGTAGAAAGTCCCTGGAGTTTCCACAGTATTACCAAAAAACACATTGTAATATTTTTGCTTATTCCGAGTTTGGGAATATTTTTAAATTTTTATTAGATTCTAGACAATGTGCAATTAGACAGCTTATAAAAAGTGGATGAGTTATACTCCAAAAAAAAAATGAGGAAGAGTTTGTCCAAAATTGTCATATAGAGTAGAAATGCATGGCAAGAAAAATTAAACAACAAAATCAGTCAAACAAAATGACAACAACAAAACCCAGGGACCAGGGACACAAGCATTTCAAGAGCTAGCTAGGAGACAGAGGGACAGAAAAGGTCCCTGGAGAATGCCATCCCATCCCACCACATCAAAGCTTCAAAGCTTGGAGTCGGCCAATGGCAGCCATCCCCAGAGACCAACTAGAACCAACTAAACAGCTGAAAGCCAAGCAAGTCACTGCGGAGTCCAGGGAAGCAGTGTGGCGCTGAGCAGACAAGGCCAAGCTACAAAGGATCAAGAGGGAACAGATACAAAGGGTTTGTTTGTTTGTTTATTTATTTATTTATTTATTTACTTGTTTGTTTGTTTGTTTTATGGTACTGGAGATGAAATCCAGGGGCATTCTACCTCTGAGCTACACCTCCAGCCCCGTTTTTTATTCTTTATTTTGAAACAAGATCTCACTGAGTTGCAAAGGGCCTCACTAAGTAAGTAGCTGAGGCTGGCTGCGAGTGGCATGATCCTCTCCTCTCAGCCTCCGGAATGCTGGGATTACAAGTATATGCCACCATGCCCAGCTCAAAGGATCATTTTATATAAGATAGGAACAGCAATGAAACACTAAGGACATAAGGCTATAGCAAGGATTACATGAGCTGAGGTATGTAAAGTGCATGAATTGTGCCTGGAGATATTGGGCACAAAAGAAGTGTTTCACACCATTAGAATCTGTCCTTCGTGTTATTTCTTTATAATACTGGTAGTAGTAATGAATATTCTTTTTCTGCTTCAAAAAATCAGCAGATAATGTAACTAATCAAGTTTGCTCCAGACCATGCCCACAGACCTACAATTATCCTTACTAGTAATTTACTTCTAAGTTTTAGTGGTCAGCACTGCCACATTACAAATTTTAGACCTCCTGAATGCTCCTGCTTAATTTAAGATGCACTATTATAAAGCCCATAGCACATAAATTTCAGGGCTCTTTTTCAATATTTTTTACATTCATTTTTTTAATAAAGCTCCATAAAAATCATATTTCAATAAGCATCACCAAAAAATGTATAATGTCTACTTCACTGCCCAACTCAATTTAGTGTTCTTGGCTATTATGTTTTATTGTTTCATTTTGAGAAAGCTTCAAGATGCTTTTCTGTTAGTAGTGTAGCTTCATAAAATTATATTTTAACACAAGTTATAACAAGCTTACATATCTTTTAAGAACGTGATACAATTTTATAATTTAAATATTTTGGGTTCAACATCCATTAAAAGGAAAAAGCTCATTAGTCAGTATGCTTTGGTTAATGTTTAATGAGAATTTTCAATTAATTGTTAGTTATTGGCATTTTACATGCTCTATATTCAGATAACTATCTTTGAAACCTATTTATTTTATTTTCTACTATCAATCACAATAATTATAGTTGTCATTTATTTTTCAATAAGTGAATTCCATCAGAAACAAACTGCTTTTATTGGTAGGAAATTACTTAATTGTTTTGAAAATGCTTGGTGACAAAAACTATTCATTGTTCACTCCAAACAGTACACTATTAGTCATTATCTGAAAAATGGATGTTCTCCAAATTTTTCAGTACCAATTAACATCCAAATTAAACTCTTTCTTCAAGGCAACAAAACATTTCACAATAAGGCATTATAACCAGTTAGGTTTCATTAATGATATTTTTATTACTCAGAACTCTTTATACTTTGTAATGTTCTTAAGTTAGCTCTCCTGGGTATCTTTTTTATCAAATCATATATGGAGTCATCAACTCATTTATTTTTTTCAAAATTATAATAAAAATAGCATTCAAGGAAATTATAGAAATTAGCTTCTGTAACATCTAGAAGCATTATAAGAGACATTATAAACCTAATTTGAAAGGACTTAAAATTCAGACTCTAATGAAGTTAGGAGTTACACATAAGAATTATAAGCTAAAAAATATTCCAGTAAAAGCTCTTAAATTATATTTTAGCACTTTTTCTCAAAATATTACTTTAAAGTTATATATAAAATATCCAATAAGAAGCTAATTTATTAATATTAAGGGTTGGTATAGTCATGAGGATTGTAATCCAGTAATTGATTTATCTGGGTGGTGGCCCAAGCCAACAGGGTATGTCCAGAGGGGCTGGGCCTCTGCGGTGTGGCCCTGAGGATTATATATGGTTCCTTCTTCCTCTGCCTTCTCTCTCTCTCTCTCTCTCTCTCTCTCTCTCTCTCTCTCTCTCTCTCTCTCTCTCTCTCTCTTCCAGCCTCCATAATGTGAGGAGGAGCACAGTCATGTGCACTCCCTCTCTCATCCTCCCACCACCATTCTGAGATCTCTGGTCACCAGCCTCAGATGGACTAAACTGGAAACCATAAGAAAAGAAATCCTCTTTCCTCTAAGATACATGGTCGATCTTTAGATTATAGCTGTAAGAATGCTAACTGGAAAAAAAAGTTTTTAGTTAAATACTATTTATTATCACCTAATAGATATTCAAATTCTTCCAGATCTAAGCCAATGGACCATTTTTATTACAAGTGCTGAGTGGCTGTGCCATAGTGCCACATTGGACTACAAATACCCTGGGATAGATCTTAAAGTGCCCCTGCTGTAATATCAAGATATTTTATTTAATTAATTAATTTATTTTTTTGGTGGTACTGGGGTGGAACCTAGAGGCTTTCTACCTCCAGGCTATACTCCCAGATCTTTATTATATTTTATTTGGAAACAGGGTCTCACTACATTGCTGAGAGCCTCACTAAGTAGCTGAGGCTGGCTTTGATCCTCCTGTCTCAGCCTCCCAAACGCAGGGATTACAAGCGTGCGCCACCATGCCCGGCATATCAAGATATTTTAAATGGGTAATTTACAAACAACAGAAACACATTGCTCATAGTTCTACAGGCTGGGATATCCAAGATCCACATCTGGTGATGGCTTGTTCCTTATAGATGGTGCTGTCTATATATACCATCATGTGGTAAAGGGGGCAAATAAGTTCCCTCTAGTCTCTTTTAGAATGGCATTAATCCCATTCATTAGGTCTCCAACCTCAGTCCTATTAACTTCCTGAAGGCCCTGCCTCTTATAATATTGTATGGAAGATTATATTACAAGATACACAATTTGGGAGGATACAGGAGATCATAACAAGCAGCCAGCTGAGTCTGAGTATGTAGAAAGTACCTGATATACATCCAATTAATACTGGGATGTAAAAATACCTCTTAACATTTTGACAGGCCAGGAAGTTGCATTCTTCACATTATTAATTTAAATTTTCCTATATTCAGTGATAATGATTACTGGAAAAGTTAATAAAAAGTCACTAGAAACAGAAAATAACATGAACATTTTTTATCCTCCCACATGGCTAAAGAAATATTATAATCTAAAAAGTTTAATAGAAAATACTTCTAAATAATATAGCTAGAAATAATAAGGTTAAGAAGAAAGTACTCATAAGAAATTATATTATATTTCAATCTAAGGTATACTAAAATAATTTTTATAAAGAAATAGAAATACATGTTTTGCTTTTATGTTTTTGCTTTGTTTTTTTTTTTTTTTATCTTGGGGATTAAACCCAGGGCCCTTCTACCTCTGAGCTATACCACTAGCCTGATTTTATTTTTTATTTGAAAACAGGGTTTTGCTAAGTTGCTAAGAGCCTACCCTCAGTCTTTTATATTTTATTTTATTTTTTTAAACAGGGTTTCATTAAATTGCTGAGACTGGCCTCATATTTTCAATCCTCCTCTTTCTGCCTCTCAAGTACTGGGATCATAGGTGTGTGCCCCCATGCCAAGCTGAAAATATAGTACTTTCTTTTTTTTTTTTTTTTTTTTGTAGTACTGAAGATGGAACCCAGTGGTATTCTACCTCTGAGTGTCATCCCCAGCCCTATTTTTTTATTTTTTATTTTGAACAGGGTCTCAATGACTTGCAAAGGGCCTCAATAAGTAGCTGAGGCTGTCCAGGAACCACCATCCTCTTGTCTCAGCCTCCCAAACGCTGGGATTACAAGTGTGTGTCACCATGCCCAGCTCAAATATAGTATTGTCAACTACTCAAAACACAGATTTTCTTTCAACTTCGTAGTAGGTTTCACTTTAATAAGAGGTTCTTTTTGTAATTACTAAATAAAAAGAAACTAATTAGTTTGGCATGTCTATATATGAAAAAGTTAGACATAATCAGATATCCCTCCATCAGGAATAGGAAGAAAGTTGTATGTAATTAGATATCCCTTCAGCAGGATTTGAGAAAAAATATCAACAAATGCTTTCAGCATATATGTATTAGTTTCCAACTGTTGCTATAAAATAATTATCAAAAAGTGGCTTAAAACACCACAAATTTATTATCAGAAGACCAAAATCAATTTCCCTGGACTAAATTCAGGGAGCTGTTTCTTTCACAGGCTTTGAGAAAAGAATTTGCTTCCTTGTTGTCATCATCTCCTAGAGGTTACTTGCATTCCTGACCTGTGGCCCCTTCCTCATAGCATTCCAACTTAATGCTGCCTATGTCAAGGCTGCTATGACTGTGTCGCATCTTCCTTTCTCGCTCTCTCTTACTAGAACCCTTGGGATTATAAGCAGGCTCACTTGGATGAACCAGAGTAATTTCTCCCATCCTAAGGTCCTGAATTCAATTACTCTGCCACATCTTTTACCATGGAAAAGACCTTATCCATTGGTTCTGATGATTCAGACATGGGCATTTTCAGCCATCAAAGGGTGCAAACCTTGAAGATGAATAATACAAAAGGAGATGAATATATGATTATATACCTAACATGTAAAATAAAGTTTACTCAAATAAAATTTACTCCAATAAAAAGTAGAAGAAATTGGAACAAATATGTTTAATATTAACCTATAAGGAATGGAACATTACTGAAAATAGATAATTAAAACAAAATATAAAAATAGTAAACTAAGACAGGATTTAAAGGATGAATTTTAAATCTATATATGCAGTGAAACAAAATAAAATTGTTTTACAATGACAATGATGAGCAATCACAAAGAACTAAGAAATAAGCTCTTTAAGCTGATCCCAAATATATTTTTTCTTGACAGGCACAGCTGTGTTGCCTAAAAATGAGTTGAAGTCTATTATTAAAACAAACAAAAAGTCATGCAGCAGAAAGGCATAGAAAATCTGACAGAATCATGAATCGTAGCACAATAATAATTCAGTATAATTACAAAGCATGCCTAAACTAAAGAAAGAAAATGGATTGTATAAACAGGCTTTTATTTCCATGAAAGAGCTCTTATGTATTTCAGAGGAGACAAAATGCCAGTATACGGATTATTACAATAAACTATAATGCCCAATTTCTCCCATGAGGGCAATAGTTCACATTTCCATTTATGAAAATCCCACTGGCTTAAGCCAGAAGAATTGAAAAAAATCAAGAAATATTATAAGCATAATGGTAGAGCAGATGTCACTTAGACTCTAAGAAAATCATTCTTCTCTGTTTTGAATGCTCTTAGTTTATTTGTCACAAATGGTAACACAAAATCTGGTAAAATTAGAAGTAAATCTTTTAAAAGTAATTTCAAATTGGAATAAAAATTTTAAATTCAGTAAATATCACTTATAGTGCTGATGATACCTTATACAAATATAGGGTAATAGAATGAAATGAATACAGAGATATAAAAAATGGAAACTATAAAGTTATAAAATGGAACCATAACACAGGCTGAAGGAAGGAACTTATAACCATGGAGATGTGAAAGAGCTTCAGAAGTATTACTATAGCTGTATCTTTCCTTAACTATACAACTATAATTTGTAAATAAGGTGAGATTACCTTTAATTCACCAGCATTATTTAGCATCCAAAATAATAAAAACAAAGATAAGCAAGAAGAAATTTTTCCCAACGTAATTGGTTATGAGATTTTTTTAACACAATGTCGATATGTGTGTGTATGTGTGTGTGTGTGTGTGTGTGTTTGTGTGTGTGTGTTACTAGAGATGACATTCTTCCCTCAGTGCTATACTGTCAGCCCTATTTTATTCTCTTATTTTTGCAAAAGGGTCTCACTAAGTTGTGGAGGGCCTCACTATGTTGATAGGCTGGCTTGAACCTGGATCCTCCTGTCTCAGCCTTCCCAAGTGTTAGGATTACAAGCATGTGCCACCCTGCCTGACTAATGTTGATGATTGTTGTTTACTTTGGTTGCTTTGCTGTTTAATAATGACTTTGAATGTTGAAGAAATGATTTTGCCCTCTTCAGAAGCTGCTCCACCCTCTCCCTCTAGGAGCTGTCCCACATCTGTGAGCTGACAGACAGGTAGCAATTAATGCTACATCTACTCCTAGGCTCTGTGATGGGCATTGTGCTTTCCTGAACAAGCAACTTCCTGTTGAGGTGGTAAGGTCTGAGCTGGAGGGGAATATGTTGGGCAATATTGGGGGGGGGGGGGAAGCACAATGAGAGTACTGTCAAACTTACAAATGTTATATTTCCTTTAGCATTTCATTTAGAAAGAGATTCTATAGTGCTATAATAATTCTATTGTTTGCAAAGGCATGACAACCAAAGAGTCACTATCACGGAACGGCTGCTCTGCCAGGAAAATGCTGATGCTTTAAATTTGGAGCATTTCCCCTCTTTTAAGGGTGTAATATAGCCATCGCAAAACAGACTCAAGCACAAGTCTGTCTGATCACTCAACCTCTGTGTGTTTGGCAACCCAAGCTCTGTCCACCATTATTTTACTGTGAGCGTACATCCTGTGTTTAGACCACTCCAGTCTCTCTGCTTTTCCAACCTCTTGTTCGAGGCAGTTTGTTCATTTGTTGTTGTTGTTGTTGTTGTTGTTGCTGTTGTTGTTGTTGTTGTTGTTGTTAACTTTTAAGAAGTATCCTCTTGTAGCCTAGCTTCTGTCCAGAAGTGTCCATGCTGTGTATTTTCCTGAGTCATCACTACCATTTCAGATCAGGGTTTGTAATGAGTAATGACGAACAAGTTTCATCTAGATTTATTTTTTATTAGAAGACAAGATAATATTATTTATATATCTATTACTTATGACTCTCCTAACTCTTAAGCAATGAGGCTGAACAAATCTATAGAGTAAATCTGTAAAAATGTCATCCTCACAAGATATGTCTACAAAATTTTATAGGGTATATGAAATAAACATTGCTGAAAGCAAAAAGTAATAGTTATAATAAAGGAGAATATGCAAGTGTATCTGATGAGTGTGGTTCTGAACACTCAGGCTACGTCTGCCAACGTAAGGTGAAGAACAGACTGGGACACATCCAGTTTATCTAATTAAAAAAAAGAAATAATTAATTTGACTCCTCTGAGTAAAGTTCTCCAAAATTTCCAAAATGAACACTTTACAGCAATGTTCAACACTAATCTAGTGTTTAAATTTGTTCTGCCAATTCTTTTCCTTAACTAAGCAAAGAACAGAATTTATTCACTAAGTCATTATTTTATATTAGCAGCTAATATATTTGTTTATGTGTTAACTATTTATTGAGTGCCTATTGCTTTATGTATTTTATGGAAAGTTAAAAGTAGAATATATTATTCCTAATTTCCATTAAATAATAAAGTTAATACACACAAAAAGAATTTAATTAAGACATAGAAACTCAGACTCAATAGCAAACAAATCTTAGTATGTGTGAGGCTGAGTCAGGAGGATCTCAGGTTTGACACTAGCCTTAACAACTCAGTGAAATCCTGTTTTAAAAACTAAAAAGGGGTTAGGCAAGTAACTCAGAGGTAGAACATCCCTGAGTCCAGTCCACTGTACAAAAAAAAAATAAATACTGGGGATAAATAGTAAGGACAAAGTGAAGGACATAGTAAGGACATGGTGAAAATCTGATCCCAGGAATATTTTGGGGGGAGACTCGCTACTGTAATGATCCAGTGCCAGAGAACAAGAAGAAAGTTAAAACTGATAAAATATTCTATTATAATCCTCAAATAGTCTGTAAAAAAAGTCCTTCTTTCTTTTCTAATATCCCATTCTTCTAAAAAATATTCAACTCAATACAGCAATCCAGTCAACCATTTACTATGGGACCTAGAGGAGTTTTGGCATTCTTCCCAGTTATTAAAAATTGCATTGCTGGGTGTGGTGGTGCACGCTTGTAATCCCCGCGCTTGGGAGGCGGAGACAGGAGGATCACACAGGATTGAAGCCAGCTTAAGAGACCCTGTTTCCAAATAAAAATATAAAAATAGGTCTTGGAGTGTAGCCCGGAGGTAGAAGGGTTTCCAGGAACCATAATAATAATAATAATAATAATAATAATAATTAATAATAATAATGGTACCTGCTAAGCTCTGACTCATGTAAACAGATTCAGGAGAGAAAAAGATCCTGGCATTACCTACCCCCAAACTCTCTTGGATCTGATTTCAGAGGCAAGCAATGCAGAGTGGGGATGCTACCAACAGGATCTTGAAAGTAGAGTTTTAGGATTAGTGTAAGTGGTAGTGTGCAAGAGAGCCAGGTTACCCAGAGGAGTATGAAGACCAGACAGACCAAACAGATACCGTTAAAGTTGTGCCTTTAGGAAATGTTATCTCTTACTGTCACCAAGTGAAGTGCTTAGATAGACTAAGCACATTTTCAATTATTGATGTTACACTTGTATCCTGAGTGATGGACAGCAGTTCTATCTTATTTCAGAGTAGTCATCAAGCCATCTATAACATATGTCTATGTCACTTAAGCAAACTGAAAAGGCACTGGAAGTGAACTTTGGACTTGATCCAAAATCTTATTTTAAATGATTCTCTAAATATATCTATACAGTAAGATAATAATCAAGGGCTTAAATATGTGTTTCTAACAAATACACTAAAAACATTCCTATTATACTTCTACCAAAATAATAAAAACATTCCTATTCCACTTTAATATAAAGATGGGTGACATAAATTAAATACAACATACAATTGCTTTTAGAATACATGCTATGATGTTACTAGAAATAAATACATATGTATTTTAAATCATTCTTTCTCTAGTCTGAGATATTCCTAGAAAGAACCCTGTATTCTAATAATTTAGTGAGTACCTTTCAAGAAGTTGAAAGGGTCATTCTTCTCCCATCATTCAGGAAACCTCCTAATGATACTTCCTAGAGGTCACTGTTCCTAGGAATCTCAATCAACCTGGGTATCAAGCCATGCCCCAAGCCTCCTTTCCTAGCTTCCGCCAGGACAGGGTGCCCGTCACTCTCGCTGTCTCCTCACCTGTCCTTCCCTTGCCCTTTCTCCTTAGTACACTACTTTCAGGAAGTTAGGATGCCCTGCTTTATAAAAACCAGCTTCCAGCTTTGCTAATGCCCTGCTTCACATTACACAATTATCATACCAGAGAAAACAGAGGTTCTCCTCAAGAAAATTGAAAAAAAAACTGTGAATACTTAAAATATTTTTGATGGTTTATATACATGAGCATATTAAAAATTTGTTGTTCAATAGTTTTAATTATATAAATTCTTTTCCCACATGGCATCTAATCACAGATTTTCAGGGGCAATACCTGAATTTTTCAAACCCTGTAAATTTCAGTGAAACTTTAAGACTTAAATTTGAATTGCCAAATAATATAGGTACCAAAATAAGTGGTTTAACAAAACCTAAAAATGTTGATATTTTATACTATAAGAGAACCTGCATCTTTCCTTATTTTTCAGTTGTAATACTATCCTCTAATTATAGTTTTGATAAAAAATATTTTATTGTCATCTTACCATTGTTGTCTCTTGAATGGATCCAAAACTATTAATAAAAATGTTGACTACTACATCCACAGGAATACCTATGAATAAAAATTAAGAGTATATTTACTAGGTATAAAAAAATTTGATCAGAATCTTTATAATATGGTTCATTCACTTAATTTTTGTAATTTTTCAATACACATTGGGATGCAAAAATCTATAGTCTTAGTATAATATGCTCACAATTACTATTGACTTATTTTTCTAAGTAGGGATCATAATACAAATAATGATGAGTTGAGTTGTATTTTATAATGTTCATTATTCAGAAATATTTCTCTTAAATTGCTAAAATTCTGAAAAGTATGCTTACCTTTAAAACTGTTTTAATTGGCCTGTTACATTTAAGAAATTATAAATTATTTTTTAACTTTTATTTTAAAATAGTTTGTTGCATTTTTTATTTCAAATTTTAAATCAATTGCCATGAATATTCAATACATTTTACTTATAATTGCTATATTTTAATTTTATTCATGAAAATGCAAAGTTAATAAGACATAGAAGGGCCACTATAAAGATTTCTGCCTGACCTGTTCAAAAATTATTTGAAAGTTCATGGAGTGAGAACTAAGGTATAATGTTGCAACTTTCTTTCTTTCTTTTTTTTTTCAACTCATTGTGGCTGCTGGTTGGGCTATCAAAGAGAAAATGTGAATTTAGCCTTTAGCCGCATAACCACTGACTGATGGAAACCAGGTGGTGAATCAATATATGGTAGACATGTGACAACCCAGACCACGGCTGTTGTTGAAAGTAACTGAATAGGTTCTGGTAATGAACAAAAACCCCTGTTTTTACAACATAGTTGCATAACTTCACTTGACTAGAAGCAGCTGCAGACTTTTTTTTTGCAAAGGAGAAAAAAACAATCAAGCCTTATAATGTTAATCTGATCTACATCAATACCTGTCCTTAAGCAAAAATAAGGATTACAGCTTTCCAGAGATTTTTTTTTTCACATGGCTTTTCCTAATTCATCGGGAGGATTAAAAAGGGGGAGGGATCTATACAAATATACACTCTCCGCTCGTTACTGCTAGTTATTCTAAGTACAGTTTCTGATCTTGAAAGGTGTAATTGATGCAATATTCTGTTGGAAAAAGAAAAATCTTTGTTGTCGGACATGTAGTCACTTTTATTCATAAAGCTAACGCGCTTTTAAAAACTAAATGGCCATTGTTTTATCAAAAGAATAGAGAGAATTTTTTATCAATGTGAAATCCTAACAAAAATAAAAAAAGAACTTACATACATAACAGAACAGCTTTTTTTCCTTAATGAGAAAGTGGTATTCTAAAAAGTTTTATTTATTTTTTTGTCTCTGAATGAAATCCAGAGTTATACCCACAGCCTAGATTTTTAATCACTATGGTTAAGAAAACACAGTACTCAGAAAATTTATTACAGAGGTTAGCCTGTTCATTCACAGTATAGTTTTTTGTTGTTGTTGCTGTTTTTAAACTATTAACTACACCAGGCATGGTGGTGTACACCTGTAATCCCAGTACTTGGGAGGATGAGACAGGAGGATTGCAGATTTGAGGACAGCCTCAGCAATGTAGGGAGACTCTCAGCTACCCAACAGGACCCTTTTTTAAAATTAAAAAATAAAATAAGGATGAGGTATGATTGTGTGTGTGTGTGTGTGTGTGTGTGTGTGTGTGTGTAACTCAGAGACATACACACACACCTATTAACATATATTAAACTATTAGAGTTAATAATTTCATATTATTAAATATTTAGGGCATTAAATTGCTTTGAACCTAAGCACATTAAAAGACAGTTATATGTCTTTTTTTTTTTTTTTTTTTTTTGCGGGTTTGGGAATGGAACCCAGAGGCATTCGACCTCCGAGCTACAACCCCTGCCCTATTTTTTATTCTTTATTTTGAAACAGGGTCTCACTAAGTTGCAGAGGGCCTCACTAAGTAGCTGAGGCTGTCCGCGAACCGCAATCCTCCGGTCTCAGCCTCCAAAATGCTGGGATTACAAGCATGTAATCCTGGCTAGTTATATGTCAATTTGAACTCATTTTTTATTTTTTTTTGGGGGGGACTGGGGATGGAACTCAGGGGCATTCTACCTTCACGCTACACCCCCTGCCCTATTTTTTATTCTTTATTTTTTGTGGTACTGAGGATGGAACACAGGGGCTTTCTACCTCCAGGCTATACTACCAGACCTATTTTATATTTTATTTGGAAACAGGGTCTCACTAAGTTGGTGAGAGCCTCACTAAGTAGCTGGCTTTGAACCTATGTGATCCTCCTGTCTCAGCCTCCCAAGTACTGGGATTGCAAGCGTGCACCACCACGCCTGGTTTATTCTCTTTTTTTTTAATTTTTAATTTTTTCTTTTTTTGCAGGTCTGGGGATGGAACCCAGAGGCATTTGACCTCTAAGCTACACCCCCTGTCCAATTTTTTATTCTTTATTTTGAAACAGGGTCTCACTGAGTTGCAGAGGACCTCACTAAGTATCTGAGGCTGTCTGTGAACCATGATCCTCCAGTCTCAGCCTCCCAAATGCTGGGATTACAAGCATGTGCCACCACGCCCAGCTATTCTTTATTTTTGAAACAGGGTCTAAATGAGTTGCAAAAAGCCTCGCTAAGTAGCTGAGGCTGTCCACAAACCATGATCTTCTTGTCTCAGCCTCCCAAATGCTGGGATTACAAGCCTAAACCACTATGCCCAGCAAACTCATATTGTTTTGAATATCACAAAGAATGAAATTTTTAAACAATAAAGAATGAAGAGGGCTTTTTATTTTAGGGGATGGCAGGCTACAAACCTTTGAAATTTGGTCGTATCCTAGGATCATAACTGACCAATAGTCTGTTCAAGATATTGCTAGTGGAGTTAGCAGGTACCCTTGCCAGGTCCTCTGGTGACTGCTGACTAAAAGAGAAAGAAAAAGAAAACCTGGTAAGCAAGAAACAGGAATGGATAATTTTCATTGGGAGAAAAGACTTTTCCTTTTGAATATAAAATATACAATTACAAAAGGGCTTTTCCAGATACAAGTAACCAAACAGAAGCAAATATCATCACAAACCCCCAAAATATTTATATAAAACACAGAATCAAACAAAAAGTATTTTAGCATTTACTTTTAAGAAATGTATAAACACTATTCTAAATATTCTAAGTTGAATTCTATTAAGTAAAATTAAAAGGGTATCTTATTTTTCTGGAAGGAACCTGCAATCAAAACCTAAGCAAGTACAAAAGGAATCAAGTCAAAAAGAGTAAAAGAGTTTTGTGGAAATGTATATTATATTAGACTTCTGCTTAAGCAAAGAAGTGTGCTAATAGTATAAGATAAAATAGCCAGAAAGGTAATATAAGAATTCATTAAACAAGCATGCTGACATTTACAAAATGAGATTCCCCAAGAAACAAAATGAACGTTCTTACTGAATTAAATTAGAGTAACCCATGGGGAAAAATTGGTAAGTTTGTTTTCTATTATCATATCAATGAAACAAGTAAAGTACTCGACAGAGCTAAAAGGCATAACTATTTATTTTCTGTGTTTGTCGTCATCCCTTTATTAAGAAGAGGAAAAGCTGTCATGTTTGCCATTTTAATTAACTTAGAATAATGAGTCATGACTAAATTGGTGGTTGATGAAGAGCGCTTTTTCAAATGGAATTTTCCTTAAAAGCCAAGGGAAAATGTTTTGTCATTTTTGGTTATTTGTCTTGTCTTGATTTAATACCCGTGAAGTTTTATCATATAATCATTTTCCCCAATACTGAAACAAAATTTAAAATGTTGAAAAGGCATACCTTTAATCCCAGTACATGGAAAGCCAAGCCAAGAGGATTGCAGGTTTAAGGCCAGCCTCAGCAACTTAGTGACACCTTGTTTCAAAATAAAAAATGAAAAGAGGGCTAGAGTTGTATCTGAGAGATAGAATGCCTCTGGGTTCAGTCTCCACTACCAATAAATAAATAAATAAATAAATAAATAAGTCAAAAGAAAGACCAAAACTATATTTGGGATATCTACCACTGCATATTCTGTAGTGATGTTGTAAAAAGTATTTTCATAAATTATATCACTTTATGTGCAACAAACTGATGCAATAGGCTTGGCTTTGTACTAAAATAAAAACTTGGTCCTCTTGGGCAATTATTTTCTGAGTTAACTATCATGTAATATATATATATATATATATATATATATATATATATATATATATATATTTTTTTTTTTTTTTTTTTTTTTTTGGTGGTACTGGGGTTCCTGGAAGCCCTTCTACCTCTGGGCTACACTCCCAGACCTATTTTTATATTTTTATTTAGAAACAGGGTCTCCTAAGCCAGCGCGCGGCTGGCTTCGAACCTGCGCGATCCTCCTGTCTCCGCCTCCCAAGCGCGGGGATTACAAGCGTGCGCCACCACGCCCGGCTCATGTAATATTTTGATAAGAGGAAACCACTACAGATGAAATATGACAGGACAAAGTTTATTAAAAAAATAAAGAGTATGATTGACAGACAACTCTTCAGATAGAAATGATTCAAAGTGCAAAATATTAAGGCAAAAGCTGAAAAATCAATTAAAGTTTCCAAAGGTTCAAGAGATTATATGTTTTTTTTTTATTGTTTCTCATTGTCCTTATCAGCATCAGTATCACATCTTTGGGGATTGGAGTACTAGTAATGAGATTTTCTATTTCACTGCAAGTGAAAATATAACCTCCTTATAGCCAATTGTCATCCCTTATCAAAAGATGGAAAACTCTAAGGGTAATGAGGGCATGTGGGGATATTGAATATTAGGATGCAAATTGTGTTCAAACCAATCTATAAGTTGTATCATTCAAGGGAGGAAATAGAATTGGTCATGAAATAGACTTGTATTGGATCAATTAAGGACAGCTGTTGTGTCTCTAAACATACAATGCTTTGTAGGCATATTCCTTCTAAGCAATGAAAAGACAACATAAAAAATTAACACTAATTTCTGTAGCTTAGAACTTTACAGTCTATTTTTCTCTCCTACTTGTAAGCTGTGTCAATCAAACTCAAATCCCAAATCCTTTCCCTCACTAGCAAAGGTTGACCATTCCTTTATTCACTGGTCTCCCTTCCAGGAATTCTGTCCATTCCCACTTACTGCTCTCAACACACACTGTCCTGTAAGATTGTCTTAAGGCTCATATCTTGTCTACAATTTTGCCTCAAGCATGCCATCTTATTCCAATGAACAAAACTAATAAATGGGACATGCAGAAACAAATTTCAAACACTTTTCATAATTGTGAATAGTACCGATTAGACAAAATGCAAGCAGTACCATTATTGATGGACTCGTGGCTGCTGTATTTTTGTAGATCTTTATACTGCTTTTCCAATTAAATACATATTGGTTCAAGCACTTCTCCCACGGCCCTCTTCAGTGCCAAAAAAAGTTCCCTGTGCGACAGCTATCATTTCCAGAGGAAGAAGAACGTTTCTTCAGGAGACATTCTTTTAAAAGGGGGCATTAGCCGGGCGTGGTGGCGCACCCTTGTAATCCCTGCTCTTGGAAGGCGGAGACAGGAGGATCGCGCAGGTTTGAAGCCAGCCGCGCTGGCTTAAGAGACCCTGTTTCCAAATTTTAAAAGTATAAAAATAGGTCTGGGAGTGTAACCCAGAGGTAGGAAGGTTTCCAGGAACCCCAGTACCACACACACAAAAAAGAGGGCATTATCCCCTCAGAAGTTTCCAAGCAATTGGTCTGCCAAATTAATCACAAGCATGGAGAAAAAAAAAATCATAATTTTAAATATTTAAATAAAATTCTATGTACTTTACATTCACATGCACGAGTTAAGGATATTTTCCCTACCCTAAAATATAAACCATATATTAAAAAATAAAAATCATATCAAAATAAAAATCATATTTTATCAACATTAAAATCATTCATCTCTACCACTGAGAAGGCTTATTATAAGGTATTGTATGGATATAGCCACTTCGTCTAAGATATCTATCTAAGATATCTAATCTATCTACCTAAGATAATGTGAATGTAGCATATTTTCTTTTGTCTGTATGTTATTACATATATAGAACCTAATAATTTGGAAAGTATTACTTATGTGAAACAAGCAGGTATGAGAAAAGGTAAATGATTTTAATTAGGTCACACAGGTAATGCCTGTGCCAGTATGGGGAATGACCTAGAAAGATTTGGGAAAGCTCTGATTATTAATATATTTCAAAAGAAAATAATTGGTATATTTCAAAGTAGTTGTGTCGAAATGGAGGCAGACATGGATAAAGAAAGGACTTGGTTTGGCCTAACAACAGGCAGCTATTCCAGTGTAAATCAACCTAGCTCAAAGTACTTAACAAGTCAATAGAGGAGAGCTAGGGCTTCCTCTTTCTAAAGACAGATCTACATGATGATCTAGGGGGGATGGGGCAGGGTTTGACTTTGCCCTTTATGAAAGGAGACACCTCACCCCACCTTGCTAGGGGAGGTACCTTACAGAGACGTTCACCTCAGAGTCACGCGAACAAGATGGAGGTCATGGGTATAAAAAGTCCGGTACACGTGTAAGCCCTTTGGTGTACTCATTCGAGTCATCCCCTCATGCCATCTTGGCATGGGGCTGTATTTCTATTTTCTGTATTTCTATCTTTCTAATAAACTCCTTTAAATCTTCAGCAGCTGTCCAAGCGATGAATACTCATTCTTAGCTTAGGACAAGAATCCACGGTTTTTCTGTTTGTCTGTGTGTGTATGTGGTGGTGGGGGATTACTTCACACACACACACACCACGCACCCCCCCCCCGCAACATATTCCCGCAACAATGCCTGTTTCATTATTAAAGTCTTTGCAGTCTGAATCTCAGTCCAATGTTTTATCCATTTGACTACAGTATTTTATTTCAAGAAATTTATCAACAATTCCAATATACTCCAAAGCCGGATTTATTTCTTGGAAATATGATATTAATTTAAGAAAACAACTTACTCTACTCAGGCAAAGTGATCAAATGACTAAAGAAAATAATGTTTTATATCAAGAGCCTTTTACCTCTAGCTCTCTTTGTTCCCGTGCCTAGACTCCAGCCAATGCCATTACTCATACGTGAAGCTATGCAAGGAATGTGTCAGGCTGTATAGCTCCATGATGTAATGTGTTACAGCCCCGAGGAAAAAATCTAGAAATTTCTTTCCTAAGAGGAAAGAAAGCTTACTTCTTCACCAACTATAGTCTTATTTTTACATGATCCTTTCAAAACAGGTGTGTATGAACATACTGTCTTCTCCTGCAAGCCAAAATTCACAAAGGATTTGCCTTATTTTTCCATAGTTATAAATACAGAAACAATGGTCAATGGCTTCTCAGACAGGCATGTAGTGTGGTATGTGTCCTTCTGAGCAACATGGGTGTGGGGCTGCGCCGGACATGAACTAAACCAAGTATGAAGCCACAGGTGGAGGCAAGATGAGGTTTGTAAATGTATGTAAGGCTGCATTGTTTCTCTCTCACTGTAGGCAGTGATTCGTCCACTCTTTGTTCAGTAACAGACACCACTGACGATCCTATGAAGTCATGTGCTTTCCTGAAAAACGTACACAAGATCTGGAATTCTAAGGTTAAAAATTTATCTTTAATAAAAACAAATGGAATCATTTGTCTTCCTCCACCATGCACTAAAGCCCTGCTTCTGAGCCAATCCTGCCAGAAGCCAGTTGATCATGGATTCACCTTTAAAATTATGAGCCCTACATTGTGGTGCAAGTTTGTAATCCCTGCGCTTGGGAGGTGGAGACAGGAGGATCGCACAGAAGGCTTCCAGGAACCCCCAATACCACCAAAAAATAAATTATGAGCCCTAAAATAAGCCTTTCATCCTCAGAGTGGGCTTGTCGGGGATTTTGATCATAGCAATAAAAATGCTGACTATAACATTCATTATTTTTAAGAAGCTGGTATCCTATAAAGTTAGCAAATAAGAGATTTTTAAAGGGAGGCAGTTATAGTGACAGAAAGTAAGAAAGTGTTCTAGAATTTAAAAAATGATGATAATATGTCAAAGGAGGGACATATTATAAAAATAAAAATCTGTGAATCCATACCAACAGAAATAAGTAATTGAAATACAGAGTTCCAATAATTGTTTAGAACCTGTGCTCTCAGATTAGTGGAACATGACTCCAGACTCCTTAATGTGGTCCTCTTCAGGGTACCTTCCTTCCAAATGTTTTAGGATGGAAAGGGAGAGACAAGAGTAACTTTATAGTAGAGGAGCTTGAAGATCACTACCTCAGCAGATGACCAAGAATAACCTCAACGGTGATGCCATGTCGATGAGATGCATCCCCGAATGATGATGAGAAGCATTTTAACCCCACAGTCTCCTTTCACAAAACATAAACCCCAATCTAATCATGAAAACAGAATAATCCAAATTGGGGGAAAGTCTAAAAAATACCTGACAAACACATTTTAAAACTGTCATAGTTATCCAAAACAATTAAAATCTGACAAACTGTCATAGTCAAGAAGAATCATAGGAGACAAAGAACTAAATTCAATATAGAATCCTAATGGTTTCCTGCAATAGAAAAAGGACATAAAGTAAAAACTAAAAATATCTAAGTAAAATATGCATTTTATAGTTAATAATAATGTATCAACACAAGTTCCTTGATTGTTAAAATATACTACCAATAAAAATAATAATGAAGCATAGACAGGGTACATAGGGACTCTGAACTATCTTTGAGACTTTTCTATAAATTAAAAATACAATTTTAAAAGAAGATTTTATTTGAAAAATGGGGGGTGTGGACAAAAAAGGCAACTCTGGAGAGCTAATTATACTCTTATAAAATTCTCATTCCAACTGAAAGCAAAGGGTTATATAGGTGTGACATCCTGGTCATACACTCAGATGAGGCTTGGGAAGAAACCACTGCCACATCTGTGTTTATACAGATCAACTTATTAAAAGTTCAACATAACATTGCAAGCTATTCAGTAAAATTTTTAGACATACAGTGGGATGGACAGAGAGATAATCATATAGACGGACATCCAGAGACAAGCTGGGTGTGGTGGCTCATGCCTATAATCCCAGTACTTAGGATGCTGAAACAAAAGGATTGTAGTTTCAAAACCAGCTGCCTCAGCAACATTAGCACAACTCAGCAACTCAGAAAGAGCCTGTTTCAAAAATTGATAAAAAGGAAAAAGTTCTGGGGGTATTGCTCAGAGGTAGAATGATCCTTGGGTTAAATCCCCAGTGCCGAAAAATGAAAAAATTATACTTTATATATCCCAACGACTAATTAAACAAGCAATAATACATGAATATAGAGAGCTGTGGGCTTGTTATAAATATTTCTATTTGTCTTTTATTTTCCTACATATCCTACAGTATGTCATCTCTTTTTAACAGCTTCTGTATTTATTTTCTACTCTTTTCGTGGATTAAACCATGAAAAGGTTGTAAATACAGACAGTGAATGATTGCTTTTATATGATTAGCTGAGTCTAGTCTAAATTTATATTAAAAGAATGCGTTTATGGGCATGTGCATGTGTGTGGCAAGGTCTGTTGGGTTCTTATGGGCCAAGAATCATAATTAAGAACAGTGTTCTACAATAGTCTTCTTATTCATCCCCCCCAATCAGGCTGAAGAAATTGTTGTAGCCTGTAGAAACATTTTCAAATCTTTTATATCTCTAATTATGCCATTACATCATCCATGGCTCAAAGAAAAGTATTTTTTCATAAAGCAGAAACAACTATTTGAAGAGATGATGGATTTCAAACAGTAGAAATTTTCAAATATTACTAAAGGCAATCCTGGGTCACATTTAACTTCATATCATGTGTAAGAGCTTTGTTATATGAATAACCTGTTAGAAATAGCTCCTTTTTTATATGGTATGTTTCTCAAATAGTGTACAATAATAAACATTCTCACTTCTAATAGGTAGCCTTATGAGATACAAATTTCATGGTATAAGGAATTGCATTTGAACCTAAATCCAAACAGAGTATTTATTGTGCAATTACTTTCCTAGTCAGGAATATGCTTAATCTTGGCAAGTAAGAATCCAAGTTAGAAGTAATCCAAGCAATCTAAAAAAGAAGTAATATTTCCAACCCTACCACCAATTGTAATGGCATTTTCCCCTTCAATTTTCCATGCATAGCATAAATACAAAATATTTCCCCCCTGGACCAACAAAAATGTTTTTAAAATGAACTGTGTATGCAAGCATGTGCAGGTATGCTTGAACACATATATACCCATACACAAATTAAGTGTACTTATATATTGAAAAACACTTCTCTAAAAGTCCAGAGACTGGAGGTTAGCCCCAGATAGACTGTAAGTTTCCTGCTTAATAATGAGCAAACCACTCAGCCTCTGTAAGATCCAGTGAACTCAGCTTTAAATCAAAGGTTCTAATTAGGTGACCTCTGAAGTTCTGTTCAGTTGATAATCTGCTCAAGATTTGAAGATGTGTCTCTCCTAGAATAACTTTCAGCTGAAATAAGGTGTCTTTCCCTGGAGACAGCCCACATCCTGCAACTTTGAAATGGAGATGCCAAGGGCTGGTTGCCTTCCTACCAATATAAAGAACTCTGAAGGCTATCTCAGATCCGGAGCTCCTTGTGACACAGTACTGTCCTCCTGTTTAATCTCACGTTTAACACTAAACTCAGTTAACACTGCACTGTCCTTGTGCTTAATCCTGCTTTGCTTCACCTTAGTAGTTGCTGTTCCAAAAGCAATGCTTTTCTTTATACAAATCTTCATCTCAGAGTCTGTCTGTGAGACAACTCAGCAAACAGCATTGTTATGACTTGAATTTGAAATAACCCCCAAAGCTCCTGTGTTGAAGGCTTGGTCCCCAATGCAGAGATGTCCAAGGGTGGGGCCTTTGTGAAGTGATGGGATTATAAGGACTTGAACCTCATCCATGGATTAATCCATCTGGTGGCTTAATAACTTGAATGAACCACTGGGAGGAGGTGGAAGCTTTAGGCAGGGAGGGTATGGCTACAGGAAGCAGGACACTGGGGCATGGCCTTGGGAGCTATATCTTGTTCCTGCAGCCCCCTTCCTGGCTGCCAAGGCTGAGCAGCTTTCCTCTGTCATGCCCTCCTTCCAAAATAAATTTTCCCTCCTCTATATTCTTCTTGTCTAGTATTTGGCTCACAATGACAATAAAAAGCTCACTAATACAAACATCAACTAAATGTTAAGTGCTGCATTTGGTATATAGTTTGATTGGGTTCTTCAAAGTCCCAATTTTTCCAGTAATTACTTTCAGGGTTGGTTCTAGCTCTTCCATCTTGAAAACTTAATGGAGCCAAGCATATACTAATGTTCTTGGGGTTACAGATAAAAAAAAATAACAGTCTGAACTAACATGTAAGCACTTGCCACAGCTCAGTACAGAGAGAGCAGTCAACCCCAGTTTCACTCTGAGGAGAGAAAGAGTTGATCCACGTATGTCGCATCACAACTTTCTCTGGTGTTACTCAAGGGACTGGATTTCATCTCATCTATCAGAGCACTAACAGAGCCCAGCACACATTAAATCCTTGAGGTCACAGAGAATGAAGTGGTGGTGTGAACAGGTGTGTAGGACTCATCACAAGCCCTCCCAAAACAACAAAGAGTGATCAAATTCAAACTACCAACTCCCTTATTTTCCCTTAGAACAGAAAGGGCTTTGACACAGATCTAGTATTATAATTTCTCCAAGAGTCTGAGGGATTGCCTTCTGACATAACTATCCTGCAGGGCAGATTGGACCAAACATACTCTAGACACCCTGAGCCAATAAGAAAAAAGGACAGTGGTTTGGACTAGCATGCAGATTTACAAAACTATGGCCAAGTTGATTGGAAAATATCCTCTCTTTTCTAAGGTCAGTCCATGAAGACAGGGAAAGGTGGATGTATTTTCTACTATAAGATACAAAAGTTGACTCATGGAAAATAAAAAAATAAACAAACATGATCTATAAAAATTAACAAGATAAACTCCAAAAATGGCCTTAATAAAATGAAAATATACGAATGACCTGACAGATCATGCAAAATAAACATCATAAAAATGTCCAAAAATCTCAGAAAAATAATGGACAAAGTGAGACTTTCAAAAGAGATGGAAAATTTTAAATAAAAAAACAGAAATCCTGGAACAGAAAAATACAAGAAAGATGAAAATTCAATAGAGGGATTTAAAAGCACACTGGAATAAGAGAAGAGAGAATCAACAAACTAAAAAAATAGGTCATTTAAAATTATCCAGTCAGGGGAATAAAAAGAAAAAAAAAGGCAAAAAAGAGCAAAGAAAGATTAAGTAACATAAGGCTCATTGCATTGAGTCTTTAGTCTCATTTGCTGGCAAATAGCACCTAAAATCCTTGGAATCTCTGGACCCATAAGAATGTATTTCATGTGCTAATGATAAGATAGGAGGATGGTAACCCCTGGATACTCTCTTAGAATGTGGGCTGGTTGACAGAAAAACAAAGTTATAATTACAGGGCTGGGATTTTCAGCCACACCCCCACCTCTGAGGAGGGAAGAAAGTTGGAAGGTTGAGTTGATGACCAATGCCCAATAAGATAATCATGCCTATGTAATACGGCCCCATAAGAACCCAAAGGACTGAAGGGCTCCCAGTTAGCTGAGCAGATGAAGAGTGTCACAGGGTGGTGCATATGTAAGTGGTACACAGAAGCCAGAGGAGCTCATCCACTCCCCATCGGCCTTGCTAGATGCTTTGGCTACTCATCTGTATTCTCTGCCATATTTCTTGACAAAAATTGAGTACATGTAAATAAGGTGCTTCACTGAGTTCTCTGAGGTGTTCTAGAAAATTAATCAAGCTCAAAAAGGGAACCATGGGAACCCTGATTATAGTTGTTTGATCAGAAATACAGGTCACAGCCAAAGACATTCAATTAGCACCTAAATGGAGATGGTTTTGTAGAGTTCTCAAACTATAGAATTTGATACTATCACTAGAAACAGTGTCATGATTAAATTATAAGATAGTCAACTGTTATCCACTAGAGAACTGATTGGTTTTGTATAAAGATCACACACACACACACACACACACACACACACACACACACAAGAGTGGGCTTTTAGGGGAATTAGCTCGCACTATTATAAATACTGAAAAGTCCCACAACGGGCTGTCTCAAAACTGGAAACCCTGGGATGCCAAAAGCATTTCTCAGTCCAAACTTGAATTCCAGAATAAAGGCAGTTAAGAGTATAACTCTCAATTTGAGGTTGAAGACCCAAGTACTTGGGAAATTGAGATGTAAGTCTCAGAATCCAAAGGCCAGAGAGACAAGAGTTCTGATGTCCTAGGGAAGAAGTAGATGTCATAGTCCTAGAAAAGACACACAGAGAATTCTCCTCCCCACTGCTTTTTGTTCTGTTTGTTCTCAGCAGGCGCCTAGAGTTGGATGGATGGTGCCTGTCTACCTTGAGGGCAGATCTTCCCCACTCAGTCCACCAATTCACAGGTCAGTTTCTTCTGGAAACGCCCTCACAGACACACCCAGCACGCTAGGTATTCCTTAATCAAGTCAAATGACACCTAAAATTAACCAACATGCACATTATAATTAAATGGTCAAAAGCCAAAGACAAAAAGAGAATTGTGAAAACAGTAAAATAAAAGTGGTTTGTCATGCAGAAGTGATCTATACACCTTTCAATGCACTTTATAGTAGAAAGCCTTCAAGCCAGAAGGCAGTGGGATAATATATTCAAAGTGCTACAAGAAAAAAAAAATAACAAAAAACTACCAACCAAGAATTCTATACCTAGCAAGACTGCCTATTAAAATGAAATAGGAAGACTTTCCTAGATAAACAAAAGCTTGATAAGTTTATTACCACATGACATGCCATCTAAGAAGTGCTAGAGAAAGTTCTTCAAACTGAAATGAAAGATCATGAAAAAAATCACACTATACCAAAAGAAGTATAAAATTTATTGGTAAAGTTATATATGTAGGCTAATAAAAATACTGTATTATAAAATAGTGGGTAATTTTTTATTTTTAATCTAAAACTTAATAGAAAAGGCATCAAAATAACTATTCAAAAACAACACATTAATGGATATCAATGACAAAGTGAAGGGTAAAAAAGTAACCTGTGGAATAGTTTATGTGATTATTAACAGTGAGTCACTATCAGCTTAAGATAGCCTGCTCTAATTATAAAATATTTTTGTAATCCCTTTACAACAACAAAGAAAATACCAACAGAAGCCACACAAAAGAAAACAAGGAACCAAAGCATATAAACGCAATCTCAATCTCTCTTTCTCTCTCTTTCTTTTTCCCTCTCTCTCTCATTCTCTCCTTCAGTCTCTTTCATTCTGTTTTACACACACACACACACACACACACACACACACACACACACACACACCAAGAGAGGAAAAGTAGGACAATTGAACCAAGACAACATAACTAAAAAATTGATGATGTTAAATTCTTCCCTCTTGATGATTACTTAAATTTATGTTCATGGATTAAATTCTTTAATCAAAAGTTATAGAGTGCTAAATGAGTTTCTTTTAAAAAGCAAGATTGAACTCTATGCTCTCAACAAGATGTCTATGTTTGATTTAAGGACACACATAGGCTGAAAGTGACCCCATGCAAACTATAACTAAGCTAGAACTGAGGTAGGATATTTGTATTAGACAGAAATAAACTTTAAGTCAACAATTATCACAAAACACAAAGAAATACATTATATCATGATAAAAGTGCCAGGCTACCAGAAAGATGTAACATGTGTATACCCAATGGAGAAGTACATGAATATGTAAAAAAAAAAATTGACCAAACTGAATGGAGTATAGCAAGGCAATCATAATGAGAGTTAAATTTTAATAATAGATAAAACAATCAGAGAGAAAATTAATGAAATAATGTACTTGAATATGTCATAGGTCAAATATACAAAACAAATGCAGAACAGTTTCTCCAACAGCAACAGACTATATATTCTTCTCAAGCACACATGGAACATTCTATGGATACATCACATGTCATATTCAAGGAAAAAACTCTTAACAAATTCAAGATTGACATAATAACAAGTGTCTTTCCAAACGCAATGGAATTAAACTATAATTCAGCAGCTAAAGGAAAAGTGAAAAGGTTACAGATATGTGAAACTTAATACTGAAAAACCAATATGTAAAAAATTAAAAATAAAAATTATAAATATATTCAGACAAAAAATGATATATCAAGAGTTGGAATATAAAACGGCACTACCAAATAAGGAGGATTTATAGTAAGAAACACCTATATTAAAAGAAGAAATTTCTGAAATATATAACTCAACTTTATACCTTAAAGAACTTGAAAAAAAATAAACCCAAATTTAGCAGAAAGTAGGATATAAACAGTCTTACAGAAAAATAAAATAGAAATTAAAAAACAATAAAAATTAAAAGTTTTTTAAAAATAAAAACAAAATTGACAAACCTTTATTTTAGTAACAAATAAAGAGACTCAAAACATAAAATAGGAAGTGAAAGATTGTAACTGATGCAAAAGAAATGCAAAAGATTATGAGAGACAACTGTGAACCATTATATGTTAACAAACTTGATAACCTAGAAGAAATGGGAAAATTAACATACTAAGGCTGAATCAAAAAAGATTTAAAAAGATCTATATTTAGTAAGGAGATTAAATCATTAATCAAAACCTCCCAGCAATGAAAAGCTTCAGAAGACAGAGTTTCACTGGAGAATTTTATTAAACATTTATGGAAGCATCAAAGCCAACCCTTCTCAAATTCTTCCAAAACACTGAAAAGTAGGGAACACTTCCAAAGCTATACACCATGACCCAGTGAAAGTCATTCCTGGGATGCAAGGGTATTTCAACATACAAAAAGCAATTAATGTTATACATGACCCTAACAAAAAATAGATTAAAAATCATGTGATTATATCAATAGATGCATCAGAGGCAAATGACAAAACTTAACACTTCCATAATAAAAAAATGCTGAACAAACTAGAAAATTATTTCAACATAATAAATTCCATATATAATAATCCCACAGCAAATCTTATACACAAAAATGACAAAATAAAAATTTTTAGACTAAGATGAAAACATGGATAATATCAAGAATAAAACAGGAAACAAACTACATGCACACATACAGACACATAGACAATTTTTAGAAATGATAAACTCAGCAGTGTTGCATGATATTATACCAACATACAAAAATAGATTGTTTTTCTATATATCAATAACAAACTCTCTAAAATGGAAATTTGGAAAACAATCCCATTAACAGTAGCATGAAAATAAATAAAATATTTAGGAATAACCTTAACTAAGTAATCACAGACTTTAACACTGAAAACTATAAAACACTGATGAAAGAAATCAAAGTCACAAACAAAAGACATCCCATGTTCATGGGTTGGAAGACTTAATATCCATGCTATCCAAACGAATGTATACATTAATGCAATCTGTACCAAACTTCCAATAGTAATTTAATACAGAAATAAAAAAAACAATTATAGAATTCATACAGAACCACAAAGATGAACCTCAAGAAGCCAAAATTAATTTTAAGAAAGAATAAAGCTAGTGACACCACATTTTCCGATTTCAAAGTATATTAAAAGCTCAGTAATTAAAACTTTATTGTATTGGCATAAATACCAGTAGAATAAAATAGAGTACAGAAATAAATCCAGAATGTATAGTCATCTTATCTTCAACATTTGGGCCAAGCACATATGACTGGGGAAGAATAATCTCTAAAAAACGGTGCTAGGAGCCAGGTGTGGTTGCGCACATGTGGCTTCCCGGCATTTGCCAAGTAGAGATGAGAGGATCACAGTTTGCAGCCAGTCTCAGCTACATAGTGAGACTCTCTGCAACTCAGTGAGATCCTATTTCAAAATAAAGAATAAAAATAGAGCTGACCTCAGAGGTAGAATGCCTCTGGGTTCTATTCCCAGTACCTAAAAAAAAAAAAAAAAAAAAAAAAAAAAAAAAAAAAAGTTCTGGGAAAAATGGACAACTACAAGGAAGAGAATAAAACTGGACCTTTATCTTATACTACACATCAAAATCAACTCAAAATATACTAGAGGATATAAGAGCTGAAACTGTAATCGTACTATAAGAAAACCCAAGAGAAAGGTCATATGACATTGATCTTGACAATGATTTCATGGAAATGGCATTAAATGCATAGGCCACAAAAAAAAGAAGTCAAAATAGACAAGTGCAACCTGATCTAAATAGCTTTGCATAATATTTTATGAGAGTAATTTCCAAAATGCATAAGAAACTTATACAAGTCATTATCAAAAGTAAAAAAATACCAAGCAATCTGTTTAAAAATGAGCTGAACACTTGACTGTCCAAGTCTCCTCTAAAGAGTGCATACAAGCCGGGTGTGGTGGTGCACACTTGTAATCCCAAGCACTCGGGAGGCAAGACTGGAGGATAACGGTTCTCTGACAGACTCATCTACTTAGGCCCTTCACAACTCAGTGAGACTAAAAAATAGGGCTGGGGGTGTAGCTCGGAGGTAGAATGCCCCTGGGTTCCATCCCTAGTACCACAAGGGGGAAAAAAGGGTACATAAAAAGCCAGATGTGGTGGCACACATTTTTAATCCCAGCATTTTGGAAGCTGAGACAGGAAGATCATGGTTCGAGGCTAGCCTCAGCTACTTAGTGAGATCCTTTGCAACTCAATGAGACCCTGTTTCAAAATAAATAAATAAAAAAAATTAGGGCTCAGGGTGTAACTCAGAGGTTGAATGCCCCTGGGTTCCATTCCTAGTTCCACACACACACAAAAAAAAATTAAATGTTTGAATACAAATTGAAAAAAAATTGAGTCCATACCAAATGACCAACATTGCTCTGAAAAAAAAATGCTCAATGTCACTAATCAAAGAATCCAAGTCAAAAGCACAACGAGCTGTCAGTGTTTGCAAGAACATGGAGAAGCTGGAACCCTGCACACTGGGAATGGGAAAGCACAGAGTCACAGCTGCTATGAAAAACAGTATGGAGCTTCCTCAAAATTTCAAACTAGAGCTTACCATTATATATCACCAGTGATCCATGCTGGATATTTTCCCCAAATAACTGAAATGATAATCCTGAAGAGGTCTGCATTCATTTTCATTTTCATTCAGCATTATTCACAAAAAGCAGTTGCTGGAAACATCCAACTGTCCATCAACAGGTAATTAAAGAAAGAAAATGTGGTGTACACATATAATAGGATATCTTTCAGCCTTAAAAATGAAGGAAATACTGCCATATGAAACAAGATAATAGATGAATTTTGAAAACATTTGCTAAGTGAAATAATCCAGTCAGACACAGATACCATATGATTCCAATAATATGAAGTAATTTTTAAAAAACTCACAGAAGCAGAGAGTTGAATGGTGATTGCCTGATGTGAGAGGGGGAATTGGTAATTGCTATAGAATAGTTATAAAGTTACATTAAAGGCAATATAAGTAAGTTCTACATATCTTACGTACAATATTGTGCCTGTAGTTAACTATGCTGTATTGTACACTTGAAATGAGATGTGGATCAGAAGTACAATGCCCCTGAATTCAATCCCCATTATGAAAAAAGAAAGAAAAGAAAAGAAAAGAACAGAAAAGAAAAGAAAAGAAAGAAAAGATGTGGAGGGTAGATCTCATGTTAAAAGTTCTTATCACAATAAATTTTTATGAAAAACAATCTCTAGGAAACACTTTCTGAGAAACAATTCAGACGATAGGCACACGTACAACATACCTTTTGAGTTATTGATCAACTTACTACAAAAAGTAAATCAAATGTTAGCTTGCTTTTTTATTAATCCAAACAATTGGATTATTGAACATTTGCATAGCTATTATTCAGAGACAAAATTCTGGACTTTCTTCTAAAGAGAATTTGGCACATGAAAAGATACTCAGTAAACACCACCAGAATGAAACATTACTGATTACAGTTCTTCTATATTTCAACTTTGAAAATTAAGATAAATCTACTTTTTTACCCCTCTATCCCACCTCACCCCTAAAAAAAAAAGACTTTTTGGACTCTCCAAAAATAAAAAATGAAGTAACAATTAAAGATGGGTGTTAGAGCCGGGCGTGGTGGCGCACACTTGTAATCCCCACGCTTGGGAGGCAGAGACAGGAGGATAGCGCTGGTTCAGAGCCAGCCTCGCCGGCTTAAGAGACCCTGTTTCCACATAAAGTTAAAAAATAGATCTGGGAGTGTAGCCCGTGGGAGTGTAGCCTGTAGGTAGAAGGGCTTCCAGGAACCCCAGTACCACCAAAAAAAAAAAAAAGATGGGTGTTAGATTAAGAAATATACTGGCATTTTTCTTTTCATTAGCCTAAAGAGAATGCCTAAGAATATTTTAAAAAATCTAGTTGAAGGGACATTAATCCCAATTTCATGCCTCCCTGGAAAAGAAGAAATAATGAGATCCAAAATTCCTTAGCATTAGGTTTCTATAGGAGAAAGGAAAACTGGGAAGGAGGGAAGTGGAAATATAAACAAGATTTCATGCCTGTTAGTAGAAGACTAAGTCAGACTTGGTTCCCTTTTTAAAAGTTTCAAGATAATAATCAAGAATAATTTTCTCAATTATCTGTCCCACAATCAAGAATAATTTTCTCAAGTATCTGCCCCAAATTAAGAGATTTTACATGAGTACCTAAAAGATAAAATATTAATTGGAGTGCACTGTACTTTAAAACAACTCAGAACTTTAGAAGTAAAAAAATATGCCAAGTCCTTTATATGAAACATGTATTATTTTCAATATAACCTACAAAATACTCCTATATACTTGTCCTTTTTATATTGGTGGTGGGGATTGAACTTGTGGGCATTTCATCTCCAAGTTACCCCCACAGCTCTATTTTATTTTTAAATTTTGAAACAGGGTCTCAATAAGTTGCTGAGGCTGGTTTCAAATTTGCAATCCTCCTGCCTCATCCTCCCAAGTACTGCGATTACAGGTGTGTGCTACCACACCCGGCCTTCCATATACTTTAAATCTTCTCTTAAGTTACTCATAATACTCAATAAAATTAAAATATTATATAGCTGGTTGTTTTACTGTGTTGTTTATTGAATAATGTGAAGAAAAAGTCTGTACGTATTCAGTTCAGATGTAATTTCCCCCCAAATAGTTTGATATGTGGTTGGTTAAGTCTATATATGCAGAACCAGTGGTTACAGAGGTCATAGGATAAGTGGTACTGTTGCCAAATTATTGAGTCTCTCACCTGTACCTTTCCACAATGAGAATTTTTAAGAATTGAAACTCCTTGTCCCTCATAAAACTCATACTTAAATGGAACTATGTCTCTGCATACTGACACCTGTAGTTTTATGCAGTCATCCAACAGTACTCACTGACTGTTCAGTATGGCCCACCATTTGTCTAGGTCCTGAAAAAATACTAGGGGGGAAAATTCTCTTTCCTTGACTTTTAAGAAAATTGGGCCAGAATTAGGAATTGAAGGGTTCCAAGTTCCTATTCCACAAGCAGAAGTGTCCTAGTTCTTATTAGACATGGTTCAAATCACTACTGTCTCATGCATGAAAAAGCTGGTTCTTCTGACATAAGGTAAATATTTTGTGTTAATAATTGCTTTGTCTGTTTCATGTGTGATTCTTATTTTCTTAAAATTAAATGTTTGAGCCAGGTGTGGTGGCGCACGCTTCTAATCCACGCTTGGGAGGCTGAGACAGGAGGATCGCACGGGTTCGAAGCCAGCCTCAGCTACTTAGTGAGGCTCTCAGCAACCTAGTGAGACCCTGTTTCCAAATAAAATATAAAAACGGTCTGGGAGTATAGCCCGGAGGTAGAAAGCCTCTGGGTTCCACCCCCAGTACCACACACACACACAAAATTAAATGTTTGAATACAAATTGAAAAAAAATTGAGTCCATACCACATGAGCAAAAATCCAAGCCTACATATCTGAGGGTATGAAAATAGAAAAACTAATTCTATGATTTATAAGAAAATGCAACAAACCTAGAATGGTCAAGATACTAGTGAAGAGAAACAAACTAAAACATACTGTCCAATAAATTGGGTTTCAGTAATAAGTGGCTGTGTTGCATGCACAGGTACATAGAGAGACAGAAAACAGAGGCAAATAACTGACTTTCAATAAAGGCATAACTGTAGCTTAGTGGTATAAGGACGGCCTTTTCAATAAATGTTTCACACTTATTGTATATGTAAAAATGAGTCTTGACACTACCCCATATCATATATTTAAAAATCTTATTGGGCTGGGAGTGTGGCTCAGTGATACAGCACTTGCCTAGCAGGCATGAGGTCTTAGAATCAACCCCATCACAGCAAAAGAAAAAGTAAATTAAATGGGTTACAGATCTAAATGAGAAACCTAAAGCAATGAAGCTTCTAGAAAATAAGATGGACAATCTTTATGACTGTGGAGTAAAGAGAAATTTATTAAAAAGATACAAAACTATGAACAATTGAAAAAGAGAACAATAAATCAGACAGTAAAAAAATAAGTCACTTGATGGCTATTATAAAAAACAAGAAAAATAACAAAATGCTCAGGAGGATGTGGGGAATGGAAACTCATACACTATTGATGGTAATGTGTAATTAGTATAGTTGTTACAGAAAACAGTATGGAGGTTCCTTAAGGAACTAAAAATAGATCCACCATATGATTCGGCAATCCTGACACATATCCAAGAGAAATAAAATCACAGTATCAAAGAGTTACCTGTACTTCCAGATTTACTACAGCATTATTCACACTAGCCAATAAATGGAATCAAACAAAATATCTATCGATGAATTAATGAAGAAATACAATATATATGCCTCACCTCTACTCATTATATATAAAATATATTATTAATATATTAACATTATTATTCATAAAGAGACCAGAATCCTGTTGCTCATAGCAACATGGATGAAACAGGAGGTCACTTCCTTAAGTGAAATAAACCAGGGGCTGAAAGATAAGTATCATATGATGTCACTCATTTGTGGACACTATAAAGCAAATCTTACAGAAAAATGGGGTGGAATAGTGGTCATAGAAACTGGGAAGGGCAAACAGGTAGGAGGATAGAAATAAGTTAGAGAAGGGGCAGCAAAACAAAGAGGAAGGAATTAGTTCTGGTTTCCTATGGCACCACAGGGTAACTATTGATTACAACAGCCTATGACATTAAAAATAAAAACTAGAAAAGTATGAAAGTTCCCAACACACACAAAAAATGCTTAATGTTTGAGGACATGAAGTTGCCCTGATTTTATCATTAGACGCTGCATGTATGTATTAAATTATTTTACTGTTCCCCACAAATATATGTGTGTGTGTGCATGTGTGTGTGCATGTGTTTATATAGTTATATCTCAACAAAACATTTTTAAAATTAATTAAAAATAAGCTCTTCAGTTCATCAAAAGACATTGTGAAGAAACTGAAAATGCATATCAAATAACGGTGGTCTACAGCATCGTTGTGCACATATAACAATCTTTCAGTCAAGAACACACTATGTATATGATGATGGTCCCCTGAGATTATAATGGAGTTAAGAAATTCCTGTCATCTAGTGATGCTGTCATAAGGTAATGTCTAAACTAATTATTCACATGTTTGTGGTGATGCTGATGTACACACAAACCTCTTAAGTTAAAATACAGTACAGTACATACAATTGTGTACATGACACTTGATAGCGATACTAAGAAACTATGCTATTGCCTTATGCATTTGCTAGACATTTGCTAGTGTACTCCTCCTACTTATTTCTTTTAAAGTTTATGGTAAACTTTGCCTTGAGTAGGCTCTTTAGAAGGTTTTCTGTAAGGAACCATTGTTACCAGAGGGAATGTGTGTTGGGAACTTTCATGTTTTGCCCCTGAAGACTCTCCAATGGGACTAGGCCTGGAGACTGAAGACAGCTAGACTGAAGCTTCTAAGCCATGTAGGCCCAGGCTAAAGTGTGTGTCAGTGTCTTAGTTTTTGATAAAATGTGTAAAAATAGAAAAACAGAAAAAAAGCTTATAGAATGAAGATATCAAAAAGAAAGTATGTTTGTATAGTTGTATACAAACAATAGGTTTGTTTTATAAGTGAAGCATTACCACAAAAAAAGCCAAATAGTTTAAAGAATAAACATTTTTATGGTAAAATAGTTACAGTAAACACATTTGTTATCAAAGAAAAGTTTTTATTTATAAAGTGAATGTAGTGGGAAGTGTATAGAAAGTCTAGTGGCATGGTTGGTACTGTCACCCTACTAACTCACCAGCTCACCAAAGCAACACCAGGCCAGCAAGCTCCACCTGTGGTGCGTGCCCTAAGCATGGGAAGCGTTTTTATCTTTCATACTGTACTTTTACTACACCCTCTTTGTGTATAGATATGTTTAGACACATAATACTTACCATATGTTAGAGTTGCCTACAGTATTCAGTTCAGTAACATGCTGTGCAGGTTTTGTAGGCTGAGAACATAGTATATAGCCTCACTGTGGCTACTCCTGTTAGGTGCCTGTTAGTTTACTTTAAAACCTCACACAATTATGCAACTGACTTATGATGCTTTTCTCATAATGTGTCATTGTCATTAAGCAACACACAGCTGTATGTACATCTGACAAAAGATCTGATCTAGCATTTATAAAGAACTTCTACACATCAATAAGAAAATCAACAATTCTTTTAAAGCAGGAAAAAACTTGAAAATCACTTTGCAAAAGGAGACAGGCTAAAACCCCAATGTACATGTGGAAAGGTGCTTAACAACATTAATCACTGGGGAAAAGCAAATCAAAACCACAGTGAGATTTAATTACATTCATACCAGATGGCTAAAATTAAGATGACTGCCAATACCATCAAGTTTTGATGAGGTTATGCAAGAGTAGAGACTCACAGACTCACATACATTGTTAATGGGAGTGTAAATGGAAAAGGGTCCATGCCTTCTAAAGCTATATAACCTATGATACAAAAATTTTATTCAAGAGTATATGCCCAATGGAAAAATGCTTATGCCCACTGAAGTAAATTTATAAAAATATTAATACCTTTAATCATAATGATCTAAAAGTGAAGATATTATGAATATTCAACAATAACAATAATAGTGATAGCTGAATCTCATCTGAGCTCCTGAATACTATATAACTGAAAACACCTCCACAAGTGTCTGTTACTTGAAGTACTTTACTGCAAAGAACCAGCCTTTTCCATATTGCTAGACAAGATCCACTGATGGTCTCCTTGCTTGCCTATCATAAGGCCAGACAGAGACCTCCAACCCTTCTGCATTGCCTCAAAGTGTGTAGATGAACTGTTAATCCCCACTAATGAATCTGAACTAAATGCTCACCAACTTAATTTGACCAAACTTAGTTCAGGCTTCCTTCCAACATCCTCCCACATCATTGTCCCTAAGGTTAAGCAATCACTGTGAAGTGGGGGGCAAACTCTCCTTAATGGATCCTCCCAAGATTCCATTTCCAACAAACAGAAACTGTCTAGTCCTGTGACTTGCTCATCTTGCTCCCCATCCCTTGTTTCCTCCTAACACATTTGTTCTCATTAAAGAAAAGACATTTCTGCTGATCTTGGAGAGGCTTGTAAATCCTACAGTTGAAGCATTCTCCCAATTGCAAGTCTTTTCAAATAAACACCCTCACATTTTTTCACTTGACAGTAAAATGGATAAACATATTATGTCTGTAATGACAAAACACTGCACAGTAATAAAAAGGGATGAACTGCTGCTACATCAATAACAGGGATGGAATTTTACAGCTATGATGTTGAACAAAGAAGCCAGATGCAAGAGTAGCTAGGTCAAGAAAAGGCAAAATCAATCTAAGTTAATAAAAATCACAAGTGATTAACCTTTGGGAGGAAATACTAATTGGAATAGGAATACAGCATGTGGGAAATTTCTAGAGTAATAGAAATGCTCTATGTCTTTGAGTGGTGGGTTCATGAACTGTATGTAAAAAGTGATTGAACCCATCCATTTAACCATGCCATGAAGTCATGTCAACTCTGCTGAATGAGACAGCTCAACTTTAGAGAAAGTAGAAAAAATCAGGTAGACAAATATTGGTCTCATACTGCATAAACCATCAAACTCTTCTTTAAAAAAGAGAAAAGACACAATCATGTAATCTACAACTAACATTTGTTATGATTATATACACTGTATATTGCAGGTTAAAATTACAAGTAATGTTCTCATTCTTAGTCTGCATTAACAGGTACATGGGCATTTATTTTACTACTGTTCTTTATACTGCACATCACTGTTACATATATATTTCTATATGGTTTTATAGTAATTTTTAAATGTTGACATTTTATTTGGAGACTTCCTAAATCATAGGCCAAAGTTGAGATTTCCTTCTTATCTAATAGAAAAACAAAAATGTAGCTCCTCTGACTTGGATATTAAGCTCTCCAATTCTGCAGACCGACTGGCAGGATTCAAATCCTGGCTTACCACTGACTAACAGTGTGGTTTGAGACAATTTAATCTCTATGCCTCTATTAGCTCATTTGTAATCAGAGATAATAATCTTTGACCTGTTTGCAGAATTAATTTAACCAATATTAGGAACTTTAAAGTAACTAATATTTGTGTGATAAATGACTCACAGTAACCTATTTTGGGTCAAATTTAAGAGAAAGAGAAATTTTTGTCTCAAAAGCAAGACGTTTAAGGAGGAAAAAATCAAGTTGCCAGTCATCAGTATGTGACTTGGTTAAACAAATATGCAGAACATCTGATTTCTTACATCACTATCTACTGCAAATCCATGTGTCTCACTTCCTAAACCCTACTCAAATTCTACTGCTCTCTCTAAGTTGATGGGGCCACATTTTTAAAAGGAATATTCTTGTGACTGCAAAACAAGACTTACAAAGAAGAAATCAAGCCAAGAGAGGCTGGGGCTGAGGTTGAGAACTGCACTGAATAATTTAACTTCACAGCCCTGCGAGGAAGTCACTCCCAGGGACACTTGAGAGCCTTCAGATAAAGGGGCTTTTATTCCTGTTAGGAAACCTAATGAGCCAAGTAAAAAAGTCCCCAGAAGGCCACCCCACTACCTAACCTGTTTGCTTTCAATACTCCTGCACTTATATAATTTATGAGGTAATAAACAAGCAAAGGATTTCTTCTAAATTCCTATCTTTATCATAAAAGCCACAGGTCCAAGGGCCTGAACTAGGACAGGAGCCCTCCACAAAACCCACTACCAGACACTACCCCACTTTCAGTGGGGAACTGCCCCTCGTGATGTGGATGATGGAGACAAGACCCTTTACTTCCTATTAGCCACTGTGTAAAAACCAATGCCACTTATTTATTTACTTATGTATAAATTTGCAATACTGGGAATCAAACCCAGAACTATTCTACTTCAAAGCTACACCACCAGCACTTTATTATTTTAAATTTTGTAATAGGGTCTTACTAAGTTGCTGAAGATAGTCTCCAACCTACAATCCTCCTATCTCAGCCTCCCAAGCACTGGGAACACAGGCATGTGCCACCAAACCCACCTACCAATGTCACTTTTGATTGAATAAGCTAGAACCTACAGGATTCAGTTATAAGCAAATCCTATTTTCTCCCCATATCTATCCAAACATGCTCTTTTAGCCAGGACTTCCAAAATGCTTGGATAAAATCTATACCAGTTTCACACCATTTTCAATCACTTTCAGATAATAAGAAAAGGTCCCTCCTGATACTTGCAGTACCACTCCATACGTAAGATGCCCACTCCTGGTAATGATAAAAATTTTCCTTTGTTCAGAAATGAAATCCCCTCCATCACCAGCCAGCCCTTCCAGGACAGGAAGGCTACAGTGGGCTGGGATAAAGCTGGGTTTGCTCTGTCTGGCCCCTGTGTTGCTAATCCACACTGTCCACAGCTTTGTCAAAATCCCCTTTCTGCAAACCTAAAATTTCAGTGACCAAAGAGGCTTTTTTTCCAGCTGAAAATTCCTAACTGCGACTTTTGGCCCTGGGCAGCTTGCAGCCCACACCCACAGGTGGGCACTGTGGGTCCTACAACCCTCTTTGCCCAATAGGGCAAAGTTCCTTTGTTCCACATCTGAACATAGCAAATACTCAAACATTCCCTTCCCTGACAGAAGGCACTCTTCATAGCAGCCCCCTTCTCTGTGCCACTGTTCCTATTTTACAGACACAGCCTGCTTTGGAATCTCCACTGCAAACCAGATACCAGCACACCCTGACCCCCAATATACAGATGGCACAGAAGCAACTCTGCCTTTAGGTCCTAATCATCAGGGTGGAGGAAAAGGATGGTCCTCTCATGTTCATGGCCGGCAGTATGAATCTGTCATGGTGTTATCAGAATTTACCCCAGAGAGTCTCCCACTCAGACTCTTCAACCTTAGCCCATGTGGGCCACTGAAGTCAGTTGGAGCTAATGGAGATTAAAAAGCCACCTTTTTGGCATAAGAGATCGGATTCCTAACTGAACATTCAGGTGTTCCAGCTTCTATTATTTTGTTCTTGGGTTTTGGGATTCACACATAACTAAAAGAGAAGAATCCCACTTCAATTTTTTATATACTAAGTTAGCTCTGAAGTACACTAAATGGTAATTTCTAAGAAAAAATGTAAATATTGCTTATATTAATACATAGCTTTTATATTAAATGCATATTTGGCTAGATAAGTTGTATAAATACTACTATTTTCTTAGATTTAAGTGTAAGTGATTATATTAGTTCATTTTGTGTTGTTATAACAAAACACTTAATGCTGAATACTTTATAAAGAAAATAGGTTTACTTAAACCTCTGGCAGTACAGGAGGATAGCACCAGTGTCCTGGGCCTATAGCAATACCCCAACAAAGCAAAAAAGCAGAAAGGGAACCGGCCACTTGGAGAAGTAACCAGGCACATGAATAGCATCCCATTGGAAACCTCTCAGGAGAACTCACTCTGCAAAACCATCATTATTTTCCTCCAAGGGTGGTGATCTCAAGACCTAGTTACATAATGCTAGGCAACATCTCTTAACGGTTCCACCATCTCCATAGCCCCTCCTGGATCGAGCTTCCAGCCACTAAACTCTGAGGGACACAGTCAAACAGTATCGAAACTGCAGCAATAATTAAGATGCTCCTTAATAGCAAATGATCAATTGCCTTTCTTGCACTTTAGATTCTTATAGGACATAGCATAAGGGCAAAAGATTTTCAAAAGAAGGTCATGTTGTTTGCTTCCCTTCCCTTCCCTTCTCTCCCTCCCTCCCTTCATCATCCCTTTCTTTCTTTCTTCCCTCATTTATTTATTTATTTATTTATTTATTTATTTATTTATTCTGTGGGACTGGGAATTGAACCCAAGGAAGTTCTATCTCCAAACTACACCCCCAGCACTATTTTTTAATTCTTTATTTTGAAACATGATTTCGCTAAGCTGCAAAGGCCTCACCAAGTTGGGTTGCTGAGGCTGGCCATGAACCTGCAATCCTCCTGTTTCAGCCTCCCAAGTACTGAGATTACAACCATGCGCCACCATGCCCAGCTAAAGTCATGTTAGATAAATAAATATAGCTAAGACGGGAGTGGTGGTGCATGCTGGGTTCAATCCCCAGTACTGCTAAATAAATAAATAAATAAATAAATAAATAAATAAATAAATATCTTTTATTTATGTGTTCACCTATAGTGTTCCTGGGTATTGAACCCAGAGATATTCTACTCTGAGCTACACCCCAGCCCTATTTTATTTTTTATATTTTAAACAGGGTCTTGCTATGTTGCTGAGGCTGGCCTCAAATCTGCATCTCTTCAGCTTCAGCCTCCCATGTACTAGGATTATAGGTGTGCACCGCCATGCCCAGCTTCACTGTAAGAATTTTATCTGCTATAGGAAAGTGTTGAAGCTGGGGCATAGTGGTACATGCATGTAATCTCAGTACTTGGGAGGCTGAGAAAGGAAGGTCACAGGTTCTTGGCAGCCTTAGCAACTTAGTGAGGCTTTCCACAACTTAGTGAGACCCTGTTTCAAAAATTAAAAAAAAAATTAAAAATGATAGGGCTAGGAGTATAACTCCAAGGTAGAATGACTCTGGGTTCCATCTCAGTTCTATAAAGGGAAGGACAGAAAAGAGAGAGGGAGAGAGGGAGTGAGGGAGGATAATATTGCTGTTCAGGTGATTTTTTTTTCCCTTCTAAAATTTTACACACTGCTAAAAAGTAATTTGTGGCCTACTGCTTAGAACTAAGCCTATAAAGATAGGCAAGTATAAGGAAAGAAAACAATCTGAATCTCTATCCACTATCCTTCTGGAACCTATGAGGAGCATGAACTGTAACCAGCTATCTATTACAAGGCAGAAGTTAGTAAATTAAAAGCTATGCAGGGTTTACAGAATCCTTGTGCATATATGATTGAGGATTGAGAGGAACATAGTTAATGCTCTAATATTTATGGGGAGATTTTGACTTAGACCTCTTTGAGCAAAGTATTTTGTTTTCAATCTATGTCCTAATTAAATGTCAAGATCAGAAGATATTCAATATTCTCATGTCATACTGAAATGTCTCTCATTTCCCTCAATTTAAATATGGCTTTTAAACAAAACCACTGCTAATCTAATTGTCCTCTAATGAAGTAAAGGCCTCAATTCAAAGCACAAACAACCGATTAGACCACATGGAGAACAGAATCTCGCTCTTAGAAGATGAGCAATCCAAAAATGAATGCATAGTTTCTAATCTAGAAAAAGATATCCAACAACAGGAATCTGACATTGAAGAAATATGGGCCCATCTTAAGAGAGCTAACCTAAGAATAATTGGAATAGAGGAGGGAAAAGAAAGTGAAGCCAAAGGGATCAACAATCTCTTCAAGGAAGTAATAGCAGAAAATTTTCCAAATATAGAGCAAGAGGTTGATACACAGATCCAGGAAACTTATAGAACTCCCTTTAGACAGGATCCGAGAAGAGGATCCCCACACCATATAATTGTCAAAATGACCAATGTGGAAGCCAAGCAGAGAATCTTAAAGGCAACAAAAACAAAGGGCCAAGTGACATTCAGAGGCAAACCAATTAGAATCACTCCAGACTTCCCAAACCAAGTCATGAGAGCCAGAAGGGCTTGGAGTAACATATTCCAAACTCTGAAAGAAAACAACTTCCAGCCAAAAATTTCCTACCCAGCAAAACTTTCTATCAAATTAGATGGAGAAATAAGAAGCTTCCATGACAAACAGAAACTGAAGGAATTTATGTCTTCAAAACCAGCGCTAGAGAAAATACTCAAAGAGATTAACTACAAAGAAGAAATAGGTAACACTCACCAGAACCAGAGAAACAAGAGTTTCCATCCAACAGACAACTAAGATTGGTTATCTGTGGAGATTCATTATTTATGTTAGTCTTTTACCTATCCCTAAATTGTATTGTTTGCCTTTATTGTTGTTAATTTTTAGGATTTCTAGTTGGAATATTAATATACCTTCAGATATAGCATTTGGAAATATTTTATCCAATTCTATTAGTAACTTTTAACTCTGTTTACATTGTCTTTGGATATACAATATTTTCTTTTATTTTTTAGGGAGTTTGTATATTCTTCTGTTGCCTGTGCCATTGAAATCATATCCAAGAAATCACTGCCAATTTCAATGTTGTGAGGTTTTATGACCCAGATTTTCTACTAAAAGTTTATAGTCTTAAGATTTATATTTAGGTCTTTTATCTAGTTTGAGTTAATACTTGTATGTGGGATTAGGTAAGGGTCCAATTTTATTCTTTTCCATGTAATTATTATTTTTCAACAATATTTAGTTAAAAGATTATTATTTCCACCACCAAATCTTCGTGGAAACCTTGTCAAAAATAACTTGACAATATAGGGAAGAAGTTAGCTCTAGGCTTGTATTTAACTCCAATGGTCTATATATCTGCCTTTAGAACAGTACTACACTGTTTCAATTATTGTAGCTTTATATGGTTTGAAATCAGAAAATATACATCTTCTAGCTTTGTTTTTGCTTCGAGATTGTTTTGGGTATCTAGAGTCCATATTCCATATCAGGATAGATTTTTTTTCTGAAAAATAAATATATGATAGTTTCACCTAAAAAAAAGAAAAAAATATTCTCTGGTAAGAAAGAAAGCAAAAAGAAATATTGAAATGTTATCTTTAAGTCATCAAAAGCTTGGTATCAGACAAATGAAACTGTTATGTGAGATTATCATTTTTAATTTTGGATAAATTGCTATAATACTAGATGTCAACCACTAAGCCAAGCATGGGAGGGAGGGATGGGGAGAGAATGGGGTGGGGATCGGGTGGGGGCTGACTGGGCGATGTGTGCATGTATGTCTACAAAAGTTTGTATCCCACTATGATGTATGAATACAGTGCACCAATAAAATAAAATTAAAAAAAAAGAAGATATTCAATATTCTCATGTCATACTGAAATGTCTCTCATTTCCCTCAATTTAAATATGGCTTTTAAACAAAACCACTGCTAATCTAATTGTCCTCTAGCATCATGAATCTGGTGAATGAGCTCTGGAAGAAGGATGAAAAAGCTACTGCAGGTTATTTTCCACTTGCCTGAGAGTCTCTGCCTTATGGAATCACTTCAGCAACAGGCCCTGTCTCTCTCATCATGAATCTTCTTTCTCATCTAGAAACTTTCGTCACCTTACAAATATGCTTTATTATCTTTCATCTGTTAAGTTTTCTGATTATCTTACATTCCTTTCAACTTTAGCCAGTTCTTCCGAATCCTTTTACATCAAAATTCTCAAATTTTAATATTTATAATTTATTTTATTTTCAATATCTTTTGAATCCAATCTACCAAAGACTTTTTAAACTACCATCCATAGACAAATCTTGTCAGGGTCAGTCATGTTGTTAAATTCAATGTCCAATGCCCAACTTTCATCTCTCTTAACCAAGGATCTCTTGGTCCTTGATATTGTTGACTCCTAAGATATTCTTAACTTCACTTGAGTTCACACTTTTAATCCTGATAACCTCCTCTTTTCCTGTTCCTCCTAATTTCTTCAACATTACTCCCAATCACTTCTCAGATACCTTTACTTTTCTAGCTAAGTTACTTTCTGAGAGGACTCAGTTTATCTGATAATTCACAACTCTTAAACTTGCATCATACCATTTCCCAGAATCTCTGACCTGAAACTGACTTTTCCTCTTTGTTGTCTAGTAGATACTTCAACCTTAAGCAATCCAAACTTAATCCCTGGTCTCCCCTCATCTCCTACTTACTTTTCTGAAATATGTTTTATACTTTGTTTTTTTCTTAGGTATGTCTTATATTTTTTTATAATGCATACATATAATGTGAAGAGGAAACACATCATATTCAATTTCCTGACACCAGCATCTCAGAATGAGTTCTTATTTACAAAATTCCCATTGGTAGTTAGTATACAAATAGAATACTATTCACCAAACTCATGAGTATTTTTTAATGTGGTAGAACATATGTCTATGAAGAGGAAGATTATAAGGTGTATCAATCTTATCAGACTATAACACCTTATTACTTAAAAAGAACTTGAGTGAACTTTAAATTTTAGCAAAAGACTACAAGTAAACCCAGTATTGAAAATGATAAAAATAAACAAAGGCCAAGTAATAATAAAATAAAAATATGTCCCCAGCTGGCAAACATAAAAACTAAATAAATGTGACACAGTGTGTCAAGAACATTAATGGAAAAAAGAAGTTAGGGAATTAGAAGACCTAAGTTTACCTGCCAGACGTGCTGCTAGCTAGTGGAAGCAGAATGCCTTAGGAGAGAAGTGTGCCCTACTTATGATTTCAGTTTTCTACCTCCCAAATAAATAATATGGGTTCCTATGTATAGTATGACCAAGAGTTATCCTAAGTACCCACTTGTGACTGCTAACACTGTGATCTTAAGAAGGCTACCTAGATGCTCTTCACATCCTAGTTCTTTTTCTTAAAGGGTAATGAAGCTTCTTGCTGTACACATTCATTGTAAAGATTCAAGGAGGTCGCACGTGGCCCTGCCCTCATATAAGGAAGGCAAATGCTGCAGCCCCCAGGCCTAACATCCTGAGTTTATGAGGAAAGTGATGTGTAATTAGGTGAGTTAGATATTAACCCCATGACTAGCTTTTCTACCTTTAAAAATAAACTTAAGTAATGATAGAGGAAGAAGACTAAAAGTAATATTGAAAATGCAAGCCTGGCGAAATGTGCATTCTTATAATCCAAGTACTTGGGAGGCTGAGACAGGAAGATCGGAGGAAGATTGGCCTCAGCAAGTAGTGAGACTCTCATCAACCTAGTGAGATACTGTTTCACAATAAAAAAAATAGGGATTGGTGTGTAACTTGTTAGACCTTTTGGAGTTTATAAAATACTTTCATGTATAATTCCAAGTTATATTGTCAGAGATACTCTGAAACAAGTAAATGTTACTATTTTTATTTTACAAATAAGACAGTTGAGGTCTGAAGATGCAGAGATATCACTTATTCAAGGTCACAAGTGTATAAAGTGACCTACTCTAAGATAGAACCAAGGTCTTCTGACTCAAGACAACATTTTCTCCACACATTTAAATTCCAGGAAAAAACCTCTCCCTCCAATGACTCCATGAAATTCATAAAATCATATTTTTAGTGCTTTTATTTTATGGATGAGGACCCAAAGAGAATCTTCTAAGGACGTAACATGAGTGAGTAGCAGAGTAAACTAGAATTCAGTTCTTCTGAATTTTGGTCCAATCTTTTCTCCTCTGAATGAAGGCAACCACTTTTACATAAAACTTACCATTTTTAATTTTATTTAGCACTAAACATGACATAGATTAATTGGTAGGGAATTCACAGAGAGGGTGACTTGGGGCTAGATCTAGACGAGTGAGGAAAGATGGAACAAGTTAAGAGGAAAGGGACAGGGTAGATGCTAAGAAAATGTAACAATGCACAACAGAGCAGGTCACAAAGAGCCCTGGCTGCTCAGGAGCCATGACAAGTCAAGCAAGACGAGAGAAGATGTGGGAGATGCAGAGCAGAACAGTAAAGAGCAAAACCTGGCCATAAGTAGAGGAGAAATGTCTGGATGCAGACTTAGTAGTTCAGTTAATGTTAACACTATGGAGTAAGTTCTCAAAGTGGAGTCTGCCAACCCCGGAGTTACTCAAGACCCTTTTAAGAAGTCAACAAAGTCTAAACTATTTTCATAATAATAATGCAATATTATTTACTTTTATATGTTGAAATTCATACTGGTGGTACAAAAGCAACTGCTGGTGCAATGACATAAACCAAGAAAACAAAACTTAAATATATTGTCAGTGTATTTCTCACCATCACACACCAGCAGTAAGACAGTATGCCTAAGCAATGTTACTAAAAAAATATTTAAAAGCTAGGTATTACCTTTATTGGATTTTGAAAATTAAATCAACACCTTTTTGATATTCTGAGTGCCAAAATTCCTGCTGCATACCAAACTATGAAAACTGTTTAAGAAAAAAGTACCCTTGGGTGACTATTTGACTTATTCACTGAAATAGATACTCTTCATGGAATGCAGTGTTTGTGGAAAACCATAGGAAAAAAACACAGTAATTCAGATATAAATAGATGGAAAAATATTTTGTAAAAGTGGATAAAAGTAGCTCATAAATTTGATTAGAACTGTGATTATTTGCCAATAACAAAATCTGAATTTCCAAACAAAAATTAGAATTTTAGAAAAAAATATGACTTTTCCATATATTTGACAGCTTCCCAACATTTATCAACTTTATCCAGTGAGAAAAGAAGTGATATTAGCTAGATGTGATTTTTTTTGTTGTATAATAACATGTGTCAATATTTGGAAGATTTGCAAAATCCAACAAACCAATATTTTCTAAGTGTCCATTGAATGAGTTATAAAATCATTTTTGAACAAAAGAAGCCATTCAGTGTGCAAAATAGAAGAATGAATTTTAATGAAACAGAGAACAAAATGTTCACTGATCTGATTTCAGATTCACATTACAAGTATCTTTTAGGGAGCTATCACTTGTTAAAGTTTGGCATGACATTAAAGAACATTCACAATTGTGAGAAACTATTAGAATCCTCTTCTCTCTTCCAACTCTATGTCTGCATGAGCTCATACTTTCTTCATATACTTCAATCAAAACAATAAATGATAATGAAGTGAGTGCAAAATAGATGAGGATCCTCCTGTCTTTCATGAAGCCAGCCCCTCTCTTCTGATGTGTGAAGCTGCCCCTCTCTTCTCATTAATTACCTTGGTTTTTTAAAACATAGTTAGCCTTCGTATAAATAAGTTATTCATATTAATATTTAATGGGTCTATTTATTTTAAGTGTTTTTGGCTTTGCAGATTTTGTAGTTTGGGGGTTTGCAGGGGCTTGGGGACTTGGAGGGTTTTGTTATGGCGGTTGGTTGTGCAGTGCTGGGGATTAGAATCCAGAGGCTACTTCATGCTAGACAAGCACTCTACCTGAGCTACAACTCCAGCTTTTAAGTGTTTTTATAAACAAGTATATTTAAAGTCTATATTTATTTTGTAAAGAAATAATAATCAATAGATATAATCACATAAAGTAAAGCTCTTTGTATCCTTAAAAATGTTCCAAATTATAAAGCCAACCTAAGACCAGCAATTGAGATCCACAGCTGTCGAGAAGACAGAGCTGAGGAGTATAGGAAATGATGGGGCCTGACACAGACCACAGCAGCAGAGACAGGGAGAAAAGGCCAGACACAAGAGGGATTTCTGAGCATGAATCAACGGGGTGAGTCAGGAGACCATGAAGTTAAGAGGATAGGAAAGAACTGAAGATAAGTCTGACATTTCTCATAAAAGGCTAGATGCAGAGCTCAGGAATACAGATGTTGGAGCCAGTTTAATATGCTTGACACACTGACTCAGGGCCAGTATGAAGTTGAAAATAATGCCTTGAAAATTATAAGAGTGCTTTCACCAAGAGATGAAGCTATATGCATAATCGTAGAGAGAAACGGAAATTACTAGAGAAAGCTGATGAGTGAAAAGCTAAAAGAAACAAAGATTGGTATCTGATAAAATTCAATATTTCGGGACAACAAAAACCCACACAAAAACAGCCAGTGAAGAAGGGAACTCATCAGTTTGGTCAGAGAGGTAGAAAAAAAAGAACCCATAAATCAGTAAAATTCTGGAAGCCAAAAATGGAACAGATGAGAGGGAATTGTTTCGGGATGTAGAAGATAGTGGGTATTCTGCATCAAGTAGTACTGACCCAAAAGAAAGTCATAATATTTATGTTAAAGGAATAAGATAAATATGTTTCCATAAAGTTGAGTCATGATATGAGTCAATATTAATAGGAGAATATTTAAGTGGTACAGTGTCTTATTTGCTACAAAAATAAATAACATATGGCTTTTGTCATTTAAGGAAATTCAAGTAAAGGAAAGAAATACTGACATAAGAGTTTGGGAAGCACAGATCATTTTAGTTCAAGAAATATAGCAATTAACAGGTGTGTTAAAAGTTAATAAAATAAAAATATAAAAACTTTTTTTTTTCAAATAGACACTTCAGTATGTTTGTAAGCCCTTAAAAAAAAGAAACCGGGCATGGTGGCACACTCTTGTAATCCCCATGCCTGAAAGGTGGAGACAGGAGGATCCCACTGGTTCGAAGCCAGCCTCGCTGGCTTAAGAGACCCTGTTTCCAAATAAAAAATATATAAAATAGGTCTGGGAGTGTAGCCAGGAGGTAGAAGGGTTTCCAGGAACCTGAGTACCACCAAAAAAAAAAAAGAAGAAGAAGCTGAGCGTAGTCATGCACGCTTATAATCCCAGTACTTGGGAGACTGAGACAGAAAGATCAATCACAGGTTCATGGACAGCCTCAGCTACTTAGTGAGGCCCTCCGCAGGGTGAATGAAAAAGAATGAAAAAGTTATGGGAGTGCAGCTCAGAGGTAGAATGGCCCTGTTCAACCCCCAGCACCAAAACATAAAATAAAATACAAAGAAAAAAGAGAAGAAAATTTTAAAAATGGGAGAGCAGGGGTAAGCTAGTAATGGTAACTGTCAAAAGAGATTGGAGGAGACTGGACATCGGGCTGTGACTGAAAGAAGTTTCTTTCTCTCTCCTCCTAGCAGCAGAAAAGAAAGAATGCTGTTACAGCTTTGGAGGGCAAATAGTCCTCCTGGAGTTCCTGCTCAAGGACCTTTATTTTTTCCCTTTGAAGTAAAAGTTAAAATTGTACGCTAAGACTGAAATGAGCAGGACTAAGATAGTATTGAGAGAGAAACTAGAATAGCCAAGAGACAGGCACGAGAACTATGGAAGACCCAGCCAGAACAGGTCAGCACAATACAAGCCCACAAGGGCTCAAAATAACATACTTGTAAAATTGAACCAAAATATTATAGATGTCTCAGGCATGTGAAAAGAGAAATTAAGGGTGATATTAAAGAGTTCAGCACTATGACCCTCAGAAGACCTTGTCAGCCACATCCATGGTGTCACTGAGACATAAACCCTGATGCGAACAGTCACACATCCACTCAAGAGCTCTGTTTCCATTAGGTTATTCACAGGAACTGGAGCAGTAAACATGTCTGAGTAATTGTGAATGCCTATGATTGTGTGCTCAGATGAGGATTACTAAAGGTCAAACATTAGAATTATCATCCAACATTTTCCATTAGTGATTTAGTAAGTTTTTTTTGTTTTTTTTTTTTTTTACTGTTATTCCAATCAAAGCTCCAGAAATCCTATTTTGGATTTGCACCTTTTCTCAGGAGTTATTTACATGTACATAAATTTGAAGAGTTTGCTTGGTGGATTCTAAGTGTAGATTTAAATATAATGTCCGCGGTAAAGAAATTCCATTATAAATGGTTCTAAAACACAGCAGTGATGTGATTCTACCACATAGTAGGCCATGCCAAACACGGGAAACTTGTAAATCAATTCTATTCGTTGATATATTACAGAATTATTCGCCTCCTAAAGAAAAAAATGGCACATTTCTGTAAGTCAAATTCTTTAATTTTAAAAATTTTGAAAATGTAGTAGGGTAAGAATGTAGACATTGAACTGCTACCCACCTTATTCTACTTTGGAGTTCTTTTAAATATCTACAATTGTTAAGTCAGCTCTACAATGAATATCATATTGCAATTAGCATGGTTAAGAAATGGAGTTGTGTATATCCATGTGTGTGTGTGTGTGTGTGTGTGTGTGTGTGTGTGTGTGTACAAGCCACTGGGGATTGAACCCAGGGGTGTTCTACCTCTGAGTTTTTTATGTATATTTTGAAAGCAAAATATACATACAAAAATAAATAAATAGATAACCCTGAATATAACTTTTCTAAAATAAGCATGAAGAAAATATTACAGTGCCATAAAAGATACAGCTGTCATGAATGAATGAATGAATGAATGAATGAATGAATGAAATTAGAATACTTCTGAGATCAAACTTCTCATTGTACAAATGAGAAACCTAAGGCCCAGACAAACTAAGTGACTTATTTAATGCCATATAGCCAAACAAAAGTAGTACTGAGATGAGTGTTCTTTCTGCTATATCACAAAGCCTTGCCCATCATAATTTAGTAAGTAGACATACCAAGTGAATTTTAATTTATATGTGTTTAGAGGCATTACTTCCAAACACTCTCAGTGAGCCCCTGACCCATCAAGAGATTAACTAATGATTTTTCTATATAATCATTTACCCATTTGATTGCATCTGATTGAGCAAGCATAAATCGAGCTCTTAAGAATTTGAATTAGGCAGGACATAAAAGTATATCTAACCATTTCACCTCAAGTATTCACAATATGGTTAATTAACATATGCATGTTTTGATTAAAAATGAATGGCATCATTGCATAAAAAATTAATGCTCAAGTGTCAAGACATAGAGTATGGTATAACAGGATTCTGAAAGAGCAAGGAGTTCAACATTAGCTCTAATCATAGGTTCATAAAAATCCTGAGAATGAGAAGAAGCTCTGAACACTCTCAGTTCCCCAGTGGTGCTTAATTTGTGTTTGCATCTCTGCCAAGCCTATATTCAACCACTCTGGTAACAAACAGCATCCCAACTAAACCCACTTCTCCTTGCACAGTTTTTTTTTAATAGTATTCTTTAATTTGAACTCATCTTTTTCCTGAATCTCTCTTTGATCTTGACTTTATAATTTGAGGTTATGTAAAAAAAAGTCTAAGTTATTTAAGATTTTAAATAACCACTGATTACTCTTCTGTTATTCAAGGATAACAACCTGTAGTACAGTTAATCAGAAAACATATGACAGATGTTCCTGGTCAAGCAAATGCCAATTATGATGCCAATTCTCTGAACAAATTCCCACAAAACTCTTACTCTCTAAAGAGTCCAACACAGTGCTCCAGATGAAATGCCCAGCGTGAAATGAATGCTTCATTCTTTCTAATCATTGTATTTCTATCCACGTACATGCTATCAAAGGATGAAACTTCCACAGTCTGCTATTAATTCACATCACTCATATTCCCAATTAAAACTAATTATTTAAAAAGTCTGGTAAGCCTATAATTCCAGTACTAAGAAGGCTGAAGCAGGAGGATCTCAGGTTGGAGGCCTGCCTCAACCACTTTCCAAGACACTGTTCCAAAATAAAAAAATAAAAAGTGCTGGTGGTGTAGCTAAGAAACAGAATCCTCCTGGGCTCAATCTATAGTATCAGAACAAAAAAGTCTGGTGAGATCATTGCTCATAAAAACTCAGAGGAAACGGTAAAATTGGGCTAAACAGGAATTTGTCATGCCACACATAAATAATGGAAAAGACGGTTAGGTACAAGGGCTGATCAGGTTTTTCTAAAATAAGAGAATAGTTTCACATAAAGTGTGAAATATAAATTAGGGAGGCCCTCGATAGCCGGGTAAAGGATACACACTCAAGTACTGAACAATAAAGGGATGTTGTAGGTTACTAAACTTAAAGCTAGCAAAAAAAATCGGAAACCGTATGTTGAGATGTATAAAAACGAACAAAGGAAAAAAACAGAGTGAACAACTGGGAAAATATTGTAACAGATGTGATAAAAAACGATGGAAAGAGGAGATATGCTGAAGAAAATCTTGAATATGATAATATTTGAAATCATTTTATGAGAAAGAAAGTCAGGTTTCATTTAATTTTCATGCCTGAGTAACCAGAATAATGAGGATGCCCATTTTAAAAACTAGGATATCATTTGGAAAGGGAAGATCATTAATCCAATTGATTACAAAATAATAGCATGCCATTAGGAATTGTTCAATAGGTGGTAAGAAAATACATACCCAAACACTAGCAAACAATTTTATGTAGATAAGTTATAACTATATAGGGAATTTTTAATCATATCCATTTTACAGATTATCCATATCTTTTTCCAATCAGCCTTTTATTATTTGGCCAATGTGTCTTCCTCAAACATTTCCATGAAGCGAGAAACTGGAACTAAACTAAAATCCTGTCTGTTAATGAATATGAGATGGAAGAATCAGAATAGAAAGATGGCCAACATAATACTGAGACAACACATAATGGCTTTGATCACCCACACTGATCTTATCCTTCTTACCACACAGAGACCTGAATTGCACACATGCTGTCATTAAATGGCACATCTCTGAGGAAACAAAAAAATCCTCATAACAAATATCAAACATATTTTCTTATATATATACATATATAACATTTTTAATTTATGAGAAAACTCATGGAAATGTCACAATTTGCACATAGAACCAGAATAAAAATTAAGTTATTTATGTCATGATCTTATAGCTAGAGTGCCAACAGTTTAGAAGAAAGCTAATTAAGAAAATAAGATAAATATGTGCTAAAATAATGACATGTCTGCATAAATAATAGCAGCCTTCATCATGTGAATGCTTATTAAGCTTCTCTAACTCAAGATATAATATGAGCCAAAAATTGGAAGAAAAAGGAGAGACTTCAAAAGCAACTTGTAAACATATCAGTTGCTCTTGATGAAAGTGACCAGAGGCCTGAAATTCAGTCTTCTACAAAAAGGCAGAAGCTTCCCTACATCAGTGATGGCAAAAAAAATAAATAAATAAAAAAATGGCAATATGTGCTAAACACTGTAGCCAGATCAAGTTCAGCACTAAAAATAAATATCAGGTCTTCTATGAGTAAGAACAAAAATGGCAAGCGATGTTCTTACTGGTTTTTTGATATTGTTCTTTTTTTTTTTTTCTATGTGTGGTACTGGTGATTGAACCCAGAGGCATTCTGCCTCTGAGCTACACCCCAGGCCCATTTCATTTATTTAAAAACAGAGTCTAGCTAAGTTGTGAAAGGCCTCACTGAGTTGTTGAGTCTGCCCACAAACCTGTGATCCTCCTGTCTCAGCCTCTCTTGATATTGTTCTTGAGATAGTTCTGTGTTTTTTAATTGCTGATATTCAATCACAAGTTCTAAACATATATTTTAGCATGTTTGAGTTTCATATATAATATACATACAAATACAAATCCATATTCCTATGCTTATAAACTGCGGTAGGTGTTATTAGATCGCTCATATTTGTCATCTTGTAATCATTATTTCTTGAGAGGTATGGTAGTTTGATATTCTTCTCCCTACTTACTTAAGTCAGAAGAGGGAAAAGACTGAGTGTGAAAGAGAAAAAATTTTGAAAACATGATTATTCATGAGACATCAAGGAAAAATTCTGTAATTGATGGTTTCTAAATTCTTATGATCACAAAACCCAAATATATTTTATATAATGAAACTTTCCAAATCAATGAACTAAAAATGAATCAATATAAAATTAGTAAAAGGAATGACATTCGCCATGTCATTTTGCTATTAGCTAATCACAAATCAGTAATCAATTATGATATGTTAGAATCATAGAATCTTAAAAGTCTCACAGACTAAAATGACCTTAAATATCAACAGCTGGTCCAACTACATATCCAATACTCAAAGTTTCTCATTTTTAAAAAATACTCCTGCCAAGTCATTACCCCAAATACCTGAGTGCCTCTACTAACAGGGAACCTCCCTTTCCAGTCAACTCTATCTCAGTAGATCTCTAGAAAGTCCTTTTAAATCTGGAGACAAAAATATAACCCTGTAGCTTCTGTTTTGTAGTCCTGGTTTTAACTATTGGTGCCAAACCACAAAGACTAGTACTTCTTTTGCTAAATCAGAGTTTTTCAAAAATTTAAAACAACTTTCAATTATCTCAACTCTTTATACTATGACATTTATTTTAATGACTTCTACTATTCTTATTTCTCTCTCCTGAAAATATTGACCAGAACAGTATGGAAATCCCTATAAACTTACCCAATCAGAATATTATAGTAAGATATGCATATCCAGTTTATAGCAGCACAATTCACAATAGCCAAATTATAAAATAAACCTAGGCTGGATTACAAAATTATAGGTTATACACACAATAGAATTCTAATCAGAAACAAGGAAAAATAAAATAATGTCACTTGCAAGAAAATAGATGGACCTGGAAACACTGTGCTAAGTGAAATTAAACAGTCACAGAAAGTGAAATTAACTAGTCATGTATTTCCTCTAATATGTGGAAGCTAGGGAGTAATCTGGATCCCAGAGGAACTTCAGATAATGGAAGAAACCTCAGTAGAGCTAGGAAGGTGGTCTAAGGAAAGGGGAAGGGGGAAGGAGGATCAGTGAAGGAATTACTACCATCAATATGATGTGCCTATACGAGAATCCCAATGCTGACCTCAATACCCTGTATGGGGAGGGAGAACATAGAGGGAGCCAGGGAAAACCCTGCCAAGTGCTGAGTGCATGTATGTCACCGTCACTACAAACTGCATGATGATGTGAGACTACAAGTACACCAATAAGAGCATTGAAAAAATAAAAGATGCCGGCTGTGGTGGCGCACGCTTGTAATCCCTGCGCTTGGGAGGTGGAGACAGAAGGATCGCGCAGGTTAGAAGCCAGCCGCGCTGGTTTAAGAGACCCTGTTTCCAAATAAAAAAATATAAAAATAGGTCTCGGAGTGTAGCCTGGAGGTAGAAGGGTTTCCAGGAACCCCAGTACTACCAAAAATAAATAAATAAATAAATAAATAAATAAATAAATAAATAAATAATGCTGGAGCTAGCCTGTCTGTAATTCTCATACCTTTAACCTCAGAAATATTAAGATAACTGTAAAAGCTCCAGGCAGCTGCTTTTAGCTATTGACAGAAGCTATATAAACTTTAATTCTCTCTCTCTTTTTAAGCATTAAAAGCAAAAGCTTTTGGAAAAATAAATAAATATCAAGAAAAAGCAATATTTCCCCAACAATGAATAATTATTTCTTAAATACTATACACACATATCCACTTGTATCATAATTATGATATCTAATAAATGGGCTCTGTCAGGCTATGCTTTCATCCATCCTACACTTACACAAATGGCGTGTGGAACATAGAACAACTTATACTTCACTAGATCTAGCCCGTCACTTTAGCCCTTCCAGATCACACTACTGCCTCATATATTCACTATGTGTCCCGATATTGAATATCCTCGATATTGAAATTTTTCCTATGTACATTTTTATTTTAGTCACTGACAAAATATTTATTATAATGAAGCCAAATCCACCAGGAAACATAATCCAGGATGAAGATATCCCATTAGTTAACTAGTTGTTAACATATGTAATTTTCCCCATATTGAAATTGTATTTTTAATATTATCCACAGCAAAGAAAACAATCAAGCATCTAAAGAGAGAGCCTATAGAATGGGAAAAAATCTTTGCCAGCTACTCCTCTGATAAAAGAGAGTAATATCTAGAATATATAAGAACATACAATAAAAAACCTAACACCAAAAAATCAATAAATGGACAATGGAACTGAATAGACAATTCTCAAAAGAAGTACAAAGGTCAACAAATATATGAAAAAAATATTCAACATCATTAGCAATCAGGAAAATGCAAATCAAAACTACACTGAAATTGCAGCTAAATCCAGTTAGAATGACAACGGTTAAGAACACAAACAATAATAAATACTGACAAGGATGTGAGAAATAGAAATTCTTATATGCTATTAGTGTGATTATAAGTTAGTATGAAGTTTCCTCAAAAGATTAGGAATGGAACCACCATATGACCCAGCTATTCTACTCCTTGGTATTACTTAAAAAGAATTGAAGTTAGAATAAAATAGTGATACATGAGTATCCATGCTTACTGAAGCACAAACTCCAATGACCAAATTATGGTACCCACTTAGGTATCCATCAAAAGATGAACTGATAAAGGAAATTTTTGTACAGACAGAGTTTTACTCAGCCATAAAAATGAAGAAAATTATGTCATTTGTAGGAAAATTGTTGATAAATGAGAAGAAAGAGGGAGTTAAGGAGGGCAAAAAAGAGGATTGAGGAAGAAAACAGAGCAAATAATGTTATGTTCATACATGAAGGTATTATTACCAACTTCACAACATGTATGGGGAGTGGGGAGAGGGCTCAGCGGGGTGGGATGTAGAGGGAAACACACCACTTGAGAGTGTACATATGGATGTATCACTTTGAATCCCATTTATGGTTACAATGCACTAATAAAATTATTTTAAAAATAGACATTATCCATAGGGATCATACGAGTTGTTTTTAAGTAACTTAAAAATAATCCAGATATAATGACTCAAATCAAGAGATAACCTTTCGTTTTTTTATTCACTCTTTAAAAAAATGTTTATTAGATATCTGTTTTGTGCAGGCACTGTGATTTTTTGATAATTGGGTCCAATAAGACACTGAGCTCTGGAAATTACAATCTAGCAGGAAAAACATACAATTATAAATGATGATTACCATAAGTATTATAGAAAGGGGAGACGACTGGATAACTGGAGATATGTGATCATCTAAACTGCACTGTCAGAATTAGGAGAGTGGGCTGGGGTCTAGTACAGTGGAAAAACACTTGCCCGGAAGGCATGAGGCCCTGAGTATGCCCTCCAAATGTCTGAAATAAAAAAAAATAGTTTCCCCAAGGAGGTAACAGAGTCTAAGTTTGAATTGAGCTTGGGGTCTTTATGGAAAAATCAGATTAAAATGTTGGATGTATGGGTGTAGTACTCATCAGAGAGGTCAGGTCTAGGACCTCAGACAGACTTAGGAATCAATATCAAAGAAATGCCTGGGCATGGTAGTCCATAGGTATAATCCCAGTGCTTGGGAGGCTAAGTCAGGAAGATAGACCACAAGTTCGAGACCAGACTCAGAAATTTAGCAAAACTCTTGCAACCTAGTGAGACCCTATTTCAAAATGAATGAATGAATGAATGAATGAATGAATAAATAAATAAATAAATAAATAAAAGGGGCTGGAGGTATAGACTGAGGGTAGAACACCACTGGGTTCAACCCCAGTACCAAAAAAAAAAAAAAAAATAGTGAGTAGTTACAGCAATGTATTTGGACAAGACCAATGAGACAGGGTTGAACTAAGAACAAGAAAGCACTGGTAAGAAAACACTTTCAGAGCACATCTGTATACTGCCTAGTGAGAGGTGGGATAGAGAAGACACTGGTGGGGGTGTCAGACACCGGTTCAAGAGCCTTGTGCACAAAAACGAAAAATTCAAGCCTGATCCAGAAAGCTAAGAAGTCCCTTAAATGGCTATCAATATCAGAATGATTCAACTGGCTTTAAGATTTGGGAAATAAATATAGTCTAGGGCTGGTATGGAATATGAAATGATGAAGGAAGATGAGGAGTGGAGAGACTGGAAAAAGAGCCCATCAAAGAGGACGGAGAGGAGTCATGAGAGCAAAGTGCACAGGGGACTGGAAAGAGGGCCAGGCTCCAGACACAGTAAAGACCAAATTGGCAAGTCTCGGTGAGTGCTGACTTTGAGAAACTGAGGCAGAAAGAGAGGAGTTAGGGTGAGCCCTGGAATTTTAGTTTGACAATGGAGGGGGTGTCATTTGCTGAGAAAGGGACCGCTGTATTAGGAGTGAGGAGAAGCTCTGAATTCAGGTTTATCATGTTGAGTGAATTCTGGGTCAGGCTGGCACAATCAGGATTCAGGAGTAGGGCACAGAGGAGGACACAGAGACTTAGGATGAATGATGGCAGTTACAACCACACATTTGGACAAAATAACCCAAATCAGAGGAAACTATGGAACCAGCCAAGATGTCCAACAACAGATGAGTGGATTACAAAACTATGGGATACATATACAATGGAACTCTACTCAGCCATTAAAAAAGAACAAAATTATGTCATCTGCAGGGAAATGGATGGAACTCGAGACATTATGTTAAGTAAGATCTTGTCAGTCACAAAAAGAGAAAGGTTGGATGTTCTCTCTTATATGTGGAAGCTAGGTAGAAATTGGGACATAGGAGGGATTCCAGACAAAGAGAGAAGCAGCCTTAGTTGAGTAAAGATGGTGACCTAACTGAGGGAAACAGGAGGGGGGATGAGGTAAATACCTCAATGGACATGATGTACGTACACAAATTTATGAAAACCAATCACTATTCTGAACACAGGAAGGACAGAAGACAAGGGAACGGGGTGGGAACTGGGGGAGGGCTCAATGACTACTGTGTGCACGTATGCCTCTATCACTCTAAACTTCAAGATGTATGATTACAATGTACAAGTAAATAAATAAATAAATAGAGGAAAGACCAATAAATTAAAGTCAAGGCAAAATTTATGATGTAAAATAAAAAGTATCTGTATCCAAGAACTTATCTATAACATTTTTACTTATTTTTATTTGTTTTTTATTTCTTAGCCATATTAATTTTCTAAAATTTTTAGAAGCATATTTATCATGTACTTCATCAGCCTGGCACTGCTGCTTCACTTAACCAATAACTAAGCAATAGAACTATCAATGTATGATTTTCTAGCATTTAAAATCAATGTGGATTTTAAGATAAATTTAAGAGCCTAGGTAAAAAATTTATAAACGGATTCAAATGTAGCTTCAAAATTATACCCTAGAAGCCGGACATGGTGGCATATACTGTATACCTGTAATCCCAATATTTGGGAAGCTGAGATAGGAGGATTGCAGGTTCAAGTCTGGTTCAGGGGTAGAGGACCCCTGAGTTCAATCCCCAGTTTCATACACAACACACACACACACACACACACACACACACACACACACACACCATAGAATAGTAATAAACCTGTACCCTTTATTTTTCCTACATTTTAACTGTTTCTTCTATTTAAAGTCTTTGGGTAAACAGTACCATAGAAAGATTTCACCCTGTTATAAAAGTACAACAGGAGGATTTCAATCTCCTTAGCTTCACATTAGCCTCGGATGTCAATGAAGCCCATGCTTTATCACCTCCACTAAACAAAAGTATTTAAATAAATAAAAATATCATGAGCAAGATTATCATTATTAGTAAGAAGTATATTGTAGTCTGTATCTAACTTCCAGTTCTGGTAACCTCAAATATTCTCCCTTTTTATTATTTATTTAGATTTTGGTATTGGGGACTGAACCCACGGACCTTCTTCCTTCTAATTATACCCTAGCCCTTTCTTTTATTTTGAAACAGGTTCTTGCTAAGTTGCTAAGGCTAGTCTCCAACCTGTGATTTTCTTGTCCCAGTCTCCAAAGTGCTAGGATTACAGGCATGCACCATCCAGCACTGCTCAAACAGCTCAAACAGTCCTCCTAATCAAGATGCCTCACATATAATGAGTCTGCAAAAGGTGAACAGATAGATCATTTTCTAAAGCACAAATAATTGACATACTCTTTCACAGCCTTTTAGTAGAGCTGAGTATTGTGTTTGTTTTTGTGGAACTTGGGTTTGAACTCTGGGCATCCTACAAGCAAGCTACAGCCCTGGCTTTTCTTTTGTTTTGTTTCTGTTTGGTTTTAAAGCAGGGTCTTACCAGGTTGCTGAGAGTCTCACTATGTTGCTGAGGCTATCCTTGAACCTGTGATCCACCTGACTCTTTCCCCCCAAGTAATGAGATTACAGATGTGTACCACCACACCTGTCATAGCATAGATTCTTAATCTGGGTGTCCAAAGAAATTTTATATAATTGATTCAATCATATTCAAAGAACAAAATCTAATCTTCTGGGTTTATAAGTGAATGAGGATTAAGTTATATTTCTTAATAAAATGCTCAAGCAAAAAATACACAACTCTAGTTCTCAAAGGTACATATCCTATTTACTATTCCAGATTTTTGGCAGCTTCACCATTGCAACCATTAATAAGGTTTTATCTAGTCTCATAATTTTAGAAAATAAACATTAAAGCTATGATAGAAATTCTGAAAGATAAACAAAATACTGCATAATGGGCTTACAGCAATATGTCACTTTCTATTTGAAGCTTTCCATGTTCACTAAAAGGGAAACTATATTATTTCACTCTTTGTCTACTAAATTTAACTTAAAAATCTGTATAAAAGCCAGGCATGGTGATATACAATTGTAATCCCAGTACTTGGGAGTCTGAGACAAGAGCAATGCAGGTTCAAGGACTGCATGTGGGAATTTTGCAAGATCCCGATTCAAAATAAAAAATGGCTGGGGATATAACTCAGCCGGTAAAATGTTCCTGGGTTCAATCCCCCAGTAAAACACACACACACACACACACACACACACACAGAGCAGTCTTAAATAGCTATAGACAGCATAAACATATAGTCATTAAAGTTCACTTTTGTATGATATACAGTAGTTTTAAGACAATGATGTGGTGTGTGTGTGTGTGTGTGTGTGTGTGTGTGTGTGTTACTGAGGATTGAACTCAGAGGCATTCTACCTCTAAGCTATAACCCCAGCCCATTTTTTAGTTTAGTAGGTTAGTTTGTTTGTTTGTTTTTGCAGTACTGGGGATGGAACCCAGAGACATTCTACCTCTGAGCTATTCACCAGCCCTATTTTTTATTATTTATGTTGAAACCAGGTCTCACTGAGCTGCAGAGGGCCTCACTAAGTAGCTGAGGCTGTCTACGAACTGCGATCCACCTGTCTCAGCCTCCCAAATGCTGGGATTACAAGGGTGCGCCACCTGGCTTGGCTTAATTTTTGTTCTGAAACAAGGTCTCACAAGATCACTGAAAGTCTTCTTAAGTTGCTGAGACTAGTCTTAAACCTGCAATTCTCCTGTCTCAGCCTCCCAAGTACTTGGATTATAGGCCTAGGCTATGACTTTTGATGGGAATGGGGGGAGGTCAGTGTGGGGCAACCAGAGCCCTATCTGTTTCCTCATAAAGGGAAATCTGATGGCTCAAGACAGCTTTCATTCACTCATAGAATCACCACAACTATGATGCATGTGTCACTGTTTAAGCACTCATCAAATAAAAAGTTAAGATCAAGAATATCTAACTTAAACTCTCCATTTACTTGGGAAGAGTAAGGTCTGACAATGCCCAATTTCCTTAAATGCTAGTGTCCTGGTTACAGCCCCAAACTGTAAGAGTAAAGAGTGGTAATCACTGTAGAACCTAGCTAGGCAGAGGGCCAAAGAGAGACATGTGTATATAACTCAGGGACATAGTATCAGATACCCAGAAATGTGGTCCTGACTCAGATTGTTATAGATGTATGAAAAGGGAAAATCAAAAGGTATTCCTTAACAGGGAGCTTTGTTTAATGCTAGACTTCATGACTTTATGATACTCCTTCCAATCTTTTAGTCTCACATAGTCATACACATACCAACTGCAAAGTACCGTATTCCAATGTCCTTTGTTTACAAAATATACTTCCCAACAGTTTATTACAGATCACCTGTAAAATCATAATAGCCAACATGTAAGTAATGATGATGCTGGAATAAAAGATCGTTTATGAGCAATAATGACATTTAAGAATTCTTATTTGAAAAATGACTGGTAATAACAAAATATTTTTTTACATCAGATCACTGCAATTGTTGCATTATTACCCAAAGCACATTATATTTTGTGGAAGTTATTTACATATGCACTGCTCAACTATTCTAACTAATGGATATTATCTGCTTTTATTTTACCACTAAAAGTCGCCCTTATTAAAAACAAAAAACCCAATCTGCAAAATTTTGTTTTTTTAGGAGGTACATGTGGATTTAAATCTTGCTTTAACTGGTAATATATCTATTATCATGGTTTTTGAAAAATACTCTAATTTCCTACTATAAGTCCTTTACAAATATTGAAAAATAAATTTGATCTACCATGTGAATTCTCTTCTGTTGTGCATCAATACAAATTTTAAACTATTTTTTTAAATCACTTTTGAACTGGTATTTCCTCAAAACATAGAATTTCCATATCCACGCCAGGCATGGTGGCACACACTTGTAATCCCCGCACTTGGGAGGCGGAGACAGGAGGATCACGCAGATTCGAAGCCAGCCGCACTGGTTTAAGAGACCCTGTTTCCAAATAAAAATATATAAAAAATAAAAAAAATAATTTCCATATCCAACTAAAGTTGTGCAATTAGCATAAGGAGGCAGCATAACTTTTCTCCTTTCACAAATGATGTATAAAAATTATATAAGTCCATGGTATCAACAAAAGTTTATAAAACTTTAACACCAGGACTTAACCATCACATTCTAAACTGCTCTTCTTCACCCTGTCATTTTCGGATATGAAAAGTTTTATGGATAACTATTCTAATGAACCACCTTGCTTTTATAACCAAAATGCCATAACATTTCTCTGTATAAGAACAAAAGAGATGAAGAACGTACGATGGGCATAGATACTGCTTCTTTTTCCCCTTTCCTTTCTTTGAAGACTTTTCTTTAGAATACGCTTCTTCAACCCACAAGGAAATTAAAATAAAAAAGGCTATTGTGAATAAAAACTTCATCTTGAAAAGTTAAACTTCAGGAGATCAATCTACAAGAGAAAACAAGAAAAGGTTTACATTAATGAAGCAAAATGATGAATGTGTGACTGTTCCTTCAAGCAGTATGAACCGTTACTCCTCATACAGCAAATACATTTGAATATCCAATGCCATTGCTAAATTCTATGTGATTACACATCACTATATATTGAAATCTCTTTTATATAGTAGTAAAAGTCTTTTTATATAATTGTCAAAGTCAGCTTAAATAATGGTACATAGAAAGCAAGGCTCCAATGAGGTATAGTAAGATAATATGCAAACTTTCTGATTCAAGGCTCATAAAAAACTGTAAACTGATATTGAATTGGACAGTATATCAAAATATGTTTATAAAATACCTGAAAGGATGTTTATTCATGTTAAAAGAATTATTCCTGACTAGTAAACTTGGAAAATGACTAGTAAGCTAGTAAAATGTACATTTAATTTTGTATGTATAGACTTTCAAAATAATAACAGTATTTTAAATCTAAGTATTTCACAGCTGACAGAGATGAATAATTAGCATCAAAGTTTCACACTCTAAGTTACTTGTGATTTTATCTAAATACATTAAATTTGCAAGCTACCTTTTACCCTTGAAAGGTACACATTAGTTAAACTTGGCTTTGTAGCTTTCCCAATTTTGTGATACCAACAGTTATCATCAGAAAGATTGCTCTAGAAATTCAAGGTAATACTGCATGAAACAAAACAGGAAATATAGCCACACTCTTTCAAATAAATGTTTTGTCTGCATTTTAATAATTGTGTTCATGCTCAAATGAGAATTATATTCCCGCCAGAGTCTGGTGCATTAAAAAAAAAAAAAACTTTAAGCACCTACTAACACTGAAATATCTAAGCCTCTTCTGGATTCTTCATTTTCAAAACAATGAATTCCTTCTCCCTCACTGTTTTCTGCAGAGTATGAGACCTGTGCTACGTCTCAACAGTAACTTCCTTCCCACCGCACCCTTATAATTCTGCTTGTCTTGTGTCGTGTCTTCCATCTCTCGTTTTCCCGGGATTTTCCACCCATATTTGTCCTTCAGACCCCAAGGCAGGCCAGAAGGGCATCTGGTTGGGTCCTTAAGGGGAAGACAACGGCGGGGGCCAAGGAGACCCAGAGCAAGGACCGAGGCCATGGGCTGGGTCACCTTAAGCATCCATCAGCACTCCCTTCCCCCATCCATCAGAGGCACCTGCGTCCGCCCCTCCGCCCCAGCCGCAGGTACTTCTCCCACCTTCGCATCCTCCCCGAGAAGACTGAAGCCGGGCCCACGCCAGGTTTCCCAGAGAGCCAGAGAGGAATCCAACCCCGCTCTCTGGCTTCCCCCGGGTCTGACAGCTGCAACGCCCGGAGGGCTCCCACCAGCGCCCTCCAGCCAGCCCCGCGGCCCGACCCTCGGCCCCTGCCCGCCGCAGTGCCCGCCGCGCCCTCCGAGCCTCCGCCTTACCGCGGCCCCGGCCCCGGGCCAGACGCGCGGCTCCCGCGAGGTGGCGGCGGCCGGTGCAGCGGGGCCGGGCAGCTGCGTCCGCCGCCCGCGCTCCCAGCTCCCTGACGCGCCTGCTCCGGCCGCCGAGCCTGCGCCGTGTGGCCGCGGCCGCGCTGCGGGGACCCGGCCCCGGGGACGGCGGGGGAGGGAAGGGTCCCCGCCGCGGGCGGGACGCGCCACTCTGCGGGCGATGCGGGGACGCGGGGCAGATTCGCCGGCCCCCTTTCTAGGGGCTGCAGAGGATGGGGAAGGATGCAGGGGAGGAGGGCATTGGTACCAAAAACCTTTCATGGGGCTAGGATTGCTTAAGGTCTCCTGACTACTAGAAGCAAAAATAGAATAGACGTGACCTCCTTGGACCAAAATAGTTTGTGTGATTTCAACATTTGCCAGGAATCCTGGCATCTGACTTTATTTTCGGAGGGATAGTTACCATTTCTGAAAGCCTGACCTCTCTAAGCAAGGTTAAATTGATCAAAATCGCTAAACTCGTCTAGCCATGCAGGTGAGACTATGTTTTATCATTTGTTTAATAATTAATATTAGTACAGAACCTTGCCATTTCAGAACCCCTTTTACTTATATCATTTCATTTGACACCAATAATGTTCCTGGTCAAGTCTTACTCCCTCTTGCCATCTTAGATATGACTGAACTGGGACACCCACAGATGAAGAGATTTGCCTAGGGTTGCAAATCTGGAAAAGAATCTTTGACCCAGGGGTGATCTCTGCCTTCTGATGGCAAAACGTTGTTGGCATTTTTGCTTAAAACGTAGCTCTTTATTTGGCTAGACAACGCATAACTAACAGTCGTGGTTTTTCTATTAAGCTTCGCATGTATGCTTGACTGGTCTTGATTAAGAAAGCATTATCCCAAGTGCCTGCCACTTAGCATTGCGTTGTGGACCCACAGATGTATCCACTAATAAATTTATTTACCCACAGCATGTGAGAGAGAGGAACATTCCCCACATCTAGCCATGTTCTATAAGCTTTGCAAAATACTCTGCAGCCTAAGAAGAATGACCATTAACAAGTGTTCATTATTTATATTACCAAATGGTCATCATTTTATGTAAAGAGCTGTACTATTTGGGAATCCCAAATTGGACCAGGATACAACTTTGGATTCTGTAGGTTTATAAAGGACAACTATGTTGATAATATAGATATTCTGATATAACTTTTGGAGAATAGGATGAATAAGGAATGATAAGATAGTTTTCATGTAACCACATGAGTTTGAAAACTGAAGAAAACCCTAGTTTACAAGTAATCAAGGCAGTAATAAGAATTTGAAACAATAAGCTGTTCAGATTCTTACAATGAAATAGACTTTTCTTTACAAAATCTTATGGACACATTTGGAAGAACTTTTATGTTGGAAATCTTTACAATTGACTTACTCACTTTCCGTAGTATTGTCTCTAACTCTTCTAAAAAAGAGAGAGAATAGTGGAGAATGAGGTTATTTATAAGAAACGTATATCCAAACTTTGGCTAGTTTTGCAAGTATTTTTGCCCAAAGTTTGGGAAATGTAGTTGATGATCAAAAATACCTCTTCTATCTTCTAGTCAGTCACGATTTGGAATTTTTTTCCCCTATGAGGTGATCCGCTCACTCATGTTTCTAATGCTGTTTTTATTATAATGTGTAAAAGAAATTTTCTAAAATAATGGTGTGAGTTGGGCATGGTGGCACACACTTGCAATCCCAGCATTTGGGAGGCTGAGACAGGAGGATCCCAGTTCAAGGATGGCCTCAGCTACCTAGTGAGGCCTTTGCAACTCAGTGAGACCCTGTTTCAAAATAAAGAATAAAAAATAGGAATGGGGGGGTTGCTCAGTGGTAGAATGCCCTTGAGTTCCATTCCCAGTACCACAATAAATAAATAAATAAATAAATAAATAAATAAATAAATGTGTGAATTAATCTATTTTTCCTAATTGTAATTGTCAAGTGCTGATGCACTTTTCTCTATTTTTCTCTATGTATTTTCATTCAATATTTGTCATTTCATCCATACACACAGTTTCAAGTACCATGTCAATGTCTTTCAAATTTAGATCTTTGCCCTCACTCCAGAAGATAGCACTCTAGGTATCTCATGACTTCTCAATATCTTGCCTTTCATACTCAATGAATATGTCAGACTCCAGGTGTACTAAACTGAACTAGGATGCCGGTCCCTTTTAACCTGCTTTTCTTTTCCTTTTGAGTACTTACTGCTTTCTAATATATTAGATGGTATACTCATATTTGTTGCAACTCTCCCTGCTAAAATGTAAGCTCAATGAAGGTAGGTTTTCCCTTTTGCATCCTTTGTTGTTACCCAAGTACCTAGAATAGTATTTAATAAATAGTAAATCTTGGCCTGTTTAATTAACTTCTTGAAATTTTATTTCTTTATCAGCAAAATGAAAATGTCAAAAAATTACAGAATTATTCTAAGACCAGAACAGATTTGTCACGTTAAATATCTGGTACAGAGAACAGGAGCTACAAATAATTATCCCTTCACCATTCTTATTTTTTTCTGTTTACTAATGATATGACAGGTTTTTAATTAATGGGAACCTATTATACATTTATTTCTGCTTTTTGCTTATTTTTTTACATCTATGCTAAAAATATTTTGTAGACCTATCTCAAAACACCCCATTGGAACCATACTTGGCCGAAAATAAACTAATTTTATTTAACTTGTTCATGAATCATAAATATAGTCCTAAAAACACTGATTTAGATTAAGAAATCAAATGTTAAAAGAAGAAAAATTATTCTGATCAAATCATTTGTTCATAAACATAAGTACTAATCATTCATTTCTGCCTAAATAGCCTTGAAACGCAAGTCTTGAGAATACAAGTATGTCTTTCTTAAATTTTGTATATGAATTATAGTTACTTTTAATGATAAATTACAATAATTATTCATGCCACATCAGATATTTTCAAGAAAGGCTTGTGTTTTGGTGTGTTTTCCCAGAAATAATCATATTTCTTTCAAAATACATAACTGGAGTAAAAATATAAATAAAAAAGATTGCAACAGAAGAAGGTGAACATAATGGGTCAGCTATTCAGTCTCTTTTAAGTAATATTCATGAATTTTAAATACAGCCAAACTTACATTCAAAGATGTTGAGTATCTAGTTTTATTAAAATAGTAAAAATACCCGGGCATGTTGACGCATGCATGTAATCCCCGCTTTTGGGAGGTGGAGACAGGAAGATTGCACTGGTTTGAAGCCAGCTGCACTGGCTTAAGAGACCCTGTTTCCAAATGAAAATATAAAAAAGAGGTCTGGGAGTGTAGCCTGGAGTTAGAAGGGTTTACAGGAAGCCCAGTACCACCAAAAAAAAAGAGTAAAAATAATATTTGCTAATATTTTTGACTTATTAGTTATTTTAAAACAAACTTAAAAGCAATAAAAGGCACATCTAATTAATTTCTTACAAATTATAAGAAATACCTTTTAGGTTAAGATTTTAAAACTTCAATTGCCCATTCATCTGGTTGAATCTCAATATCATGTATACACCATAAACTATATTTTTAAAAGCATAACAAATATTTGAGTAAACAAAACACTTTAAAACTTATTTTCAAATTATTTATATACCCATATTTTTATGAAGAACCAGAGGCTCAGAAAGAGAATTTAACATATTCAGGGTAATATATTTAAAAGCAAAGGGGGACATAACTTAGTGTCATATTGCAAATTAAGACTTTGATTCTAATGACTAGGGTGTCACTCAGTGGTAGAGCACATGCCTAGTATCTAATTTTTTTTATTAAAAGTCTATAATTCGAGCAATGTAGGTGAGGGAAAGCTGCTTAAATTTTAGACACACACTTGTAATGAACTTTGGCTGCAGATTAGAAAACTCAAAGCAAAGGAGCTGTGTTAGCACTAGATCAAGCTCTTACTTCCAACTACAGGTTGGCCTTAAAAATTCCCTAAGATATGAATTACTTTTTACATAAATGTTTTCATTTCAACATCATTATCTTGACTGAAGGTTTATATAATGGACTATTTTCTAGAATATATGCAAGTTCCCTTAAATTTATTATCTCCATAACAACTTTATGTGATAAATACCATTCTTTTTTGTGTGATGTTGTTATTGTTGCTGTTGTTGTTGTTGTTACTGAGGAATTAACCAGGGTCTCTTTAACTCTGAGCCACATCTCTAGCCCTTTTATTTTTTATTTTTTAAAACAGGATCACCCCAAATTGCTGAAAGTCACATTAAGTTGCTGAGGCTGGCCTCAAATTTGTGATACCCCTATCTTAGCTTCCCAAGAACTGCGATTACAGTCATGCATCACTGCACCCAACTTAATACTATGCTTGTTGTGATCTATAGATGAAGATCCAGAGGCATCATATAACTTTTCTAAAGTCACTTTGGTAGTAAATTATCAAAGCAAATATGTGTCTAAAGATGTCTGATTCTGGAAACTGGGTCATATGATTAGTGTGATCATAAATTGTATATTCAGTAACATTCCATGATATCCATCATCATCATCATCATCATCATCATCATCATCATCATAGTCATCCAACATGCCAAATTATAATGGTACAATAAGATAAAATAATATGAAATATAAATAAGAGATTGCTACTTATGAATTTGAGCACCGTGCTCTATTTCAGAGCAAGCAAATATCCATTATAACATTTACCAATCTGCCCCAGTGCTACTCCGCTTAGGGCAACCTGTCTGTGGTTGGAGATGTCTGGATTTCAAGTAATTATCAAGATTGTAATGCTTTATCACATTTTCACTGTAATAGCATTGGCATGATTCATAAATTAGGTAAATGTCTTAAATTCTTAGGAAAAATAGAGTATTTCCTCCTATGTAAATAACATGATGTTATTCCTGTGTTTTAACAATGTCTCTTAGAAAAATAAGCACATCACTTATTCAGTATTATGAAGGTTAGTCAAATATAACTATATCAAAATCTTAGATTTTAGCCCAAACTCTATACATTCAGCTGGGTGTGGTGGGTTATACCTATAATCCCAGTACTTGGGAGACTGAGACAGGAGGATCAGAGTTCCAAGGTCAGCCTTGGCAACTTAGTGAGACCCTCACCAACTTAGACTCTGTTTCAAATATTTTTTTCTTGGTACTGGGGTTCCTGGAAGCCCTTCTACCTCTGGGCTACACTCCTAGAGTGTGTGTGTGTGTGTGTGTGTGTGTGTGTATACACATATATATGTATATATATGTGTGTTATATATATGTGATATATATATGTGTGTTATATATATGTGATATATATATATATATATTTTTTTTTTTTGAAACAGGGTCTCTTAAACCAGTGAGACTGGCTTTGAACCTGCGCGATCCTCCTGTCTCTGCCTCCCAAGCGTGGGGATTACAAGCGTGCGCTACCACGCCCGGCTAAATTTTTAAAATATAAAATTAAATGAATTGAGGCTGGAGTGTAACACAGTGATCAATTCCTAGTACTATAAAAATAAGGAAAAAAAACTCTTTACATCAAACATCATTAAGCAATTACCATCCAGAGATCAGTTTGCCTGTAACTTAATTCTTATTTTTTTGAAGTTAATATGGGATAGCTTAAAACTAACCATTCCTCTTAAACAATGCTGACAGCTACTATGACAAGAGCAGATGACTAGTAACTCAGGCCCACAAGTCTTCCAAACAGAATGCTTCCAAAAACAGTGTTTATCACTTGTTAGCACATGGTAAAATTGTCTCTTCTGACAACTTTTGAACCTGCACATCAGTATTTCCCCAGGTTGGGGAGGAGGTCATGCTCCATGCTATCTTCCACCAGCCAGAAAAAGAGAAAAAAAGAAAGGAAAGGAAGGAAAGAAGGAAGGAAGGAAGGAAAGAAAGAAAGAAAGAAAGAAAGAAAGAAAGAAAGAAAGAAAAGAAAAGAAAAGAAAAGAAAAGAAAAGAAAAGAAAAGATAAGAAAAGAGTGACACAAACTCAAATTGGAGGAGTTGGCAGGAACTATACCATGAAGGTCATTATTGGCAAAACAAGCATGTAGATGGCCAAAAATGTAGGAGCAATGGGGTAGTTGGTTGGAGTGTGCATTTTATTTTGTTCTATTTCATTTCACTGGCATAAAAGGGAATAAAAATTGTGGTTAGGACACTGAATGGCTTTCTAAGTGACATCCTGAACTACACTGCCTCATTGTGCTTTTGCTACATTCATTGCTAAAACTCCAATCATGAATTAAGCCAACTATCTCTTTTTTCCCAAACTGAGCCAAAACATTAATTACTCAACACAAGAGTTCAAAATGACATTTATAATAGATGATCCCTCTATGTACTAAACAATCTTATCATCCTTGCTCCTTTTTTCCACTTTATGCATTCTACACTTCCCCCAACTTCTGAACATCCCTTTTCCTGCTCAGTCTCAAGAGATGAGAAAATAGAAGCCATAAGAATATACATCATTTTATGGGCATTCAGTAAACTTACTTATGCTATATTCACTTTTATTTTTCCATTCTATTCACTTAAAATAAAACACTTCTTAGCCAGGTACAGTGGCACATGCCTGTAATCTCAGTACTTGGAAGGCTGAGACAGACAGATCATAGGTTCAAGTCCAGTCTCAAACATTTATCAACACATTGTTTCAATAAAAAACAAAATAGAGCTGGGTATTTAACTCAGAGGCAGAACACCTATAGATCTAATCCCTAGTACCACAAATTAAGCAAACATGCAAATCTCTTATTTTCCTGACCAAGATCAATTCCTTGCCATGTATTTTGAATCTTATCACCTCTTGTGTACTGAGGAACTACGGACATCAGTATTCTCACTTCCCTCTGCCTTCATCTTGCCCTTTTTATGGATTTCATCACTCAAAATACTGAGGCCTTCTGAAATTTGAAAATAAAAGCTTTGTTTTATTCTTGCATACACTAACAGGTTAGCACTACTGGTCTTCAACAACCAAACTTTTAAGTGTTTATCTATTGTCAGTGTGTGTATATGTGTGTGTGTATTGTGTGTTTGTGTGTGTGTGTGCATGGGCTACAAATAAAACCCAGAGTCACATGCATGCTAGGCAAGTCTTTTACCACTAAGCCACAGCCCCTTGTTTCTTAATTAATCTGGTATTCTTTACTCAAAATGCTTAAGGCAGCATTAACAATGACTTGGGCATTCTACCTTGACTTCATCTCTTTTTTTTTCCACTGTGTAACACAAATGTTTTATGCACAGATCTGCAAGAGCAGCAGGAGCTCCACATGCCAGATGTGTGGAGAAAAGTTCCTGAAGCATTCAGATGAAGCCTTGAAAATCCTAGGGGGTGTTGGACTGTTCTTTAGCTTTACAGAGGTAATGTTGCCCAGTTCCTCTTGTACACCCCTTCTCTGTAGGAAACCCTCAAGATTCAAAACTGATGTCTCTCCCTCTTTGTTCCCACAGATCCTTGGTGTTTGGCTAGCGATGAGATTTCGGAATCAAAAGGACCCTCGAGCCAATCCCAGTGCCTTTCTATGAGACGGTGGATCCTTCAGATTTTCCCCTGCTCTCTCAGCTTTTTATTCCCCTAGGGGGGAAAAGCCTAGGGTCTGCAGCCCTTTTTGAGAAAAAAGGAAAGGCCCTTTGCCACATCCCTCAAAACTGATTGAATGGCTAGGCTTTATGCCTTGACATATTTTGGTGGGAGCAAGATTATAAGGAAAAGAAAAACTTCCTCCCTATCCCCCCAAATGGACGTGGCCAGCTCCTGGGAGTGCATGGATGAGGACAGCAGTCATTCATACTGTCCCCCTTTCACTGTTCCACCTGGTGGAGCACCTCAACACGGCCTGGCCTGCCTCCAAGAATAAATAAGGGACAGAGCCAAAGAGAAAACCACCAAGAACTCTTCGAATACTCAGGACCCAGTGTGAGGCAGTTCCGGGAATATAAAAATAAAAGCTATTTTAACTCCATATTCAAAGAAGCTTCTTAAGTTCCTGTCTAATCTTTGCCAGGAAAGGTTCTCCACTGACTGCCTAGGCCCTGCATGACATGGGAAATCTTTTCCAGTTGTGCAGGGAAGTTGTCTTTCAAGAGGTTTCTCAAATCTAAAGGTAAAGCCAATCAGAAAGAAACATTAAAAAAAAAAAGACCATATTTCTTTGTTGTGTTTTGTTTTCCTGTATAAAAAAGGACCCCAGTATCAAAGTAGGGAAGGGGAGGAGAGGGGACATACCCCTTAGTGTAAAGAAATGGGGAGATAGGAGAAGGATAAGCCTGAAAGGAGGGAGGTGGAGAAGGTCATTAAGGCAGTAAGGTATTTTCTGGGAAAAGTTGGAGGAGTCCCCACAGCCTCAGAGAGGAGGGTGAGGTTGTCTTCTCTGCCGGGTCTCTCCACTCAAGTGTTCAGAAGGAGGGAAATGGCAGCTTCTCTCCCTTCTGCAGCAGTCATGCCACTGCTCACTCCAGATCATTTTCCTTAAGCAGGTAAGGATGCTGCAGGACTCGGAAGGCAGAGATTGGTTGTGTGGGTTAAAAGTCAGCAATTCGAGCAGCAGCTCTGCTCCAGACTCATCCATCTCCGGCACCATTGACTGCACCATTGACTGCACGGGGTAGTGATACATCTCGGGGCCAGTCCTCTTCAGGAGGCAGCCCAATCATGTCAAAGACTTTGCCCAACTGGTCGGCTTCAGAGTTTCCACAGAAGAGAGGTTTTCGAGGAAACATCTCTGCAAAGATACAGCCAACACTCCACATATCCACAGGTGTTGCATACGTAGACTGCAGAAGAACCTCGGGAGCACGGTACCAGAGTATAACCACCACGGGTGTAAGGGCAATCTAGTAGCTGTAGATTCTGGCTAGGCCAAAGTCAGCCAACTTGACTGTCCCACCACTTGTCACCAGAATGTTCTCTGGCTTCAGGTCTCGATGAACGATGCAATTGGAATGAAGAAAATCGAGGCCCCTTAGAAACTGGCGCATCAGATCCTTGATGGTCTCAACTGGCAAGCCTGGTGGCGGTGCCTTGTCCAAACAGGTCCTTAAATCTTGGTCTACGTGCTCAAACACTAGGGTCACTTTGATCTCCCGGTCAGTGCGGGAAGTGGCACAGACATCCATCAGCCAGACAACACTGGGATGCTCAAAGGCTTCCAGCCGTCTCAGTAAGGCCACTTCACGAACTGTGCTGATGGGAAGGCCCCCTCTGACTCCTCCTCCACTGGGGACTCTCACACTCTTAAGGGCAACAAAGTGGCCACTGTGGGGATCCCGGGCTTTGTACACGGTCCGGTAGGCACCAACACCAATTTCAGCCACTGGCTCGTATAGAAAGGTAGCCATTTCTCAGATCTGGGGAGACCCTTACTCCACCAGGCGCTGCGGGGGCGGGCCCGTTATCGGCACCCCGAAGCCGGTTCCTGCAGCGCCATACACCAGAGCTGGGTGCGGGGTGTTTTGCACTCTGCGGGCGGGACCATAGACACAGGCCGCAGGCTAGAGAGGCCCCTCACCCCCACCCTCACCATGTGACCAGCTGCCAAATAGGCGCCCGGAAACCGGGGGTGTTGACTTCATTTCTTGATGTAGTAAATTATTCTTTCTTGTACTGGTATTGGGAAGAGAGTTTAAAAAAGTATTAATGTATCAATCCTGGGAAAGATGTCCAACCTTGAAACATATCTTCTTTACTAAGAAAGCCAGGGTTAGCCAACATGTCCTTGCACTCCTAAGAACAATTTAACACAGTTTGGGGGCCGGTGTTTGTAGATAGAGATGCCTCCCCCTCCGGCCATAAATCTGGGCCTGTGTTTGAAGACAGAGATGTTTCCCCCTTTCAGGCCATAAACCCAGCTGGAGAGATAACAGAAGCAGAGCAGGGGCTGGCGATAAGGTGTAACATGATCTCCAAAAATCAAAGGGACCTGCTGGACTTAAACAGGATAAAAACTCAGTAAACTGGAGTTCTTTGGCATTTTCATTCGAATTGCCCCCCTGTGCCCCTCTCCGGCACAGGGCTGTAACTATCTCTATATTTCTATCTTTTTAATAAACTTCTTTGAATCTTCAGCAGCTGTCCAAGCGATGAATACTTATTCTTAGCTTAGGACAAGAATCCACGGGTTTTTCTGTTTGTCTCTGTGTGTCTGGTGGTGGGGGGGGGGGTTATTTCACACCACACACCTTTTCCCCCCAACCTATCCCCTGCAACATTTCTCACTTGAAAATTTTCTTCCTTAGACTCCATATACTCTGCCTTCTATGGCTGTTTCATCATCTCTGATCCTCTTCTTGTACCCTGGCCCTTGATTTCTTTAGTTTCTCTGTGTTTTTTACTCTTTCTGTTCACTACAATCACTATCAGTATATACTGATGTCTTAGAGCAGGATAACAAAACATAATACCATAGATTAGCAGGCTTAAACAACAAACACATCTGTCTCACAGGTCTTAAGGTTAAGAAACCCAAAATCAAGGCACCAGCATATGTGATGTCTGGTGACAGTCCACTTTCTGGTATGCAGAGTCCTCACATGAATGAGAGAGAAATCATACCTCTGATGTCTCTTTTTATATTAGAGCACTAATTCCATTCCTGAGGGCTCCACCCTTAGGACCTAATGATCTCCCAAAGGCCCCACCTCCTAATATCATCATTTGGGGGTTGGATTTTCAACCTCAACTCATAAATTCTTAGCATATGAATTTTGGGAAGACACAAACATTCAATTCATAATAGTCCATGGCCCTCAAATCTCTTTTAACCCAGAATTATTTGAGATTCAGAGATATAGAATGACTACTTCTTAGACATCTGTTCTTATAGATCTTGCAAGGATCCCCAAATAGGAACATATGTAATCCTCCCCTGGTCTTTCCAAACTTCTCCAACTCCAGGCTTTATTATTTCAAAAAAGAAAAAAAAATAAAAGCACCACTATATACAAAGTTTCTCAAATCACCCAGTACCACTTACTCCTTTCTATATTATACTTCAGTCCACTGGCATCTTCCTCTTTCTCCAAAAAAGCCCAAACTACCTTCACCTGTTAGCCTTTGCAACTAAGTATTTTATCTTGAAGAATGTTCTTTCCCCAGCTCTTCTACAAGCTAGCGAGAGCGCTGTCCCTTACTTTTACCTAGAATGTCTTCTTAGCATTTCCTTTTCCCCCATAGGTATAGGTGGCACATATTAGTGTCCATTTCATTACGCTGTGTGGTTTCTTCATAACCTGTATCACACAGTATGCAATTATCCTGTTTGTTTCTTTGTTTACTTTTTATTTCTTCTGCTAAAGTATAGGTTTGCTAAAAATAGGGATTATTTTTCTTATTAAACATTATATCCCCTGAACTTTTCCTTGCCATATGATGAAACATTGGTAGTATTTTCTTTCTTCCTTTCCTTTTTTTTTTTTTTCTTGTACTAGTGATTGAACCCAGGGGCATCCTACCACTGAGCTACACTCCAAGCCCTTTTCATTTTTATTTTGAAATAGGATCTCACTAAATTTTTGAGAATCTCTCTATGTAGCTGATGCTTGTCTCAAAACTGCAATCCAACTGTCTCAGCCTTCCAAGTATTGAGATCAGTAGTTTTATTTCCTTTTCCTTTTTTTCTTTTTTTTTTTTTTCCTGTGGGAGTAGAGGTGGGGGTGGCACTGGTGATTATACCCAGGGTGCTTCTACCTCCAAGCTATATCCCCATCCCTTTTTATATTTTTTTATTTGAAGCAGGTTCTTTCAAAATTGCTGAGGTTCTAAGTTAATGAGCCAGGCCTATGATCCTCCTGCCTCAGTCTCCCAACTGTTGAGATTACAGGAATATGCCACCATGTCCAGTGAGATCAATAATATTTTTAAAATAAACTTACTGGGCATTTTTCTAGGCTTAACTCAGAAAGCTAAGCAGGTAACCCAGAAGAGAGTAGTTAAAACTATAAATTGAGCCACATGTGCTGGCACACACTTGTAATCACAGTATTTGGAGGATTAGACAGAAGAATTGAAGATTCATTTCCAGGCTCAGCTAATTAGTGAGGCCTTCTACAATTTAGTGAGACCCTGTTTCAAAGTAAAAAATAAAAAATAGGCTGGGGGTGTAGCTCAGAGGTAGAATGCTCCTCAGTACTGGGAAAAAAAACTATAAATTGAATGATTTGTAGAATTCATTAATTTAGGTAGTGAATATATACCACTGAAATATGTTACTGTTCATGGTGGTCTGTACTATAATAATTTATTTTATTAAATCTAGTCTAGAGATCTGAAAAAATGGTGAATGCGGGACGCAGCACATCTCAGTAGCTGAAACAAATAAAGTTCAACTATTGAGAAGGTAGCATCTTAACAAACAAAATAAATATAGCTCATGAACCCAAACAGATCCAGGAACCACAGCAGAAGGAATCCATTAACTTGGAACTGCTAGATCCACTACAAAAAAACCCCTGAGTGCACAACAGATAGACCTCCTTCAGCAGCACAGCAAGCCCTCCAGAAACCTGGAGAAGGGCACCCAGGTAATCGAGTGCATCCAGAGAAGCCGTGGGACCCGGCATGCACCCAGTGTGCACTGCAGTACCTGGCGACAACCCTGTGCACTCAGTGTGTGCTAAGGGACCAGGAGGACGAGTCCAGGTAGAAACTCCAGAGACATAAGAAAAATGCTCAAGAAGCAATACCTGCACAGGGCCAAAGGGAGTCACTCCGAGACTACAATGGACACCCTCCAACCCTGCAGTTAGATAAGCACAGTCCTGAGCCCGGGGTGGAGAATGCAGAGGTGCAGAATACAGACTGGAAATACACAGAACCCTGGACTTACACAGAACTCATTAAGAGTGACTCGCAACGCCCTGACACCTAAAGGCAAAGCTGTCAGAGGTGAGAAAGGGGCCCAAACACTCAGAGTGGGTTCAGAAGCTGACACTAGGGTACAGAGCAAATAAGAGACATTGTAATATACTCCAGAAGCTACCACAGTGATCAGACACTCAGATATTATATGGGACCATGTCCTATATTCATAAATTAGTAGGACTGTTTTTTTGTTTTGTTTCATTCTTTGTATTTTTTTAGTTTTTATATCCTTTTATTTGGGTTTTCTGTTTTGTTATTTATATAGCTTTATTGTCTCACATGGTTGCTAGTTCTTTTTATTTTATGTTATTTTTGTCCTTTTTTTTCTCATTTTTATTCTTTTTTTCACTTTTTTTGTCTTTGATGTATAATAGTTAGCTTGTGTATCTGGTTTTGTTACCTTATTCGAGTTTGTTTGCTCCTTCCCCCCATTCCTTTTACTAACATCCTCACTCTAGCCTATCTACGCTCTTCTTTCAATATAGAATATTTCAATCAGGAACAAAAGAATAAGCATTCTTCTCAGCAGCCCATGGATATGATTTCCAAAACAGATCATATCCTGGGCCACAAAACAAGCACCAGCAAATTCAAAATATGCAATGTAATTCCCTATATCTTTTCAGACCATAATGGAATGAAAGTAGAAATCAACAAGAGGAAATCCAAAAGAAACTATTTAAGTACATGGAGATTGAATGATGCACTATTGAATGATGAGTGGGTAAGATGGGAAATTAGGGGAGAAATAAAGAAATTCTTGTAAATAAATGAAAATAAAGAAACAACTTACCAAAATCTATGGGACACTTTGAAGGCAGTGTTAAGAGGAAAGTTTATAGCATTGAGTACCTACATAAGAAGAACAGAGAATCACCAAGGAAACAACCTAATGACACAACTCAAGGACCTAGAAAGACTGCAATAGTATAATCCCAAAGCCAGCAGAAGGCAGGAAATTATTAAAATCAGAGCAGAAATAAATGAAATAGAGAACATGATCATATCAATCAATGCTAAAAAAGCATTCGAAAAAATCCAACACCCATTCATGTTAAAAACACTACAAAAATTGGAATAGGAGGAACGTATTTCAACATCATTAATGCAATATACAATGAACCCAAAGCCAACATCATATAGAATGGGCAAAAACTGCAAGAATTCAATCTAAAATCAGAAAAAAGACAAGGATGCCCACTATCACCACTCCTTTTCAGTATAGTCCTCAAGACTCTTGCCATAGCAATGACACAAGAGAAGAAAATCAAAGAAATTCAAATAGAAAGGGAAGAATTAAAACTATCCTTATTTGCAAATGACATGCTTCTTTATCTAGAAGACCCAAAGAACACAACAAAAAGAGTACTGGAGCTGATTAACCAATTAAGCAAAGTTGCAGGATACAAAATTAACCTAAAGAAATCAGTGGCTTTTCTTTATGCCAACAATAAATCCACAATGAAAGAAATAAATAAAACAATTCCATTCGCTATAACCTCAAAACCAATAAAATACCTAGGAATAAACCTGATCGAAGATGTAAAAGACCTCTACAAAGAAAACTATAAAACATTAAAGAAAGAAATTGAAGAAGACCTTGGTAGATGGAAAGATCTCCCTTGCCCATGGATAGGCAGAATAAATATCATCAAAATGGCCATTCTGCCAAAAATGATCAATGCAATTCCCATTAAAATACCAACAATATTCTTCATAGACCTATAAAAATCAGTCATAAATTTTATATGGAGAAATAAAAGACCTAGAATAGCCAAAGCAATTCTCAGCAATAAGAACCACGCAGGAGGCATCACCATCCCAGACTGCAAATTATACTATAGAGAAATAGTAGTAAAAAAACAGTAGTATTGGCACAAGGACAGGCATACTGACCAGTGGAACAGAATAGAAGATACAGAAACAAACCCACACAGCTATATTCAATTAATCTTTGACAAAGGGACCAAACTCATATGCTGGAGAAAAGACAGCCTTTTTAACAAATGGTGCTGGGAGAACTGGCTATCCATTTGCAGAAAGATGGAATTAAATCCTTACCTTTCACCATGCACAGGAATCAACTCGAGATGGATCAAAGACTTGGAAATTAGACCAGAGACTGTGAAGTTATTAGAGAAGGGCATAGGCTCAACACTCCAAGATATAAGCACAGGCAGTTCCTTTCTCAACAAGACCTCCAAAGTACAGGAAATTAAAGCAAGAATTAACAAGTGGGATGACATCAAATTAAAAGTTTCTGCTCATCAAAGGAAACTACCAAGAACCTAAAGAGAAAGCCTACAAAATGGGAGATCTTTACCAGCCACAACACAGATAGAGGGCTAATATCCAGAATATACAAAGAGCTCAAAAGAATCTACACTAGCAAAACAAATAACCCAATCAAGAAATGGGCAACTGAATTAAATATACACTTCACAAAAGAAGAGATAAAAATAGCCATTAGATACATGAAATGGTGTTCAACATCATTAGCCATCAGGGAGATGCAAATCAAAACTATGCTGAGATTCCATCTAACCCCAATCAGAGTGGCAAGCATAAAGAAATCAAAAGAGAAACTCTTTTACACTGTTGGTGGGAGTACAAAATAGTTCATATGCTATGGAGATCAGTGCAGAGATTCCTTAGAAAACTGGGAATATGTTCATCATATGATCTGGCTATACCACTCTGGGTATTTGTCCAAAGGGGTTGAAATCAGAGAACTATAGTAACATATGTATGCCCATGTTCATAGCAGCACAATTCATAATAGCCAAAATATAGAACCAACCTAGGTCTCTATCAACAGATGAATGGATTGAAAAATTATGGAAGATACACACAATGAAATTCTATTCGGCTAAAAAAAAAAAAAAAAAACAAAATCATGTCATTCACAAGAAAATGGAAAGATCTGGAGAACATTGTGTTAAGTGAGACCAGCCAAGCACAGAAAGAGAAGGTACATATTTTCTCTCTGATATGCCCAAACTAGGGAGTATTAGGAATACCAGATGGATTCCAGATAATTGAGGGAAAACTCCAGCAAAGCTAGAATGGAAGGATAGAAGAGGAAGAAGGCTGAGGTTGATTAATGGAGGAGCTACATCCAAATATGTGTAAATATATGAATGTAGCATGGTAACCTGGACACTAATTATTTGGAAGGAGGGAAGAGAAACTTGGGAGGAGGGAGAGGGCACCAAGAACAGCCTGAATATATGCCACTTTTAATATGATACACATAAAAATAAAAAGTAAATTAAAAATGTAAAAAATAAAGAATAAAAAATAGGGCAGGTGGTATAGCTTGGAGGTCGAATGCCCCTGGGTAAAAATAAAATAAAATAAAATAAAATGTCTATTTTTTTCAGTACTGGGAATAAAACCTTGGGGGCATTCTACCTCTGAGCTATACCCTCAGCTTCATTTTTTATTCTTTTATTTTGAAACAGGGTCTCACTGAGTTGCAAAGGGCCTCACTAAATAGCTGAGGCTGTCCATGAACCATCATCCTCCTGTCTCAGCCTCCCAAATGCTGGGATTACAAGCATGTGCCACTATGCCCAGCTTAAAATGTCTATTAAGAATTATTTTTCCCAAATCTTCCATCCTTATCTCTTCCAATTTCTGAAAAACTGGATGAGTCATTTGCCACTGACCACAATGTCACTTGCTACAATTGTGCATTCCATTTCTATTGGAGCACAGAAAAACACCAGAGATGTATGATTACCCCCTGAAGATGACATGACCTTTTTATAGAACTCTAAGGATCTATATTATGGTTCTATAATTTAGACTGTTCATAAACTCCTTACAACACATTTTATTCCTGATACACTAACTACCATAAAGATAGAGGTCATAATGTGCCTGAAGATCATAGGTCTGCCACAGAGCCCCTATAACTCTGGGTCTTATTCAAAGCTGGAAGACTTTTGCTTTACCTGGTACAGAACCCAACATGTATTCTTACTTGTGGCATTTGTGTGCCTCCTTAACTCAAATGGGCCTACCTAGGATTACCTATCTTTGCTGATAGAGGATACCCTTCCTTGCTAAAGATAGAGAATGCAGTCATCTATTTTTATTTCCAAGAGTGAAGGAATGCTGAACCTCTACTAATGTTAGTAATGTGACAGGTTCTTGAATCTTTGTGAGGTTTACTTCCCATTTTTTGGAACAAACCAGTCTTATAAGGCTGTCAATCCACTAGTCATATCTTGGTCTTCATTCTAAGATAATGACAATACAGTAAAGCAGTACAACTTTTTGTGGAATATCCAAAGGTACAGATTTTCATTGACTATATCATGACATAGTACAAAAGAGTTAACATAGTCCCAGGAAAAAACTATAAACGTCTTTAGGTGTCCTGTCTATTCCAAGTATATCTAACCTTTACAAGCCTCTCTTTGTATAAGAATGGGAAAGAATGCACTGATTACATCAATGGCCATATACCATGCACCTGTTCCTTTACTCCAGCAGAGACAATTTCATCTGGCTCAGCAGCTGCATCTGGGATGAGCCCTGTTGACTTTTTGGTCATATGCTGTCATCCTCCAGCCAGATACAAATGATCTAGTGATGCAATCACATTTTAGCATCTGCCTCTTGGAACACACATGGCACTAACTGCTACAATTTGGCTTTCTTATGATGGGGGTTCTGATATGAAGGCTAGCTTGCCAGACATTTATTAAAGAGTGTTCTTGAGATTCCACAACTGTAAAAGAGATGGAAAGAAAACCAGATTGATCAGAGGAAGAAATTGAGCAAAAATATCACCTCAACAAAATCTCTGTGAGTCCATGGAGAGGCAAAGTCTTTCAGAATTGTCCTGAGTTGAGGAGAGGACCAGGACTCCACATCTTTGTGTTGGATGCAGGCTAAACCCAGAAGTGGATGTGATCCTGAATAAGGCAGGTGTTTCTGGCCACAGCAATCCCCAGAGAGTGTTAGCTAAGAACCACCTTCCAGCAGCAATTTTTTGCAGCTGAGAGAAAACACTCCTCATTTTTTAAACTACACATGGGCTACTCCTATCTCAAAGCACCCACCACAGTCAGATGGCATTTGGGGGGGCATTTTTAGACCTTCTATTCTATTCCATTATTCAACTTACTATAATTTTGCAATACCACATTGCTTCAATTACGGTAGCTTTATAATAGGTCTTGCTATTTGATGGGGCCTAACATTGTTACCCTTTATCAATATTGTCCTAGCCATTGTTGGTCTTTTCTATATACATTTTAGAATAGGTCTATCAATTTAGAAAATAAAACCTTTTGAGATTTTTTAGTTATGATTGCATTGAATCTATACATACTATGGAGAAAAATTGACATCTTTATACTCCTATATTTTCAAAAATTGTATTTCCCAATAAACCTAAATTATCTCTCCATTTATTTAGTCCTTCTTAACCTTCATAAGGTTTTTAGTTTTTGATGTACACACTTTAAATACCTTTTGATAGGTTTAGTCCTAGATATTTGTTGATACTAAAAAAAAAGATATATTTTCTCTGCTTCTCATGTTGTTTCATTGCTGAAATACAAACAATTTTGTAGGTTGAACAGCAACCTTGCCAGATTTACTTTTTTTATTGGTGCATTGTAGTCATATATCTTACATACATCTTACTTATTGATTCTAATTGTTATAACTTCTTCATATTTCTCAGGTACATAATTGTTATGTTTACAAATTATGTTTTACTTATTTTCTTCTTTACAATTATTATGTCTTTATTTTCTTTCTTATTTTACTGGCTAGATGTTCAGTGCAATGTTAAATAAAATATTGAAAATGATAATCTTTGTTTAATTAATAATTCTAACAGAATTTTATTATTTTGTAATTGTGTAAAATTTTTATTCTAGGTTTTTATAGCATTATAAGGTACCTATAAATCTTACAGATTAGTTGTAGATTAATACATTTTTAATAATAAAAAACCCATCTGGTATCAATATCTATGCATATATAAAGATACTGAATTCAAAATATTAATAGTTTATTAAGGATTTTTGCATTTATGTTTGGAATGAGACTTATTTTTATTTTCTTAAAAATTTCTTGCAATGGTTTGGAATCAAGATTTGAATGTTAACTTTACAAAATTATCTCAAAACTACAATTTTTTGTTTTTATTTTTTCTTTTATTTTTGTTTTGTTTTGGTGTTGAAGAAGGAACTTAGGGACATTCTACTTTAGAGCTATACCCACACCCTTTTATGTTTTATTTTGAAAGAAGACCTAGCGAAGTTACTAAGGCTGGCCTCAAACCTGGAGTCTTCCTGTTTCAGCTTCCCATGTATTGGGATTATAGGTGTGTGCCACCATGCCCAGCTTTCTTATTCCTTATCTAGAGTTCCTCTTTAAATATTTGGAAAAATACTATCTGGGCCTAGGATTTTCATTGTGAGAAGGTTTTTAAAAAAACATAGTCAACTTGAACTTGGAGACTATTACAGTATAATACTCAACCTCTATGTAATTCCTGAATTTATGTTATACACTAAGTGTTGTATTGAATGCATGTTTTGTAGCACCATGCTAGAGACTGATGACATTTGGTGAATCATGAGCCTGTTTCAAAGAAACAATGGTGAGATGCATGGACCCAATCTTGTGGAATTTATGTTCTGGAGGGGAAGATAGGCTCATCAAAATGCAGTAATAAATACAAGATTTTAGATTTTTTTTTTTTTTTGGTGCTAGGAATCTAACATAGGGCTGCACACACTTAATGCAAACACTTCATCATTGAGCCCATAAAGTTTTCAGTTTTAATGCACCCCTTTTCTGTGGCACTGGGAATTGAACCCGGGAGCATTTTACCTCTGAACTCCACCCTCAGTCTAGTTTTTTATTCTTTATTTTGATAAAGGATCTCACTAATTTGCAGAAGGTCTCACAAGTTACTGAAGCTGGTTATGAACCTGAGATCCTCCTGTTTCATTCAACTCCCAAGTACTGAGATTACAAGTGTGCACCACTACGCCTGGCCAATTTTGACATACTCCAAGAAGAGGTTTATGATAGTATGAGAGTTGAAAATGGGACAATTTTATCTCATCTAGGCCTGTTAGAAATGATTTTCATGCCGGGCGTGGTGGCACACGCTTAATCCCTGCGCTTGGGAGGCGGAGACAGGAGGATCGCGCAGGTTCGAAGCCAGCTGTGCTTCAAAATAAAAATATAAAAAGTAGGTCTGGGAATGTAGCCTGGAAGTAGAAAAAAAAATTTTTCATGAGTAACTGGTGAATAATAATTATGTTTTAAGCCTATTTAGACTTAACAACTTTTAATTACCCTTTTGTCTTCAAAAAGTCTTTTTTTTTTGTACTAGAGATTGATTCCAGGGGAGCTCTATATCTGAGCTATACCCCCAGACTCTTAAAGGGTCTTGCTGAGTTGCTGACAGTCTTGTTAAATTGCTGAGACTGGCTTTGAACCTGTGATCCTCCTGTCTCAGCCTCTTAAGTACTGGGATAACACATGTACACCACACCCAGCTACCATTCTCTTAATTGCTCCTTTACATAGCTACTTTTCTTACTTGGTCTGTAAGTGCAGTTTCTCTAGTGCAATCTCCTATGAGAAGGAAAGCCCAATTCTCTGTTCACTTCTGCCTCTCTCCTCACCATTCTCAGCTGCTGTTGCTTTTCCCGACCACTTGATGTCTCTGCTCACAGCTGCTCCTACACAGTCAGCTAGGTGGTTGAGCCCATGAATCTTCCAAGAAGGATGCAGTCTCAGAATGAATGAGGAACCTGGACCTCCTCAGCTGGCTCAGGGACCCAGAATCCACCTGCTTGTGTTTCTCTCCCTCATCCACTTGTAGCCATCTTTCAAACTCCATGAGCACTGTTCCAAAACGTTCTCAGCAACTGTCTTTGCAGTTTAGAACCAAGCTATGTGCCTGGAGGTTTAGCTATCTTTCCTTTGTAACTCTCAGAGCTCAGAACCACATATGCACCTCCACTCTCCACTTCACACACCTAAGCTGTTAAGAATTGTTAGACTAATTTTCCTGGGTCTAACACCACCCAAAACATAGAAGATGCCTGCATGGTCCCTTTCCTGGCCAAGTAAGCTACTCTAGTCAGAAAGGGGCAGGGGGTTGTTTTCATATCTCAAGAGAGATTTACCCTCTGAAAGATTACCAGAGCAACTTCTCTGAGCTTCCATCACTAGATCAAAGAAGTTAAACTTATATTTCAATAAAAGAAAAATGTAATATATGTATTTAAATGTTCTTTTATTGAATTCCCTTTTGATGTAGGTGACATTGGCATGAAGAAAAGATACTAATTTGAAAATACTCCGAGTGTTTATATTTAATTACAGCAATCAGCCTGCTCCTGGACTTCTCTCCTCTACTACAAACACCAGGATTCTTTAAACCTTTCTTCAGGTCACTTTCCTCACCCTTTATTCATTCTCCTCATTCTTGCCTGATCTTTTCCAGTTTGTCCACATCTTTTAAAAAGTGTGGTGACCAAAAGTAGCTACAACATCCTAATAAATAGCTCATGAATGCATAATATAGCAGAAAGATTACTTCCAAATGCTCTGTGAGTTGTTCCTCTTAATAAATTCCAGAATCACAGTGTCTTGGGGTCAGCATCAAGACTCTAAAGCTATTTGTGTAATAGGTTCTTCCAATTTTTTTATTTCTCTATAAATTTTGTTTTGTTTTAATAAAACAATAGTTTTGCCAATATCACGCTGATTCTTCACATTCCAGAATAATGAAAAAATTCTAAACGTTAAAACATTAACATCTCAATCCCTTATATATGCTAGATCAATTATTCAGTTAGTTTCAATTCATTGAGTTTTAGGATAACTACCATATTACAACATTTATGAAGAAAAGCACTATTAAGGCAATAATTCACAATGTCCTTCTGATTCAGGAAAATTAATTGCATTTTCTCTTACTCTAGCAACAGTAAAATAATTTTGTACAAAACAAAGACCCCATTCTATTACATTATGCACTCCTTTCAACGCGGTGCTATTAGTAAAGGGGATCTTTTCTTGTAGTTGCATATACAAAGGCAGATTTCATATCTGGAAGCAAATAGGTTGATCAAACATTTCTTCATCGTCTTTACCATTTTATCTCAAGGTCATATATGTAAATTCTATAGCTCAGGACACAAAGTAAATTGTATTGTTCAACAATTCATTGAATCAAATACTCCCCTATCCACTAGCCTTTAAATGACATTAGAAATCATCAACTAAACCCCCACAATGAGGAATGTGAGGTTCAGACAATTTTTCAGATATTTGTTTAAAATCAATTACTTGGTAATCTAAACTAGATTAAAAACTAGTTACTCAGATGCAAAATCCAACAATCTTCCTCCTGTATAATGCCACCTCTGAACTTTCTATTTCAAAAACTGTGATAAAGTAATCAATCGAATATAAATAATATATTCATTTTAAAACTGTAAACTTAAATACCAAAGCTATTTTGTCAGTATTGAATACTTTCTTATAAATATTACATGTAATGAGGCCTAAATGAACTTTGGTAGGCATATTCAAAGGTTGCAATAAACACTTCAACAAGTACTTCATGGTTGTGCTGGGGTTTTATTCTGTCAAGGAGCTCCACGTCCACAGACTTGGACAACAGTCTACTCAACAGTGTGCTCTATAAAGCTGCAACTGGAACTCTGCAACTAACACTTGGCCAACTTTTTTACCAGTAGCTTCTCCATGGGTTTTGGCAGTAAGAGGACTGGAAGAAAATTAAATGAGAGAAAGAGGGGGGAGACTCCTTTGCTCTGGTGTTCTGGCAGTGCCTGTCATCTGCCCCCAGCAAAGGAGGTTGGTTTCAGCATTCCACCTTTTCTCTCCGAGATGTTTTTGCTGGAGGTATCAGTTGTCTGCAGGCAGTCTTCTCCACACAGAGGTCTAGACTGGGGTTCTGGTTACCCTAATCACATCCCTTTATTCTCAGTCCTAGAGGTGGTAGCCACTTTCTGCTCTTCATAAAATTTACTTTACTCTTAAATCTTCCAACACCTGGTTAGCAAATTTCCTATATTAAATTACCCTATTTAGTCGGGCGTGGTGGCGCAGGTTTGTAATCCCAGTACTTGGGAGGCTGAGACATGCTCAGGGTACTGGGTTCCTGGCCAGCCAGATATTTAGTGAGGCCTTCTGCAACTTAGTGAGACCCTGTTTCAAAATAAAGAGTAAGCCGGGCGTGGTGGCGCAGGCTTGTAATCCCAGGGTTTGGGAGGCTGAGACAGGAGGATCGCACAGGTTCAAAGCCAGCCTCAGCTACTTAGTAAGACTTTCAGCAACTTAGTGATACCCGGTTTCAAAATAAAATATAAAAAAAGGTCTGAGAGTATAGCCTGGAGTTAGAAAGCCTCTGGGTTCCACCCCCAGTACCACCAAAAAATAAAATAAAATAAAATAAAATAAAATAAAATAGTAAAAAATCGGGCTGGGGGTGTATCTCAGAGGTAGAATGCCCTGGGTTTAATCCTCAGCACCACACACACACACACACACACACACACACACACACACACAATTACCCCTATTTAAAAATTTTGATCCCTGACAGATAAGCTTACCCCATCAAGAAGACTTGAAGCTGGGTACGATGGCACAGACTTATAATCCCAGTACTTGAGAGGCTGAAATAGGAAGATTACAAATATGAGGCCAGTACCAGCAATTTAGCAAGACCCTGGTTTAAAACAAAAAAATAAAAAGGGGTTGGGCATAGCTTGGCAGTAGAATGTCCCTGGGCTCAAATCACAGAAATCACCCCCCAAAATGAAAAAGACTTGAAGTTGTTTCTCTTTATGAATTTTGTACTATTAAATTTAAAATTCTCTATTTGAGAAAGAGAAAAATTGTAAGACTGAATGTCTACCTTTCTTGGATAAAGTTATCAAAATAATAATCAATCATAGCCAGGTGTTGTGGTGGTGTTTGCTTGTAATCCCAGTACTTAGGAAACTGAGACAGGAGGACCACGGGTTCAAAGCCAGCTTCACCAACTTAGCGAGCTTCTCAGCAACCTAGTGTAACTGTTTCCAAATAGGAAATAAAATCAGGTTCTTGGGATGTAGCCTGGAGGTAGAATGCCTCTGGGTTCAATCCTCAGTACTAAGAGAAAAAAATATATCATTCAGGAGAAATAACATCTCTCATTACAGTAGACTCTAAGATCAGTGTATGATCATTAATGTTAATTAATGCTAATTAAAGGAAGAAAGAAAAACAGATAATGAAAAGAAAGCTGAAGTAGTTATATAAAAAAGAAATGTTTCTGCTAAAAAGTGTGAAAAGCAGAAGTAGAATCTAATCAAATCATATTTGGATATCACTCAATAGATCATCAATGTAGTGCAAGTAGTTTTGGGTAAAAAAACTGTGTATTTGTATGGGAGAGTGAAAGATGGGAAAAGATTGATCAATATGTACTTGCACAATAAGGTGATTATAGATAAATATACTACATATTTCAAAAAAGCTAGAATAAAGGATTTTGAATGGTTTTACTATTGAGTAGTTATAATTGCTTGAGGACATATTTACTCATTTGAATATCATACAATGTATACATGTGTTAAATATCACGTAGTACCACATATACATGTCCAACCTTTCTGTTCTTAATGTATGAGTTAAAATAACTTTTTAAAATTACCTATATGTATGTAATTACAATATATGTAATAAACAATTATAATATATAATGGAGTATATTTTAAAGTACCTGTGTAAAATATAATTTAAATTATCCTACTCAAATCATTTCTCCCTTTTTGTTTTGAATAAAATTTGTAGTTGAAACTTATAGTTTAAATTTAGAAGTGAATTTGTGTATTTCATCGCTAAATTGTACAAACTAAATCAGATATTTATGCATCTTTGAGAAAATGTAGAAAGTGAAATGTTATTATGTTTCCTAGGATATAGTTTTGGAATCTAAAAAACATGATGTTAGCTAGCCAAGTTTAAGTTATCTAGAAATATAAGACATTTTAAAATGTTGATAAAAGGACATAAGTATTGTGCTAATTAGAAATGATTTAATGTATTTCCTACAACACATCTATTTTATAAGAATCCCTCAGGATTTAATAACTTAAGGATAAAATAAATACTCATAGTTGTCTACTCAAGTACACTTAACAATATTATTCTGTAAATACTCACAAAATACTCTTGTTTTTAACACTGCTATTTTAAACTTTTATAGAAGTGATTCTTGTCATAGTAATTAATTATAAAGACAGAAGACGTTGAATATTTTAATGCAGGTTTATGAACAAGCATTTTTCTATATACTCTTAAATCTTTTGTTGCTAATTATTATCCAGGTGAATTCTTGTGATTACTGCAAATGCCCCCTTACTAATAACTTATTTTATAACTTACCTTATTTTCTCTTAGAATTTACATGACCATCAGTTTCAATTATCATGTTTATTCAATCATGTTAGTTTCTATGCCTTTACCCTTTCTATGATTTATTTTATTTATTTTTTGTGGTGCTGGGGATTGAACCCAAAAGCATTCTATCGTTGCGCTACACTCCCAGCCTTATATACCTTTTTATTTTTTAATTTTTTGGTGGTACTGGGTTCCCGAAAGCCATTCTACTTCTGGGCTACACTCCCAGACCTATTTTATATTTTTATTTGGAAACAGGGTCTCTCTTAAGCCAGCGTGGCTGGATTTGAACCTGCGTGATCCTCCTGTCTCCGCCTCCCAAGCATGGGGATTACAAACGTGCGCCACCACGCCCGGCTTATTTTTTTATTTTAAAACAGAATTTCACTAAGTTGTTGGCAGCCTCACTAAGTTGCTGAGGCTGGATTCGAACCCGTAATCCTGTCTGGGTTTACAGGCATGCACCCTGATGTTTAGAGATGACGTGATCACTGATAAACTAATAAATTCCCAGTGGTAAAGCATAAGTGCTCCAGAGCCATGTGGGAGGCTTTCACAGAGTTCAGGTTCCTCCTGCAGGTATTTGTTGATACACTGCCTCGAGCTTTGAAAAGTAGTGTCATATAAAGCAGAAGGGGAAACCCCTGTGTAGTGAGCAAGCCAGATGAAAGATGAGGGTCTATTAACTTACAAGTTTGAACATTTTTTCACTTTGAACAATTTCTTCAATAATTATGTTTGCAAATTGTAATTTTTGAATTGAAGAAGCTGAGCCAGAGGAGAAATATAATTGATTTCACTTGAGGGAAAGTCATGGACCATAGTCTACATCAGAACATAATGTGGTTATTTTCTCTCTGGCCACCACAAAGTACATTGTTTATTTAAACAGTTAAAGATGGAATTTTGGCATGATTTTTTAAACTTGAGCCAGATTATCGTATTTTATTTGGATCGCTGCTTTATCTCCTGAGCTGGAATTTACGGGCGGCCCAATTATGAAACTCTAATTATCTTAGAGATGGAACTGAGCTCCATACATCTTTATGAGAGCTGCTTACCATAAAATCTTAGCTTTTGTAAAGAAATAAGTATTTCCCTTAAAAAAGTATATATAACATAATGGTAGTCAAATGAGCTACCTAAAAAAACTCATAGTAATAATCCTGATGTTTGACACATTAATAATTTTTATTGTCATAAGAACAACTTACAATTATTAACGGAATATGTCATGAGATGTCATATAATACATAAGAAGCAAGACTTAGTTTCAAAGGTTTTCAGCAAATGGTTTTGTAACTTGGGGAAACTGGTTTGTTTTTTAAGATTTTATAGTGATGTCAAATATCTTTGGATTGGTATATATAATGGTGGATAGAGATCATTTATTACCTTTACTTCTAAAGTTGAATTTTTTCGTTACATTTTGTTATCACTATAGACATCTAGTTCTACTCTTCCAGAAAGCTGCCTTTGTGAGGTGTTGACCTCTTCATGTGGAGCAAAATAAGTATTTTCATGATCCCTAAAAGTGGCTTCTTCGCCTGGTGTGGTGGCACATGGATGTATTTCCAGTACTTGGGAGGTTGAGACAGGAGGAATGCATGTCTGAGACTAGCCTCAGCAATTTAGTGAGGCTCTCAACAACTTAGTGAGACCCTGTTTTAAAAAAAAAATTAAAAAGGGCTGGAGGTATAGCTCAGAGATAGAATGGTCCTGGACTACTACTACTACTTCTTCTTCTTCTTCTTCTTCTTCTTCTTCTTCTTCTTCTTCTTCTTCTTCTTCTTCTTTTTTTTTTTTTTTTTGTTTTTGTGGCTCTGGGGATGGAACTCAGGCATTTGACCTCTGAGCTATACCCCCTGCCTTATTTTTTATTCTTCATTTTCAAACCGGGTCTCACTGAGTTGCAGAGGGCCTCACTAAGTAGCTGAGGCTGTCCACAAACCGTGATCCCCCAGGTCTCAGCCTCCTGAATGTTGGGATTACAAGCGTGCGCCACCACGCCCGGCGGTCCTGAACTTAGTACCAAAAAGAAAACACAAAAAAACCTAAATGAGTGAAAAATAAAAAAGTGGCACCTCCCAGAAAGAAGCAGCACTTCTTTTGTGATCTATCTTCAATCCATTTTCTTTTCCCCCAGAGGGTTCCAACAAGTAAGCATAGTTTCAGAATTTAAGGCATTTATGTTCAAACAATTATAGAAAATTATTGTTTACTTACACAAGGCAACTTGGAAAGTTATAAATGCATATGTATTGTCATTGAAATCAATTAATAAAGACTTAATTGCTGTTCTGGCATCAAACTAAAACTCAAAGTACTGATCTCTCAGAGTTTATATCTCAAAGAGTAGCCAAATTTTGGCTTTATGCATCTGCAAGGACACTATGCATTAAGGACAGAGTCAGAAATATTCTCCCCTCTTGCGGCACTGTTTTGTCTTCTGATGAGGGTCTTCATATGAGGCATCCTCACATGGAACCCCAGATATCTTGTTAGAGGAGGTTCAGGTCGGGAGCAATGTCCATTCATCTCCTCCAGTGAATCCCCACATGTTGATGACCTGTTGGTCCATGGACCACACTTTGAGTAGGAAGGCTTTAGAGCATTATTACCCCACAGAACTTTCTGAAACTATGAAAGTGTTCAGTGGCTGTGCTTTTCAATATGACAAGCACAATATACAGATGTCTATGTGGCTAATGATACTAAATTTTTTAATTTGACTACAAATAGTCATATATGTCTAGTGACTCCTACTGAACATCATTGCTCAAGACTAAATAAATACGACATCAATAGATATCAAAGTTAAAGCCCGAAAAACAAGGGAAGCTAGCTCAATAAATATATGCTGTGTCTGTGTAACTAGCTTTTTCTAAATGAATGGATGTTGGGCAGTAAGCTTAAAAAATGAAGCATATGTTTATCTCAATAAAAGTACTGCTGATATAAGGTAAGCATTCTCAAAAGAAGCGACATTGCTTCCAGAAAGATAAAAATTGATTCTTGGGCAGCAAAAATAATCTCTAGACATTAAGAGAGTTTTTAGCCCTCCAAAGATCAACCTCACCTGAAAAAAAATATGATTCCTGAATATTCACTTTTCTTCATCAGGAAGAATTTATATTTAATTTTTTTCCTTTAAGGGAAAGTAATTACACAATAAATATAAAAAATGAGTTAAATATAATAATATAATAAAGGCATTGAGAAGCACTGCTCCAAGCTAAGGGTCATGGTAAACTGTGTCTGACTGTGAACCACTGAATTTACTTAACTCTCCAAATCACTCAAAAAATAATATGTCACTCTTCACTTTCAGGAAGTGTCATAAATGTGGCTGTTTTAGGGAACAACTGCTTCTAAGCAGAATGGTTTCATTATGAAAGGTTACAGGGATTTTCTCACTTGGCCTTTGAAGTTATGAAAAGATAAGGGCAACAGGAAGGACGTTCAATTAATGCAAACTTTAAAAAAGTATCACTAGACACATTGGCAGTGAAATCAAAGGTTGGTTCTAATATTTTTGTAACTAAATAAACCTGAGGAGCAGTAAGATCGTCATCAAACCCAAGTTCTTGTTTGAGAATTGGGCTTTGCACATCTGGGTCAGGAAGCCCAGGTGATCTCTCTGCGCAAGCTCCCGAGCAGCAGCAACCTGAACAGAGACATCCCTGCAGGCCCACCCAACCTCCCCGCAGTGCTGTGGCCAGGAGCAGAAGCCCTCATGCACCCTGAGCCGGGTGGCCACACCCCATCCCTCACTGTTCTTGGTTACCTTGATAAATGATAACATTTTCTTAACTGTGAACTTAATGAATATGACACATTAATATAATTTTATTATAAATAGGAACATAATATGAAAACTTTGGAATCAGGGAAAGAGTGATTTATTCTACCCACATCACTGTCATCGTGTTCTATGTAATATCTGATAGAAGCATGACTTAGAGTTAGTGGCATGCCTGTAAATGTTTAATAAGCAGCTTTCTAGAAAAACAAAATCCATGATTTATAGTGTTTGGCAATTTCCATAAAATATTCCCACTGTGTCTTACATAGACATATCCATGTCCTGAATATGGAATTGGGAAGAGATGTATAGAATCACAAAATTCAACAATATTCTTGACATGGAACTACAATAGAGGTGAACTACCTCATAAAAGTGAATAATAATTAATTGCAGTGAAATAAAGAAATGGATTATAATTATTTATTGCCTTTAATTTAAAGATAATCCATGTAATTGTGATTTCACCTAAGTTAATTTTTTTCCTAAGAGCTCTGGTAAACAACTGGCTTGTAGACTAGCTCCCAAGCTTTAACCCTGGGCTCTGGGCAGGCAGCAGAAAAGGGCAGAGCACTACAGCAGACAGCAGAGGAAGCATCACAGGCTAGACAACAAGGAGGGCCACGAGCTGAACCAGGGATCCACACTGTGGTGTCAGTGGGATCTAGACACCTCTGGGGCTTTGCCTTTGCTTTGTTTCTCTAATGGAAAAAAATCACTTATGAGACTCATCAATTAATGGCTTTATCCACAAATAAATGTGTTATGTTGGCCTGATAAACATGACCCAAACATCTTAATATTTTATTTATTCCAGCAGAAAAGAAGTGTCGTCATGTTCTATTTGCTTATCATACACTTTAAATTATTTACATTCTACATTGTTTCTTTTGGCCTTAAAATTATTTTCTGTAAAAGTGACTCCAAAGCCAGATGTGGTAGCACACACTTGTAATCCTAGTACTTGGGAGGCTGAGACAGGAGGATCGAGGGTGTGCTTCAGCCTCAGCAACTTACTGAGACCCTGTTTCAAAATAAAAGAATAATACAGGGCTGGGATGTAGCTCTGAAATAGAATGTTTCTGGGCTCAATCCCCAAGACTACAATAAAAAGGGTCTTCAATTGCTGTTCTCTGTATCATCAATTCTACTATTAATAAGATAATATTACATGAAAAGTAGGAGATTTAGTTTTCATGATACATAGGAGAAAGAAGTAAAATCATAACTATATGTAAGGTTTATATAACATTTTACAAATTATAATATGTATATCTAATTGGCATACTTTATTTCATTCAGATACATTTTAATTTAAACACAATTATTAATCCAGTCTATTATTACTAGTAGTGGTAGTAGTAGAAGGATGTTGAGACAGGCTCGTTTCCCAAGCCGCCCTCAGACCCTTGGGTTCAAGCAATCCTCCTGCCTCAGCCTCCCAAGTAGCTGGAACTACAGGCATGCACTACTCACTATACTTGGCTTCTACTCTCATTACTTTTATCTCATACTATGAAATTCATTTCAGCGTATACTTATTAGTAAGAAAATGTGTCATATTTAATTAAAAATGAACACAAATTATTTTGTCATTTTAATCAGGTAGAAAAATAAGAACTTCCTTCAATTTAGTCTGCTTTTCAAGAGCCTTGAGAGCTAGGAATTTTAGATCACAGAATTTTTACTTACGTATTTACTTAATGAGTCAACAAAGAAAACAAGTTCATACTCTGTCCTTCTGATCTTTCCAATACCAATCACCATGACTACTGTCATCCAATAATAGGAATTTTTATTTGTACTTTGTGTGGTGAAGATACAAGGAAAAAGTCTATCAAGGATTATACTGATTTGCAAAATAAAGAGAATGCAGGGAATAAAAAAAAAAAAAAGGGCCCAGAGTGGCAAGAGAAAGATCTAGAATGTTCCAGACTAGAAGGGAGTATTGGAGGAGTGGCCTTCACTCCTGAGCACTCCAAAGAAAAGGAAAATGTGAGTTTGAGTGAGTTTAGGGATTTTGCCTAGACTTGGGTTTCTTTGTTGGTTTTTTTTTCCAGCAAATCTTTGAATTCTTTTTTCTAGAACTGTGTTTGTTTTCCAACTGTATTTGTTTTCCTTCTGGATAAGTGACCTCCCATTTGTGCCTTGATGGAAAAGCCAGGAAACGTGAGTAGCTACATTCAAATGCTACCTCTGAGCTCCCAGATTTCCGTCCATTCGTATTCATTAAACTCTTGAATTGGGTTTCCATTTAGGTATTTGTCATATGTTAACACTTTTAGGTTAAATGATCATTATTTAAAAGGAAACAACTTCTGTAACATCGAGTTGTAAAAGAAAAAATAATGTGAAAAATGTTGCTGTTCTTATGAAACTTACATTCTTAGGATTTTTAAATCCTCAAATAGTCCAAGCTTCTGACCTCCATCCTTTTCTTCCTCACATAGAAAGGTGTTCAGTCAGCAGGGAGCGCAGAGGCCGAGCTGCTGACTGAATCACGCTGCGCTTTAGAGCACACTTCAGCACTTTTCTTTTGTCTTTTAACCTAGACATCTCTTCGTAACTTTCTGTCCTGATAATCTATTCCAAATTTCCTGCCTACCTGCAAATGATTCCTGCAAGATATTTCGCAGCCTTTCCCATTCACTTGTTGAGCTCACTAAATTCCTGCTTACAGTATGACACTGGTGAAAGCTATGAAGGAAACAGCTATTGTTCAGACTGGAAATGTCTGTGGCCAAGAATAGCAATGATTTCTCTGGTGCCATTTCTATCATCAGTGTTTTTATTCCTGGCAACTCAACATCAGCATTCGGGGATTTTATTGAACAAAGGAAAGCTCGTTAATGAGCCAACAAAAATGATCAGCATCAAAGGCTGGATGTAGTTGGGGAAAATAAGCAAAAGAATGAAGGCTTTCAGCGATGTTGATGCATTGCACGACTATTCTACAGGATGTCACCTATCAACCTTTTGAATAAACAAAACATAGGTTAAGAGCTGGTGCTACAATCCCCTCCTCTGAAGATTAATTTGGACATGGTCCCAGTGAATATATCACCAGGGCATAATGGAAGATTTTCACTAATCTGAAATACATTAAAGCAAGAGGCATGCAATGGACTCTTCAGAGCCTTCTAATGCCTATTTAATTAATTGATACTAGCTGTTATGATTATGCATGCAAAATGCATTCTAATAGAACCAGCCAAAGGAAAAATATTTAAAAATGTATATTTGCAAATAAGTATTAGTCTCTGTGTTTGGACTGTAAATCGAACACTAAGTATGCCTTGCAGTGAGGTAAGCACCTAAGACCTGAGTGTTTTTTCAAGGTTTTGGCACCAAGTGGGACCAGAAAACTAGGGTCACCAGCCATAAAAAATTATAATAGAGTCAGCTGGGTGTGGTGGCTCATGCTTATAATCCTAGCACTTGGGAGGCTGAGACAGGAGGATCGCACAGGTTCAAAGCCAGCCTCAACTACTTAGTGAGGCTCTCAGGAATTTAGTGAGACCCTGTTTCCAAATAAAATATAAATTAGGTCTGGGAGTATAGCCTGGAGGTAGAAAAGCCCCTGGATTCCACTCCCAGTACCATAAAAAAATATAAGTAAAAGAAATTAAAAAATAGAGTAAAAGACAGATCTCCTAGAAAGTTCCCACTGACTAATGCATGTTCTGCCAAAAACAAGCAAAGAAAGGACACTCCTCAGTCTTTAGTGCAGCTTATACACTTCAAAATGTGGTGCTAGGGGGCTATTCATATCTTCTTGAAGTATTATAATGGGGGAGTTGTCATAGTCAGAGCTTGGAGACACTTTGAGGTTATGGCCTGAATTAGTCTAATATATTTTTGCTCCAATTCTATACTTCATTGTTGGAGCTTGACATAATGGTGTTGCAGAAAAATGGAACCTTAAGAAATATAAATAACATAAAATTAAATGTTGTGCATGCCGGGTGCTGTGGCCCATGCCTATAATCCTAGTACTTGGGAGGCTGAGATTTTGGAGACTGAGGAGCACAGGTTAGAAGCGAGCCTCAGCATGACCCTCATCAGAAACTTAAGAAGACTCTGACCCAAAACAAAAAAATAAAAAGGGCTGGGGTTATAGCTTGAAGGTAGAATGTCCCTGGCTTCAATCCCCAGTACCAACAACAACAAAAATGTAGTACACAACTAGAATCATAGGAATATTGAATTCCAACCTTAGTCTCAGGGCTGCTTTCATTTGGAAACATCTGCTACTTTTCTTCATGAGGAGAATGTTGTCATCCTAAACTTAGTCTTTGAAACTATGCATTAAAAATAACATAACAAACCCTCAAGTATTGGAAGTATGAAATCTGATGCATAGCAATTGAATAGACTATGAGTTTCTTTAGTTTAATTTTGAGGGTTAAGTTTGCCTTAAAAAGAAATCCTTGTGCCTTCAAATGTTGACTAGTGTGCCTTTTAAGCACCCAGAGAGTGAATATTAAAAGTAAAAACCCCTGGAGATTCCTACTTGGGACGTCTGGATGTTTCCCTGGGTGGTTCTGCTGTACAGGTCCACAGCCCACTATGCAAAACATCACCCACTGACCTGATCTGCCTTGGAATGCATAAAACTCGTTTGCAGGACAGCTGTCTCTCCCTAATGTAAGAATTAATCTGTAATGCATGTGTTAAATTAATCAACTTTGGTATTTAATTTAATCTGTTTTAATATTTGGTAAGTATATGATGTATTATAAGGAAAAGTTTTGCCTACTGAATTGGCCATTTGTTTTAAAACACTTTTCTATCCTCCATTATCAAGTACCATGATGATTATAGTTTTTTAAATGAGACAAGTCTAATGATTGGTGAAATAATCTTTCATATACAGTGTTTTCCATTCAAAGCATGTTATTGTATGTCTTATAGAAGATGCTAGAAAATATATGAAAAGTATGTGTTTTAGTAAATCAACATCTGACAGTATTTTCCCTTCATTATCAGATGTGTGTATATCTCTGTGTGTGGGAGAGAGAGAGGGGAGAGAGAGAGAGAGAGAGAGAGAGAGAGAGAGAGAGAGAGAGAGAGAGAGAGAGAGAGAGAGGCGAGAGAGAGAGCGCGCACACTGAGGTATAGAGTGATAGAGATATATATGCACACACCACTTGGTGAGCTTCCCCCCAGGCTCCATTCCCTTCCCATCATATGTCATAGAGATTGGTATTGAAAATTTCACAGTACACAGTATTATTTAAACTGTTACCTTCATTACATCTCTATGGTAGTAATCTGAATACACCTGATTTTGTCTGATCTTAGAAGTTAGTCAAGGCCAGGCATTTGGATGGGAGGCAGAGTATTCTTCTAAAAGTTGAATATTCAGGGAATGATTGATGCCTAAAGACAACGCAGCTACAAATAGTTCTCATTGTGCACCCTGTGACCAGTTCCCAAAATAAAGGAAGACCATCAATAAATGAAGGATGCCATCAGTTATGACAAATGTCCTTTACCCCCCACACACACACAATCTGTTCAGAGAGATTGGGTGTTATAATATTATAACACCCAAATTTCTCTCATAACTTAGTCAAGTTGTTCTTAATAAGAGATACTGATAAAGCAGGCATAGTGGTGCGCATCTGTAATCCCAGTACTTGAAAGTCTGAGACACAGATTAAAGGTTAGCTCAGGAACATATGGGGACTGAAGGCAACCTAGTTAGACAGTTTTAAAGCAAAATCAAAAAGGGCTGTGGTGTAGCTCTGAGGCTGAATACCTATGGATTCAATCACAAGTAAAAAGGAAGGAAGGAAGGAAGGAAGGAAGGAAGGAAGGAAGACAGGCCAGCCCAGGAGGCATGGTATTTTAAAGCAAGCCTCAGCAACTTGGTGACATCCTCAGCTGTTTAGCAAGACCCTATTTACAGTAGGGCTGAGGTATAGTGTAGTCTGGAGGTAGAATGCTCCTGGGTTTAATTCCCAGCCCATGAGAAAGAGTGGGAGAGAGAGAGAGAGAGAGAGAGAGAGAGAGAGAGAGAGAGAGATAGTTTTGCACCTAAAGATGGTGCCATATATTTGGAAACAGTATTAACAATGTAATTCAGAGTGAGAAGAACTTTGAAATTTTATTATAAATCCTCAGACTTTGTAAATGGCCAAACTTAAGGTGTAGTAAATTTGTTCCCTTCTATTTATTATTCAACTTTAGCTATATATAAAAAACTAGCTATTTTGTCAAGACAAAGAAGATGGCAACTGCTGACCATGGCTGTGGTCACTTGTAATCTCAGTACTTTGGAGTTTCAGACAGGATGATTGCAGATTCAAAGCCAGTCTCAGCTACTAAGCAAGGTTCTCATCAACTTTAGTGAGGATCTGTTTCCAAATAAATAAATAAAATCAGGTTGAGGCTGTAGCTTGAAGGTAGAATGCCTCTGTGTTCAATCCCGTTAAAAAACAATAATAATAAAGAAAGAAGAAAACAGAAACTGATAATTAGATAATAGTTTCATCGGCAACCAATCCCTAGATTTTGCTTTGTTAAATTTTATTTTTAACTCTTTATTGGTGTGTTGTAGTCATACATCTTAATGGATTACAAGACGGTGGAGGCATACATACACATATCACCCATTTAGCCCCTACCCAGTTCCCTTCTTCTCATGTTTGCCTTAGTGATTGACTTTGATATGTTTGTTAATGTACATCATAAACATTAGAGAATTTCCCTCTTCCTCCTCCCATTCCCTAGGTTGTCTAATTTATTCATCTATAGTATCTCCTTCTTCATCTAGAATTCCCATTGACCCATTTTTCTCCCTAGCTTTCGCATATTAGGGATAGCATTGGATTTCTTACTTTTTGTGAGCTATGAACATAGATACACGTGCATTAGTTTGTTAGTGTGGCTTCCATTCTTTGGATAGATACCCAGAAGTGGATCATATAGTAAATTCATTCTCATTCTTCTGAGGATCCTCCATATAGTTTTCCAAAGTGGTTGTACTAATTTGCAGTCTCATTAACAATGTAGTAGAGTTCCCACTTTACATCCTCACCAGATATTGTTGTCGTGTGTTGAATGATTGCCATTCTAGTTGGAGTTAGGTAAAATCTCAGGGTAGTTTTGATTTGCATCTCTCTGATTGCCAATGATGTTGAGCATATTTCATGCATTTATTGGCTATTTGAATTTCTTCTTTTGTGAAGTGTCTATTTAGTTACCTTACAAGAATCTAAAAGGTAGATCAATATGTGGGATTGCATTAAACTGAAGAGCTTCTGTACAGCAAAGGAAACGATCAAGAATCTCAACCGAAAGCCAACAGAATGGGAGATTTTTGCCACCTACTTCTTTGATAGAGGACTAATATCTAGACTATATGGAAAACTCAAGAAACTTAGATCTTGCTTTTGAAAGCTAGTTGTAAAATATTAATTTTATGAAGTTTATAAGAAGAAACATCTAATATGTACATTTTATCTGTCAAATATTTGGTATATTATACTATTGAATATTTGGCACATAATTTTATGAATTATTTGCTGTTTAATTCATGCTACATTCCTTTTAGAATTTGTGAGGGAGACATCATGGCAGTCTTTCTTAAATCACTGCATTTACCATTTTACCAAGCTTGTACAGACATATTGAAAAGTGTCAAGTGCAGTAAACACTTAAAACCTACAGATGAGTTAGACACCTTGCCCTCAGGACTTCCTGAAATCACTAGAGACTGATCTGCTTCCCCCACTGTAGTGCTGTCACTCACGTAAACCACACACCTGAAATCCTCTCCACAGTCTTTCACAATCCCCTTTTTTTATGCCCCTTTTCATTGCTTTTCTAGATAAGGTGTTAGAAATAAGTCTCATTATTAGTTGATCAATGTGACAGTCCTTTTTCAAATAAAAGTATTTGAGGGTAGTTATCAACTTTATAATCAAATCTAGGACACATTGAAATATCACAGTTTTATTAGATTAGTACTTTATAGTTAGATATGATTTTATAATTTGGTAGCTTCCAGGGAAAATACTTTAATTCATTGTTTAAACTACTGTCATAGCCGGGTGTGGTGGCGCACGCTTATAATCCCCGTGCTTGGGAGGCAGAGACAGGAGGATAGCACAGGTTCGAAGCCAGCTGCACTGGCTTAATAGACCCTGTTTCCAAATAAAACCTATAAAATAGGTCTGGGAGTGTAGCCCGGAACTGGGGTTCCAGGAACCCCAGTACCACCAAAAAATAAAAATTAAAATAAAAAAAAATAAACAAACTACTGTCATAAACTGGGCTTGGTAGTGTATGATTGTAATCCTAGTATTTGGGACACTGAGACACAAGGATCACATGTTCAAGAACAGCCTTGGAAACTTAGTGAGACTCTGTTTCAAAATAAAGTATAAAGAATAGGGCTGGGATTGTAGCTCAGAGGTAGAATGCCCCTGGGTGAAATCCCCAGTACTATAAATAAATAAATAAGTAAACAAACAAACTACAGTCATAAAAATCTTTGTACCAGAAATCAGTTTCTTTCTCTCTCTCTCTCTCTCTCTCTCTCTCTGTCTTTCTCTGTCTTTCTCTCTCTAGATGGGAACATGGGAACTTTAAATTACAATTGTACTTGGCTTTTTAAAAATCTTCAGTTATAATTATATATTGTAATTATTAATTTTAATTATATATATATATATATATATATATAATTGGTGCACTGTAATCTCACATCCTAATGTATTTCAGAGTAATAGAAACATACATGCACATAGCACTTGATAAGCTCCCCTGGCTCCCTCCCCACTCCCTCCCCTTCCCCATACATGGTATTGAGATTATCAATGGTAATTTTACATATTACATAAAGTCGATTGAAGCATTTTCTTCATTAATTCTCCCTTCCCCTGCCACCACCCTCCCCTAAGAACCCCTCTGTCTTTCCACTGGGGTTTTTTTCTCCATTATCTGAAGTCCCTCTTATATCCAGATTACTTCCTAGCTTCTGCATATGAGAGAACGCATATGATCCTTCACTTTCTGTGATTGGCTAATCTCACTTAACATAATTTTCTCCGGGTCCATCCATTTTTCTGCAAATGACATAATTTTGTTCTTCTTTATAACTGATTAGAATTCCATTGTGTATAAATCCCATAATTTTGTATTCCATTCAGCTATTGGTGGACACCTAGGTTGATTGCATAGTTTGGTTCTTGTCAAGTGTGCTGTATCTGACATTTGAGTCTCTTTTCCCTGAATTGTACAAGAGGAAATGTTGAGCTCCCTCTCATTTAAGAACTTTAGATATTTTTGATATTTCATAATAAGTCATTTTCTTTTAAATTGAAGCTTTTATCTACAATGTAAATTTAAAAGAATAACATGAGTCGGGCATGGTGGCGCACGCTTGTAATCCCGGCATTTGGGAGGCTGAGACCGGAGGATCATGGTTCGTAGACAGCCTCAGCTACTTAGTGAGGCCCTCTGCAACTCAGTGAGACCCGGTTTCAAAATCAAAATAAAGAATAAAAAATAGGACAGGGGCTGTAGCTCAGAGGCTGAATGCCCCTGGGTTCCATCCACAGACCTGCAAAAAAAAAAAAAAAAAAAAAAAAAGAATAACATGGATAAATACACAAGAGAGAGAAAAAAACCATAATAATAAATAACAATCAGCAAAATACTAGAGAGATGTATTTTATTTCTCATGAGATCTCGGGAATAAACTGGTTAAACTAGTTTATATGAAGTCAAGGAATTTCATAATAAAATTTATGAATAAAAATCAAAGGATGTTGAAGTATGTGTTGAAAAGACACACTATAAACTTCTAGTCTTATAAACTGTTTTATTTTTTTCCAGTATATATGCTCATTCCAAAATGGATTTTTTTCTCTACTGAATTCTAAGGAGTAGTTCTAATATTAATATAATCAAGACTTTTCATGAAAACACACCTAGAACACAGCATCAAATTAAATATATGATTAATTCAGAAGGAAAAAATTTTAAATGACTTCTGACTTAAGTCCTTTCTGCTCATTCTATCTATAGCTGCCTCTGTCATGGGGCAGGAACAAGGGAAAGGGAGAACTAAGTGTAATTCTCTTTTAATTGTGTTATAAATGATACAACTCAAAGTTTGTTTGATTTGCATTAAATATTGGCATAATATTGGCAATTCTGTTTTATAGCTCCTAAGCATTAAGCTAATGCAATTCAAATAATAAGCCAGCATAGTTACAAAAGAAGTAAACCAGGCCTGGAAAAGTTCTTCCATATTCTCAGTAACATCAATCATTGCACTGTTTTGAGAATTTTTAAGAGAACTTCATTTAGCTGGGTGTGGGTGCCCACCTGCAATCACAGTACTTTGGGGGCTGAGACAGAAGGATTCCAGGTCAAGACCAGACTCAGCAACTTAATGAGACTCTCAGCAACCTAGAAAGACCCTGTTTCAAAACAAAAAATAAGTCGGGCGTGGTGGCACACACTTGTAATCCCAGCATTTGGGAGGCTGAGACCAGAGGATTGTGGTTCGCGGACAGTCTCAGCTACTTAGTGAGTCCCTCTGCAACTCAGTGAGACCCTGTTTCAAAATAAAGGATAAAAAAAATTGGGTAGGGGGTATAGCTCGGAGGTCAAATGCCTCTGGGTTCCATCCCCAGACACGCAAAAAATAAAATAAAATAAAATAAAATAAAATAAAATAAAATAAAAAGGCCTTTGAGATGAAGCTCAAAGCTAGACTGTCCCTAGTTTCAATCCCCACTACCAGGAGGGGAGTAAAGAAGAGAGAGAGGGAGAAAAAAAGGAAAGGAAAGAGGAAGGAAGAAAGGGCCTTTTCTTCTTTACTTCTGATTGTACTAGAAAGAAAAATTATTAGTAGACCTTCTTTGCCTTATGAAACAATTCCTCAGTGTTGAGATGTTTGGTGCTTCCTAAGAAGCACTAATGACTCAAGTCAATATAAGTTTTGGGCAAAAGAGTATTCTTGTTCTTTATATTTACATGAATAAGTGAAAGATTGTACTGGAGCTTCCACTTATTTTCTGCACTATATCTCAAATGAGAACATTTTATCCACATAAAAATTATATTGTTACATTTCATGAAATTTTAATAACAATAATATATATATATATATATATATATATATATATATATATATATATATATGCCCTTCGTTTATTCAAAATGGGTTTTTTGAGCACCTAAAACCTAGAAACTGTGAAAAACCCTGGAAAAAATGTAAAGACATATATGTCATTTATGAATATACCCATCAGCTATTGGGCGGATGTAATAGCGAATCCTTAGCAATAAGCTACAGATATCAAATTCCATTATGGGATAAGTGCTGCTTGCAAAAATTTTAATGTGTGAGCTGTAGGAATGAAAGTATGTATGACAGAGAGAGAGTGTGAAAGGAGGGACTGGGAATGCAAAGGATTCTGAACTCTTCCTTTGGAAGTGAGTTCTCATTTAATCTTGACTCCCTCTGTGATTATTTAAATTGAACACATTAAAAGTAAGGTTGCGGGACTTCCAAGTCTAGGCTACACAATGACTTCCAGCTTCATTCCTGGCTCTCTTGAAATACTCATTAGGAGCCTATTCCTTTTGAGAACCCATGCAATATGAGGCTGAAGCCACATGGGGAAGCCACATGTCCATATCCTTGTCCACATTCCTGATTGAGCTCCCAAGCAAAAGCCAGCGGGAACTAGCGCCTGTAAATAAGCCATCTTGGATGTCAGACTGGTAGGATTTACAAGTGACCAGAGACCCAGCTGGCGTTTGTCTTCAACTGCACTAGAGAGTCCAACGCAAAACCATGTCTATTCTTTAAGGTTTTTAAGCAAGCCTTTATAAATGTAATTTTAGTTTCTTAATAGTAACTCACCAACAGGAAGTAGTTGCCTAGAGGTTTTTTATACTCACTGTATTGGCATAAATTAGAATGTGGTTTAAGAACTCTCAGAGCCTTAACATATCAGTGTTTATCTCTCGATCACAGTAGATTGCCCACATATGTTGGCAGGTGATTTACTCCATTGAGTAATAAAGGAATTTAGGATGATGGGTATCCCACTCTTTGATAACTCTACTTTCTGTGATACAGGTTGTCCTTGTTGGTGGAGACAGGGACAAGAAAAGACTCAAGAATCACATGTGGGCTTTTCACAATCACCTTTTCACTTTTTTTGTGTGGTATTGGCGATGGAACCCAGGGGCATTCTACCTCATAGCTACACCCCCAGCCCTATTTTTAATCCTTCCTTCCTTCCTTCCTTCCTTCCTTCCTTCCTTCCTTTCTTTCTCTATTTTTTGGTGGTACTGGGGGTGGAACCCAGGGGTTTATTTTACCTCCAGGCTATACTCTCAGACCTCTTTTATAGTTTATTTGGAAACAGGGTCTCACTAAGTTGCTGAGAACCTCACTAAATAGCTGAGGCTGGCTTCGAACCTGTGAGATCCTCCTGTCTCAGCCTTTCAAGCGCTGAGATTACAAGCATGCACTATCATGCCTGGCTCTCCTTTTCACTTTGACTCACATTTAATTGTCCACGACTAATCACACGGGTCCCCTGAACTGCTGAGGACCATGCAAATACACCCGAGCAAAGGAATCTCAAGAATGACTGACTCTTACACACACTCAGACTTGGACTGTAGTCAGGAACTTTATGAAATATCCAACTTACACTTTATTGTTAAGTGTGGACATAGATGAATTGGGTAGAAATGGAGAAACTTATAAAATTAAATAAGTAAAACAAACATGATCAAGAATAGAAATAATATTTAAAAAGAATGAAAATAAAAGGCAACAAATTAATTTGGGTTCATATGTGCCAGGCACATTCTAAGAACTTATACTATATTGTTTCACTTATGGCTCACAATTACCCTCATAAGTAATTATTACTTTAAATTTACAAATTAGAAAATTGAAGTACAACTAAATTAAGGAATTATCCCAAGGCCACAAAACAAGTTGATGGGGGAACCAAGATTGGAATCTAGGCAGCCTTGCTTCAAAGTTTACTAAAATGGAAAACTATATATATATATATATATATATATATATATATATATATATATAGTCAGAGGGTAGGCCATGAGGCATGTCAGTTTGTTGGTTTTCCAAGAAGTTTCACTGGGTAGCATCTCATTGCCATATTGGAATGAATTCGATACTCAGATTTCCAAGCTCAGAAATAGCTAACAACATCTGGGTATGGTGACACATGCTTGTAACCCTGGTACTTGGGAGGCTAAGACAGAAGGATTGCAGGTTCAAGAACAGCCTCACAACTTAGCCAGGTCCTTCAACAACATAGTGAAACCCTGTGTCAAAACAAAAAATAAAATAGGCCTGTGGGTGTAGTTTGGAGGTACAATGCCTGTGTGTTCAAGTTCTAGTCCCTTTCCCCACTTCCCCCCAAAATAGAGAGCAAGAGCTATCATCTCATCAGCCTCAGCTCCCTGAAGTGGCTTGAGACTGACATGCAATCGATTCTGCTGTATTCATCTATGAGGCTCTGTATCCTCCAAAAGCCTCATTCTTTTTATTTCAAACCACTGTGTGAGGAATATAATCTTAATAAAGGTATATGTTAATCAATTTATAATTAATGGTACAACTGTTGAACGGCCTGAGCATCCAGGTTCTCAGACCAGCCGTAACCTTGCTCTGAAGGAAGTTGACATTGACACTGGAAGGTGATTGGTGATGAGGAATTGGAACCAGAAGTTCATTATATAAATCCAGTGTTCACTGAAGTTAAACATAGCTGATCTCAATCCCCAGGGTGAGTTAGGCATAGTCGGTGTACAAATGGATAAGCGGCAGTCCCAACTCACTCCATACTGGAGGCTCCCAAATGTTCTCAGTTCATGGCTCAAAATTTTTTTCATGGTGCTTAATGGACAGAAGAACTACCTGACAGTTTCTTTTAATAAGCTGTATGGGCCAAACAATTTAAGAAGCATTTATGTCCCAATAATTTAGGAACTACATGAAAAAATAACACCCATACATTTTTTAAAATGTAGTATAACAGCCAAGTGTGGTGGCATGTACCTGTAATCCTAGTACCTAGGAGGCTAACACAGAAGGATCACAAATTCAAGGACAGCTTCAGTAATATAGTGAGACTCTCAGCAACCCAGTGAGACCCTGCTTCAAAACAAAAATAAAAAGGGTTGGCAGTGTGGCTCAGATGTAGAAGGCCCCTGGATTGAATCCCCAGTACCACATACACACACACTTTAAAAAGTAGCATATTTTAGTTTTTTAACAACTTCAATTTCTTACTAATGTATGTACATGTTGAACGTACATAACTTCTTAAACCCTGAAGTCATATTACACAATATCATCTCATTCCTTGATCCATTTTGATTGTCATGCAGTACTTAGTATTTGATTTCAATCACAGAAAATGCTAAAAATGCAAAATTTCAAGGATGTGACATCATTGAAAGAAAAATAGCACAATCTAATATATGAACTGAGAGTTCACCTAGGGGTCTGCAGAGTGGCCAGTGGATGTCAAGTGCCACTGAGCTTCCTTTGAAGATTTATAATATAGTGCCACACTCCAACAACATGAGCTAGGTGATATTTGGATAGGCACAGTTAGCAACTTGTTTCCTCAAATTATCTATGCTACCCCAACCACCTTCCTGTGACTTGACTTACCCTTTTTTCAGTTATGTTAATATATTCTAGCTGACACTTTGGCCCAAGGTTAAGTCCTTTATACTCTACCCTGACTTCAAATCATTAGACTGGTTTTGTTGTTTAACTTTCAGATGGCAATTTCCTATGCCTTGTTCTTAACTTCCTAGAGAGAGATACTCCTCCCATGGACAAATTGCAGAAACTGCTCAAAACAACCCAAGAATCTGATATGGACTCTTTAACTAACAAATTGGGTAGATCATTGATCTAAAACGCTTTGGGCTTGTCACAGTGCTATTTGTAGTATCTGCCTGGTCGCCAGTGCTATGTGCTTACCCATCTGTGAGGCATGGTACCTTGCCACTTCCAGGACTTGGACTTGTTTTCATAAACTCTATGACTTACCTGAACAAGCTCTCATAACTGGTTGAGGTTCTCATCCTCTGCTCACCAATACACACCATTTCTTTCCTCTTTCATCAGTTTAACAACATATGTGCCATTGTTTCTATAACAAAAAATAATGGAATCATATTTATATTAACAAAAACTAGTTAAATAAATATATTTTAACTACCAGTGGATATGGCTTCTCATCTGCTCAGTCATCGTCGTTTCAGAGAATACAACTCAGAGGCAGAGACTTAAAACGCCAGTGAAGCATCATCTTCAAAGTTACTTGAAGATTAGTTCTAATCAATTTATATTTTATAGAATTCAGCAGTAATTGAGGAAGAGTTTAAGTTGCCTTTTTATTTCTTACCTTTTCAATAGGGTACATTTCATCATTGCTCAAATATAAAAAGTACATAAAATCAGGAAAAATTCTATTTCAATTTCTTTTTCCATAAAAAAATGCTTCCACTGATCATAAAAATACCCCAGTCTTAAAGATGAAAGATTATCAGCATATTTCAACATGTCTTTTTCAGTTTTTCTACCCTTGGCTACGCATTGGAGGGAAGATTGAAGATTGCTGAGCAATAAAACGATCTTCCTTTTTAACATGTATAAAGAAAAGTTGGAAATGTCTCATTTACTGAGATTTTTCTCCTATCCTTGTTAGTTGATATATTCTAATACATTGCCTTATAAATACACATTATTTATTTTTAGGTGTACTAAATATAATATTTGTTACTATAGTGTGTATCTGGAATGTCCCACAATGGCCCATGTGTGAAAAATTCTTGATCTTCAGCCCGGTACTATTGGGAGATGGTGGAATCTTTAAGAGAAGGGGCTTAGGGAAAGAAAGGTCACTGGAGAAGTGTATCTTTGATGGGGATTATGGAACCCCTTTCTCTTTCTGTTCTCTCTCTCTCTCCATTTCTCATCTGCCATGAGGTGAGAGCTTGCTCTACCATGGATTCCTGCCATGATATACTGCTTCACCACAGGACCAAGGGCAAATGGGCCAAGCAATCATAGACAAAATCTCTGGAACCATAAGTCAGAATAAACCTCTCCTCCTTATAAGCTATTATGTCAGGCATTTGTCATAGCAATGGGAATCAGACTGGCACATTTGCCTCAAGTACTGGCCCAGACATTAGGTAACTGGCTTCTGGCTTTGGCTCTGGCTCTAGAAAACTGTGATCCTGAAAATTACTATATTAGTCAAAATTCACTAGGGTTATCTGAGTAATAAACATTCTCAAACACCTTAGAGCTCTTAAGCATACATATTTACTTCTCCTTCATATGATATCTGATAGATCTGCCCCAGGACTTTGGGACAGGTTCGGGCACCTTCCTGCCTCTCTCGCCATTCCAGGACCCTGGTGTTGAGTACACTTACCTGGGATTTGATGCTCATGGCATGAAGGACAAACACACAAGAAAGCTGGTAGAAATCCAGTGCTCCCTAAACCTTATCTCGGGCCTGCTGCAGCATCACTTCCATCTCTATTCTTGGCAAAAGGAAGTTGTGAAGCCAACACTAGAAAAAAAGGAAATTGGATATTTGTTGGGAAAATTATAATCTACCTAAATCTGCCATCTGTCTCATAGTCACTTTTGTTCTTTGACATACAAAATTTCCTTAGCCCTTCTGCAAGAAAGAAAGGTACTGAAAAGTTTCATGCAATATGGCTCCAGGAACTAAGTCCAAGATCTTGTGACCATCTCTGTGTAAGGTTTAATGTGATTAAATTTGACTTTAAGACCTACAAAGTAGAAGAGAGGTTTTCTGCTGTGCCTCCCTTCTCAAATATAATTATAGGTGCTTATTGGCACTCCTATCTATAAATAGGAAGAGTGGGAGACACAAAGCAATCATTGGCCAATCGAAATCCAAAATTCCTGATAGAAAAATATTGCAAGGACTCTTTATCTCTGGGGGTGATAATTTTTTAAGGCCCAGCTTGACTCCCTGAGAATAGCTTCTCAGCCTGTTTTCACTGCAGCTCTTTCTCTTCTTTATTTCTTCGGTCCTATTTTAAGAGGCCATTGGGATTTACCTAAACATCTGGAGTGCCAGAGCTGCTTTCTTTGCCGGCTTTTTCTCCATAGAATTGGTGGCCCAAACATCAGCTTATGTTTAATAGAGTGACTGTCTGAGTCAGCATTCTCACCACTGTGATCTACACATCTGATATATACCAGTTAGATGAACAAAAGCTAGCTCGCTTACAGGCCTGGAAATTTCAGTTCACATATAGAGTTCCCTTACACCAGCTGCCAAGCAGGAGCCAGGGCTACTGGTCCTTAGGGCATGATGGGAGGAAGCAAAAATAGCAAGAGGAGGGGGCAAGTGAGATATACAGTTCCCGAGGCCACACTCCCAGGGACCCTCCTCCAAGTGTGGCTGCCTCCAGCCCCTGAGGTCTGAGGGACATCTTTCTTTCAAATCATAACCACCATACTCACTTTTAATCCAGGTCAGGAGTAACACAATTCTCCCAGAACATTGCTGACATGCTGTGTTTTCTTTTTCCAGAGGTATAGTCGTGCCAAATTGTTTGTAAGCCACATCTCTCTAAACTTAACAAGTTCTTTGTGCTTATCACAAGTCCCTTGTCACTTTTCCTTGCCACTCTATCCAACTGAAAGGCATCTTTGGAGGCTTCAATCACAGTTCTTAAATAAATGTACGATTATCGAGCCTTGTTTATTTTCTCTCTAATGTTGTGTCATGAGTATCCATTAACATTTATGGCTTAAGCAATTTCGCAAATTTATACTTGACTAACAATAAATGAGAAACTTTATTTTCCAGGCTTCCAGGTTTCCTTTGACTCTCTCTATATTTCTTTTTATGTTCCTTGTAAACATCATGGTTCTTTTCTGGGTTTGTTCTTTCTTGTATTTGCTTCATAAATTCAGCAAGAGACAACAAACTCTGAACAGCAAATATATTAAATATCAAGTATCAAAAGTATTCAAAAATTTAGCCACATGTCTTTATTGCCTAACATAGGTTGTCACATTTCCAGATTCTTGTAATGTTTATTACCACACACCAACCAGCCACAAGTTAATACCAGACATTTCATTTCTTTATCTTTATTGTGAAAAATGTTTCAGTCCTAAGTATCAATAACTTTATCTGTTTGCTTTAAGTAGGTTATGCTTCACAATAAAAAAAGATTATAAAATCCTAAACTTTTTGTGGTTACATTAAAAACACTTCTATCTGCTTCTCATTGATTGTTGCTGGTTAGAGGTTGTGTATTGTGGCTCTGAATCCAGTGTGCTCCACAAATTGGTGGATCCTGTAATTCAGGTCTTTTTTTTTCCCCAGTACTGGCAATTGAACTCAGGGGCATTCTACCTCGAGGTATGCCCCCCAGTCCTATTTTTAATATTTATTTTGAAATAGGGTCCCACTAAGTTGCAGAGGGCCTAAGTAGCTGAGGCTGGCCACCAACCTGTGAGCCTCCTGTCTCAGCCTCCCATGTACTGGAATTAAAAGCATACAGCACTATGCCCATTTAATTCAGGTCTCTTAAAGTACAAAATTGTTAAAGTGTCCCTTCTGCCATAAAGCAAGTCATATGACCAACCCTTCTGCCATTGAGAGAAATATGTTTCTCTCAATGGCAGAAGAAAAATAGATTGAATGCTTGTTGAAAATGTTATAATACTACAGTTGCTAAACATTTTTTGATCTTACTATGATGTGCATCAATGAAGGAAAAGGGTGACTTATAGGAATACCTACTATCTTACTAATAGTTAGATGCTAGAATAACTTCTGTGTTTCTAGTAATTACAAGCTAGTTTTTTTTTGGGGGGGGGATCTGGGGATGGAACCCAGAGGCATTCGACCCCTGCGCAACATCCCCTGCCCAATTTTTTTTTCTTTATTTTGAAACGGGGTCTCACTGAGTTGCAAAGGGCCTCACTAAGTAGCTGAGGCTGTCCGCGAACCACGATCCTCCAGTCTCAGCCTCCCGAATGCTGGGATTACAAGCATGCGCCACCACACCCAGCTCAGGATAGTTTTAATAATGCCCAGCTAATCATTTTGAAATAAAGCTGGAGCATATCTGCTCTTTAGTCTCTATAGATATTTTCATTAAAATAATGAGCTAACTTTCCTACCATTAGCACAGATGCTAAAGTAAATGACCATACAGTAGCCAGGCATGATGAAGCATACCTGGCTATATCATCCTCGATATATACCAGCATACCTGGTAATACCAGAACTTGGGAGACTAAGACAGAAGGACTGCAGGTTTGAGGTCAGTCTCTGCAACTGAGCAATGCCCTCCCTGTTTTAAATAAAAATAAAGAAAGAAAAAGGCTGGGGCATAGTTCAACAGTGAAATGTCCTTAGATTCAATTCCCAGTACAAAAAAATAAATTAAAAATAAGTAAATAAATAAACAAAAAATGCATTCAGTGATGACGTTTACATCTGATACTGCACAAATTATGTGTAACTCATAATTACAGTAGTAGTGAGAAGTTGGCAAGAATTTCTTTGTCTGTAGCCAGATGGGGTGGCACACGCTTATAGTCCTAGTATTTGGTACTCTGAGACAAGAGGATCACAGGTTCACAGCCAGTCTCAGGAACTCAGTGAGACCTTTTGCAACTTAGTGAAAGCTAGACTGCCTCTGGGTTCCATTTCCAGTACCAAATAATAATAAAAAATAATAATAATAAAATAATAATGATGATGATTTTTTATCTGTAATGGCAAAACATATAAGCATGAGTTTATTATCCCTTTAGAAAAACTTCAAACTTTTTAGATCACAATAGTGCTACAATGAAGTATAGTAACAAGTAAGTTGCCTGTTAGTATTACCATAATATTGTCTGTGGGCTGTCAACCTGGCCTTCCATTTCAAAAGTATTTTCCTATAACATAAATGAGGCATGAAGTAAGACACTTTTCACCACCCACCTTCCAGCTCCTCCTCTCCACATAGCAGTGGGGACTTGGAATTCTTTTGAATTAAATGGATTTTTAGCTTTCATTGTTTATGTAACATTTATATACAATGGTCAGACTTAGAACAATCATCTTGAAGTTCACTGCTGAAAGAGAAGTGTGAGTAAAGTCCAGACGTGCTTCTGTGGGTGAAGAACTGAGCGTGTCCATTCTCAACACCTTTACAACCCCACTCTGCCCCTGAGAGTCATTTCAGAATGCTGAGAGACCTCGGGGGCTCTGGAATAAGCAGCTACACCACTGCCATTCATTTTGTGCATGTGTCCTACTTTTCAGCCATTCTGTGACTATTATGGTATCCATCTGTCAGACTCCATAACTATGGGGGTGAGGGTAAAAAATTCAGCGCTTCTCGAGGAATTTTATACCAGCTGTTGATGTCAGTTTCCCACCTGTTCATCTTGTAACAAGCTCAAATTTGTAAGGAGGGGTGTATCTATGTTCAGAGCACAGAGTGAGGCAATTAGTTCCAGGGTTGGGACTGTCTCCTCAGTTCTTTGGGGACATAATGTAATTTTATTCACTCATCACAGTAGTTTGACCTGCACTGGGATGTCAGCCAGAAAATTCCAGAGTGAGTGAGAGATGCAGTAAATTGGACAGAATTCTGATTCTTAGACGCATGTTCTCCACCTGTAGTCTTTTCTCAGGGCATAAATTAAAGTTAAGTCTAAGATTCAAAAGGTGATTTAAGACTCAAATACATTAAACCCCAATTCTCTACTATTTTCTCCACTTTTCACATATAATAAGGAGGATTTTTTTGTCCTAAAATAAATAACAAGAAAAGTACCATGAAATAAAATTTTCAAAGCTTGCAACACATGTTATGATTAGAATGGTAAAAATCCCAAAGGCTGACAAAACCTAATGCTGTCAATGTAGAACGACAGAAACTCTCATCTACTACTGGTGGGAATGCCAAATAGTGCAGCCACATTCAAAGACAGTTTGGCAGTTTCTTATAAAACTAAACTTACATCATAAGATCCAGCAATTACACTCCTTGATATTTACCATAATTAATTGATACCTATGTCCAAAATAGGCACACAAATATTTATAGCAGTTTTATTCATAATCACCAAGACATAGGAGCAACTCAGGTACCTTTCAAATAAAAGAATGGATACATAAATCATTAAACACCCATCCCATGGACTATTACTTAAGAGTATAAAGAAATGAGCTATCAGGCCACGAAACAATCTGGAGGAAATTTAAGTGCATATTTCTCAGTGAAAGGATCCAATGGGGAAATACCACGTACTGTGTAGTTCAAACTAGATGACTATCTGGACAAAAGTGCAGTAAAAGATGATCGGTGTTGCCAGGGTGTTAAGGGAAGAGACAGGGATAAATAAGGGGAGGAATTGGGGTCCCAAGAGCAGTGACACTCAGTACAATACTGTAACGGTGGAAACATGTCATTATTATAATTTTCAAGCACATACAGAAGAGGACACAAGGAATGGCCTTAATGTAAACTATGGAATTACGCAGTAATAATGTGTCAATATTGATTCATCAATTATATCAAATGTGCTACCTTAATGGAAGATACTAAGAAGAGGAGAGCCCATAGTAGTAAGTAAAGTACATGTGAAGTTTCTGGATTTTTTTATTCAAATTTACATCAAGCTTAAATTAGCTCAAAATACTAAAGCCCACTAGTGTAGAGAAATATTTAGAAGATAGAGCTGTGGGGAGAATTAATTCGGTCACAACAAATGGTATCATGAGTTAAAATTAGCTGAGCTGACTCTACCAGTTATACATGAAAATAAATTCTATTTCATTTCATTTTTTTCATATAAATCCCAGAAATAGACAAAAGCTTTTAAATAGTTGTGTGAGCCAGGTGTGGTGGCTTTATACCTATAAAGTACTTAGGAGGCTGAGACAGGAAGATCACAGGCTCATGGCCAGCTTCAGCAATTTATTAAAAGACCCTGCTTCAAGATACAAAATAAAAAGGGCTGGGGGTATAGTTCAGAGGTAGAATGGCCCTGTGTTTTATCCCTATACCACAAGCACATAAAAAAAGTGTGAATATTGATACATACATAGTACGTCTCTAAAAGTAATTTCAAAAATTTCATTTTATTTGCTATTTAATCTCTTCTTTGTGTATTATAATTCCACATCACAATAAGATGTATAGTGATATATTCATAAATACACATAACATTATTCAGTCTAGTTCATTCTCTAGACCTCCTCTCTCTTCCCTCCACCTTCTCCTAATTTCTAATTTCCTTTACTACTCTCCTCATTTTCATGAAGTTGTTTTCTTTAATTTTCTTTCTAGTTTCCACATATCAGAGAAAACATGGAGCCCTTGATTTTCTGAATTTGTTAATCTCACTTAGCATGATACTCTTTATTTTATTTTACTTTATTTTATTTTATTTATAGTACTGGGATGGAACCCAGGGGCATTCTACCTCCAAACTACACCCCTAGCCCTATTTTTTAATTCATTATTTTGAAACAGGGTCTCACTGAGTTGCAAAGGGCCTCACTAAGTAGCTGAGGCTGACTGCGAACCATGATCCTCCTGTCTCAGCCTCCCAAATGCTGGGATTATAAGCATGTGCCACCACGCCCAGCAAGCATGATACTCTTTAGTTCATCCATTTTCCTGAAGAACACATGATTTTGTTCTTCTTTGTAGTTGAGTAAAACTCCACTGTGTATATATGCCACATTTCTTTACCCACTCATCTGTCGACTGATCTCTCGGTTAGTCCCATAACTTGGCTATTGTGAGTTGTGCCACTATAAACATAGATATGCATGTATCACTATAGTATTCTGGTGTTAATTCTTTGGGACCAAGGAGTGGCATATTTGGGTCATGTGGTGGTTCCACTCCTAGTGAATCTCCATATTGATCTCCATAGTGGTGGTATTAATTTACAATTCCACTAACAATGTATAAAAAGCTTTATATTTTTAAAATATAGTTTGTTCCCTGAAGAATTTTAATACAAATATTACCTATAGTAAGTATTTTATACTTTTAAATAACTTAAAAGGTAAATACTATTTTAAAATAAATTTTAAGTTGAAGCTGTCTTTTTTTTTTCTTCCTTTTTTACATTGCTGGAGATCAGAGCCAGGGCCTTGTGCATGTTAGACAACCCTTACCCCGTGCTATATTCCCAGTCACTGAAGATATCTTTAGTTCCTTTACACTGCTTTCTACCATTGTTTTAGATAAGGTGCCTATTACTTGTGTGTGTGTTGGGGGGATACGTGGGGATTAAACCCAGGGGCATTTTGTCTCTGAGTTACACTCTCTCAGTTCTATTTTATTTCTTTTATTTTGAAACAGGTTCTCAGTAAGTTGTACAGGGCCTCACTAAGTTTCTGAGGCTGGCCTTGAACCTTTGACCTTTCTATCTCATCCTCCTAAGCCTCTTGCCTAAAATAATTTTACTATATGCTAGGCATTGTCCCAAATACTATAGCAGAAAAATAAATAGAGATGAACAAAGACCTATGGCTTCAGGGGTTATGTATAATTTAATGATACAGTATTATTTTCTGTTTAAATCAAATTGAATTTAATTCTGTAACATCAATGTCAAAAATTCTATAACAACATAATGAAGGACAATTATCAATTTATATCATAGTCTTATCTGGATTGATGATTATGTGGTAGAAAGGTGAGCATGGGAAGGAGAATATTCCAGGTAGTGGCTCAGAAATTTAGGTTATTTCTATCCACTGGCTCCAACTTCAACATGCAGTGTTTTTAAAAAATTAACTAAAAAGGAGGAATGCAAGATAGAAAATGGGATTCTGTGTAGGAGTTTTACTTAGAAACATGTACATAATTTGGCCCCAACCCAACTATAAGAAAAGACGAGCAGTAGACTCCTTCCATGTGGCCAGGAGAAAGTGAAGTGGGTTAGTAAAATCAGTGTTTTGGGGTTTTTTCCTGTTACACAGATACATGAGAAAATATTTATAATATATTCGCTAAGTAATATAACAGAGTTCTGCATAGGCAGTTATATTTTATTAAAGGAAAGAGTTTCCAAATACTCATATCAAAGCTCATGTAATTCAACTAATTTTTTCATGATGACTAATATGTAAGTTAGAGGAAATATGTTATTTCATATTATAACTCCCCTATTATCTTAGCACATTTGTGCTTGAAAGTTCTTTATTGTTTTTTACAGGCAATTTCCACATGACACTGGTAAAGGATATAAAGATATTCTAAATGATGATCCTAGTATATGATAAAGTACAACTCAAAAATTCCAAATCACTCAGAGATGGGCTGAGACCATAAACAAACTCACACTGACTAAACACAAATGGAAGGCATGTGTGCTTACCAGCTAAACCTCTGCGTGGTGTGTCCACTTACTGCCACTGTGATAAATACCTGAGATGAACAACTTCTTTTCTTGTATTGGGAATTGAACCGAGGGCCATTCTACCTCCAAGCTAAACCCCTCAGCCCTTTTTATTTTTTTAAACAAGACTTCACTAAGTTGTGAAAATCTCACTATTCAACCCTGTGATTGGTCCTATGTCTCAGCCCCTCAAGTACTGGGATTACAGGCATTGTCTCCATGCCCTAGAAACACTTGTTTTGGCTCGCAGTTTCAGAGGTTTCGGTCCATGGTTGGTTGCCTTGCTGCTTTGGGGCCTGTAGCATCATGGCAGGGAGCATGTGAGGGGTCAAAACTGCTTAATTCATAGCAACTGCTCCCATGAGAGAGGCAAAGAGAATGGGAGGAGGCACCAGTATCCTCATATTCCTTTCCAGGCCATACCTCCCAGAGACCTAAAGTCCTTCCTCTAGGTCCTATCTCCTGATGGCTCTACCACCTCCTAATAGCCCCAAGGCTGGGAACCAAGCTTTCAGCACACAGGCCTTTAAAAAACACTCAAGAACCAAAATATAGCATGTAGCAGTAAATTTTATGTATGTATGTATTTATTTATTTGTTTATTTTATTTATTTATTTATTTATTTATTTATTTATTTATTGGTGGCACTGGGGATGGAACCCAGGGGCCTTCTACCTCTGGGCTACACTCTCAGACCTATTTTATATTTTATTTGGAAACAGGGTCTCTTAAACCAGCTGAGGCTGGCTTTGAACCCGTGCAATCCTTCTGTCTCAGCCTCCCAAGGAGTGGGATTACAAGCATGCGCCAGCACGCCCGGCTTTGTAGCAGTAAAATTAACACAATTTACAATTTATTCTGATTGTTAGCTTTGAACGTAATCTTTCTTTATTGGTGCAGTGTATTCATACATCATAATGGTATGCAAGATGGTGGAGACATACATGCACACATCACCCATTTAGCCCTTAACCAGTTCTCACCCCCATGAATGTTTTCAAATTGTATCAGGTTCTTGATATTTCAAAGGGTGATCTTAATATTTTAAGTTAACCACATAATAAACTTTCCATAAAATTAGATCAAATTTATAAACTGATTTTACAACAGGTTCATAAGCACAGACCAATCAGTGGTGGCTTTTCTATCCCCAGCAACCTCTACCTCTTTCCCCCATGGTATCCATGAGAATTATACATAAGAAGCAGAAATCTCACATTCCTCATTCAAATAAAAGCCTTCATACTTCTTACCCCTACTGGCTCCACTACATGCATGAAGAAGGCCAACTCTAGAGACTTCAAATACAATCTCCTACTGTAAGTATCAGTGAAGATCTACTGGATGGCAAGTGTTTGGAGAAAGAGAACTTGAAAATCCCTCATGATTTTGCCACCACCCCTATTTTCTATGATTTTCCATCTTGTCCCCCAACATATTTAGCAGATGTCTATTTTCTCACCACAAGATAAATTGGCATGCCATGAGTTCGTGTGTATGTGCACATCTCCTTGTTCTTGAAGTTCTGGCAATAGTTTGTTGTGGTAAACAGATATTGCAAGTAAGAAGAGATCTATCGCAGAGAATTAGATTCTTGCAAAATAATTAGAAAGATTTGAGGAGGAAGAATAATGGGACTGTCACTGGACTGGTGAATCCCAGGACAATCAGACCCTGGTGTGCTGATAATAGATCTTGAGATTACTACTTTAGCCACACTAGACACTGGAATATCGACCAGTGGTCACAACTATCTTTAATGACTCTGTGGCAATATCTGTCTCCTAATTAAAATTGCAGTAATGAAAAGGCTCCCACCATTTAGCTACATTCAAGTTTTCAAAACAATACATTTAATTAGCATAACCTAATTTGCATCCATGCTTTGATTACTAGGAAGTTTAGGAAACAGATTTCTTAGCATTTTGCCTACCATCCTTAAAGAATGCACATGGACAGGGAGTAAGATTGAATGCTGAGTCATATCCAGGACACAGTACATTTCTGATGGAGAGATTGCTTTCCTCCCTTATTCTTCTACCACAGTGTTCACTCCAACATCCAGAGCTAGTCTTTCCTTGTGTAGCATGGTATCCCGTGCAGGGGACTACTGGACTCCAGCTCCTTCCTGTCTTTCTCTTTCACTTACCCCCGCCAAGGAGAGGTGAGCAGCTTTGCTCCCCACATGCCCTCACCTTGGTGCTCTGCCTCACACAGGCCTGAAAGCAATGAAGCCAACAAACTCGGCACTGACCGCCCTGCAACCATAGGTCAAAGTAAAACTTTCCTCCTTAAAATTTGACTATCACCGTGACAAGAAACTGAATGACACACACAGCAATAGCATTCACCTGGGTACCATCATTTTCTTGCATCAGTTCTCTAAGTTTCAGTAGCATAGGGCAACACGGCTGGGGCAGATGATGCCTGTACACCTGTGGGTTGTCTTACAAGATAGTATTTTCTGGTATAAGACACTCTAATATTAATTAATTAATTAATTAACTTATTTTCTGAGCCGCACCTCCAGACCATTTTGGTGCTTTGTTTTGTTTTGAAACAGGGTATCCTGAAGTTGCCGAGGTTCTCCAAAAATTGCTGAGTCTGTCCTGGAATGTGTGATCCTCCTGTCTCCACCTCTTAGGTTCAGGAGTGCCTGGCACAGTCTAATTTCTTAGAAGTCTGAAAGCAAACCTGCATACAATTTGCACTCCAGAGATGAAATGTTATCTTTATTTCTATAATGAACCAAAAAGGAACCTGCACTCTGTTCAGAGGTATGTGCTATACAAACATCTGTGAATATATAATCACAAATGGAAAGTGTCCATGCCTCTGCTTGTAAGATCCTCAGAACTGAAAGAGACCAAGAGAGAATTTTCTCACATCAGTGGCTTACTTCTTCATACCCAAAGGGGAGTGATCATTTCTCTTTATGGTTCATATAACCAAATGACAAGTATAATTAAGTTTTATATGTTTACTGGTACTAGCCTTGCTCAAATTTTCTCTTTAAATTAGTAATAAGTTATAATTATAGGCTGCCTCTTGATATCAAGATATTATTTTGTTCATCAATAAAAACATATATTTGATTTAAAATATTTCTTTATTTGGGTAATCTTATAATGTTCTCTCAATATCTATTAAGCTATGTTACACAATTTTTTTATATTTTGTTTTTATTCTGATTTTGTTAGACTTCTTAGCAAATTTGTTTAAGTAAATGAGACTAATATTTTATACTGATTTACATGGCCTGCAAAAATAAAATTACATTCATAATTTGTTACAGCCAAATTTATTTACTTTTTCAATGCAAATATGTCTCATACTTTAAAATGTCAAAACCTATTTTCATTGAGTCATACAAAAATTTTGTTCTATATATAGTGATCTATCTGGGATGGATAGTATATTGCTTTTCATCTTTTAAAGAAAGTAGTATTGTTATAGTGGGAGCTACCTAAAATTAGAGATTTCTAATTAAAATCACGCACAACTTTTCATGTTAACGTGCTTATGTAGAGCAGTGTTATAAAATTTTATAATCTCACTCATAGAATGGAATGAGCTAATAACAATCAATAAAGGCATCTACTTAGCCAGGCATGGTGATGCATGCTTGTAATCCCAGTACTTCAGAGGCTGACACAGGACTATTGCAGGTTCAAGGCTAGCCTCACCAATATAGCAAGACTGTCAGCAACCTAGTGAGACCTTGTTTCAAAAAAAATTTGCAAAAGGACTGGGGGTATAGCTCAGAAGTAAAATGCCCCTAGATTTAATTCCTAGTACAATACACAAAAAAGTGTATTTATACTGGGTATCTTAGTTAAGGGATAATGTTAGTCCACAAACATAATAACCACTGAGAAATCGTTAACTCCATTTATGGTTTTGGTGGAATTACCTATAAAAGCAATAGGTTTTGAATTAAGCAGTAGAATAGATTTGCAAATCAAATTACTTTAAAAAGAAGAAGCTAGTCACATTTCTATGGAAGTCACATGGGAAAATGTATATAAATATACTTCCAATTTTTACATGTTATTTTCTATTATACAACACTCTCTTGTCATCTCAATATAAAAATTATTAAAAATTAATCTATTAATATTCAGGAAGATTAATTATTTAATATTATAAACAAACCTCCCTCTGCATAGTAATTAAGAAAGTGAGCTACCCAAATTTCTGGTAAAGAAAGATTATCATATACTAAGCCTTTGTTTTATATACACTAGGCATTTTCATATATATTAACAGAAAAACAATTTATAAAGTACTATTATTGCTAGTTTTAAAGTTAAGAAAGTAATGTCCAACTGTAGTTCACTAAGTAACATAACCAAAAATCAAACTGGCAAACTTTATCTTCAAAGCTCATGAATTGTCTGCATAAGGTATTGAGATTTCTACTTAGTAGAAAGACTAACTATTATAAGGTATTATATGATCTTCCTCCCTTCGAGTAATTTTTGATGAGCACATGGGGTCACATAGATTTTTTTTCTTGTCCTGGGGCAGCTTAGTGGGGTAGCTCTTATCATGAGCACAGTGTTGTGAATGAGAGACATTTCTCTGGTTTTGTACATTTTCTTGTCAGTAATATGCAGATGATACAGGTTCAGAAACACACCAGACGTTAGGACTGGCCACACTAATGGCTGTGGAACCTTGGGAATCTTAGGAAATCTCTGTCTTGATCTCTCATTTGTAATGATGGCAACAGTAGCACTGAATCATCACAATTTTGAAGATTAAAAGAAATAACACATGTAAAACTATTTCCATGATGCTAATCTAATGGAAATAATCTAATGCACAAGGTAAGTGTGCATTAGATTCTTGTCATTTTCCCTTTTCTCATGGACACACACACAAGTGTGGCCTGAGTATAACTGGACAGCCCTGGACTGTACTGTGGTATTAATTGTTATGGTTTGAATTTAAAATGTCCCCCCAAAGCTCATGTGTTAAAGTTTATAGCGAACATGGCTGGAGATGCGTCCTGGGGGCCGGACGGTGTCTTTTTTTTCTGCTCCCCTCTGCTTCTTACCACAGTGCCCTGAGGTTCTGCTTAGAAGTTGGCCTATCATGGACTGAAATCCCCTAACTGCTGAAACTCTAAGGAAATAAATCCTTCCTCTAAGATGTTCATGTCAAGTTTTTGGGTAACAGAGATGAGAATGCTGACTAAAACATTAATAAACAAATAATTTCCTACATGTCTAATTCTAGAAGCTTAGTAACAATGTTGGTCAATATCTTCATGGTAGCCATGTATTATGTAACAAAGCTCCCTGAAAACATTTTTTAGGCTTCTCTCTTCCCAGGTTCTAGATAGGTGTTCTTTCCATTTCAAAGATAAAGACTCTCTCTGTGTCTATTTCTGCTGTAGTTTGGATCTTAACTGTCTCCTCAATGCCCTAGATTTGGAAGCCTGGTCCCCGGACCATGGTGCTACTAGAATTTGGTGAGGCTTTTAGGAAGTAGGGCCTACTGGAGGTTCTGGATCCTTGAAGGAGATGGTGGGATGCCTGTCTCTTTCACTTCATAACTGCTGTAAGGTGAATGGACTTTCTCTGCCATGGGCTGCTCCTAAGATGCCATTAAAGGCCCAAACCAATGGGATAAATCAGTCATGGATTGAAAACTCTAAAACTGTGAGGCAAAATAAAATAAGCCTTTTTTTAATAAGTTGGTGTGTTGTCTTTGATTTTTTTTTACAGTAATAAAAAGCTGACTAATACAGTCTCTCTTCTCCCACTCCCTTTCCCTTATCTTAAAGCCAAGCTGCTCTTTGCACCTGCCATCCCAAAATCTAAATACCTAGGAAGTGGACTCAGCTTTTCTTGAATAGTGGTTATATTATGCAAATAAAATTATCCATTGCTTTATACAGAAAGATAACATTAAAGTTAATGAAATTAAGTCTTCGGGGACCTTTGGAAGGTCCTAGAAGAACATTCAGATGAGTATATAATTTTTTAAATATGAAAATGTTAGATATTCTCACTGTCATCACTTAACAGTACTCTGCTTCCATTATGACTATCTCTTCAACACATGGGTGGGTAGAGAAGTAGCCACAAATATGTCTGAGATTCCTTTTAGGAGAAGTAGATATATTTAGCTTAGGTTGTTTTTAGTAATATTTATTATAAACTTCTCGGTCACTATTATATACGAATAAATCTGTTCTAGGGAAATCTTTCAGGGTAATAACTGGTAGAGCTGGGAAATACTGATAATTATTTTTCTTCCTTCCTTCCTTCCTTTCTTTCTTTCTTTCTTTTTTTTTTTTTTTTTTGGTACTGAGTATGGAACTCGGGGGAATTCTATCTTTGAACTATACCCCCAGCCTCTATTTTTTATTGTGTGTGGACTGAGGATTGAGCTCAGGAGCATTCTACCTCTGAACTACACCCCTAGCCCTTATTTTATCTTCTATTTTGAAGCAGAGACTCACTAAATTGCTAAGACTATCCATATATCTGAAATTCTTCTATCTCATCCTTCTAAGTACTGAGATTACAAGCATGAGCCACCATGCCTGCCTTTTATTTTTTTATTTTTAAATAGGGTCTCACTGAGTTGCTAAGACTGGCCTTGAAATTGTGATCCTTCTCTCACTTCCCAAATATTGGGATTACAGGCATGCACCACCATGCCTGGCTTAATACTGATAATTTTTGAAATCCACTAATCAATTACCAAAAACATTGGTAGTCAAAAAGTTAATGAAATGTTTTGCTGTTTGTTTGTGGCTGGTTGTTTTATATTCAGGGCTGATGTTTGTTTCCACTGGTTGCTGAAAGGTACAGTATAACACAGAGGAATCCTGGGTTGTCTCAGAAAATGGGTGTGGGGACATTTTTCTCAGAGAAGTGGAACTCCTGGGCTGGTGGCATACACCTGTAATGCCATTACTTGGGAGGCTAAACAGGATGTTCTAGGTTTGAGGCCAGACTCGGCAATTTAGCAAGGCCCTTCACAACTACTTAGTGAGACCCTGTTTCAAAATAAAAAATAAGGCTGGACGTGATGGTGCATGCTTGTAATCCCAGTATTTGGGAGGCTGAGATAGGAGGATTGTGGGTTTGAGGAAAGCCTCAGCAAGTGGTGAGACTCTCATCAACCAATGGAAACCTTGTTTCAAAATAAAAATAAAATAGATCTGGGAGTATGGCTTAGAAGTAGAATACCTTTGGGTTCAATCTACAGTACAATGACAACAACAAAAAGAAAGTGGAACTTATGTGTTGGCATCGTGGCACACATCTGTCAAACCTATAATCCCAGTACTTGGGGGGAGGGGGTGAGACGGGAAGATCACAGGCTTGAGGCCAGACTCAGCAATTTAGGGAGACCTGGTTTCAAAATAAAACATAAAAACAAAATGGCTGGGGGTATAGCTTGGAGGTAGAATGCCCCTAGGTTCAATCCCAGTAATAAATAAATAAATTAATTAATTAATTAGATAAAGTGGTGCTCATGTTAGATTGGGAGCAAGCTATTTCTAAGTTGAAAACTGTCAGAAGCGATAGCAATTTATTGATTGGTTATTATGTCATTCTAGGAAAACAGGGAAGAAATTCAAGTTCAAGAAATTGATAGGGATGCAGGCTTTTCCACCATCCTGTATGCAGTGGTGGCCTTAGGATTGGTGCCACATGGAGGGCTCCATCAGTGGCAAGTCAGACACTCAGAGGCAGCAGTTCTAGATTAGCACTGAGATGTAGGATTCATTCCTAGAGTGCACACCTGTTCTCTATCTCTGCCATTATGGTAACTTTGCCTGTGGGTTGATTGCATCAGTTCATGGGTAGCCAATGACAAAGTAATTTTGTCAACAAAACTATTTGATACCTTTTTCGTGATAGATGCTTTCTGTTAGGCATGAACACATACATGTATATATAGATGTGCACTTTGTGATCACTTGCTTTATATTTACCCACGAGCCTATACATTCAATTTTTGGTTTTTCTTTCCAGGACCCTTATCAACCAGGGCCTAAGACATCAACCACTGTCTAAAAATTTTTATACCTTCTCCTTTAATCCACTTCTCTTTCCATAGAAGTGGAGGCCCAGCCCCAGGACTGTCAGTCCCACCCAGCTGGGAAGATTTCTCATATCACTATTCACCCAACGCATGTGTGGGGTGGTGTGTGTGTGTGTGTGTGTGTGTGTGTGTGTGTGTGTGTTATTAGGGGTACCCAAGGGCATTCTAACTTTGAGCTACACCTTCATCTTTTTCTTAATTATTATTATTATTATTATTATTATTATTATTATTATTTTAACTTTTAAACAGGTATCTCTAAGCTGCTGGGGCTTTCATGAAGTTGCTGAGGCTTACTGTGATCCTGCAATCCTCCTGTTTCAGCCTCCAAAGTACTGGAGTTACTGGTGTCAGCCATTGTGCCTGGCTTCCCCAACCCTCTCCTCTCCTCTCTCTCTCTCTCTCTCTCTCTCTCTCTCTCTCTCTCTCTCTCTCTCTCTCTCTCTCTCTCTCCCTCCCTCCCTCCCTCCCTCTCTCTCCCTGTCCCTCTCCCTGTCCCTCTCCCTCTCCCTGTCCCTCTCCCTCTCCCTTCCTTTTTTTTCTTTGTGGTACTAGGGATTGAACCCAGGAACAATCTACTTCCAAGCTACCTCCCCCACCGTCTTTTTATGCTTTGTTTTTGAAACAGGTTCTTGCTTGGTTGCTGAGAGTCTGGCTAGGTTGCTGAGAAATGACAAGGGCGCTGTATCCCCAGGCCTTCCAGGTGAAATCTCTAGCTATTAGGCTGTAACCTTTTTCCAGGAATCACCTGTGACCTCACACCCCTTGGGGCAGTCTCTTTTCTGCCAGTCAGGTGATGAGTGACCCAGTCTCCACACCCTCCTGTCTTCCTGCTTTCTTGTCCACTTGCAATACCAGCTATATGAGATTAAGTCCTCCAGGAAGCTGGCACAAAGTGGTAGAAATGTGAGAAATTTATCAGGGGAAACATCTGTGAAAAATCAAAGAGGCAGCAGGTAGAGTAGGCAGGTAGAGACCACACTCTGTGATGTGGGTCTGGCACCTGTGAAGGGAGGAAGAGTAGGAGAACTGGATAGTGCTTTGGACTGCAGCAGTGCGGGCCAGCAGGGAAACATGCATTGCCCATGAGAAGAGTTCACATCAGGCAGACAGGTTGCAACTGCCTCCAGCCACTGGCTGGGAGTAGCCTAGGAAGACGGAGCCTCCAATGTGAACACTGGTAGACTTTAAAGATGGGGCAGCTGGAGGGCATCTGCTTCCCACTTTCTGGGTGGCAGGAAGGCTTGGGTGGTGGACTATCAAGGCTGCCACAGGTGTGTTGGTGCCTTTTTATTTTATTTTTTTTTTAGCATTGGGGATGGAACCCAGGGACATTCTCCCTTCGAGCTATATACCCAGAACTAAATTTTATTCTTTATTTTGAAACAGCATCTCACTGGGTTGCAAAAGGTCTCACTAAGCTGAGGCTGTCCGCAAACTGTGTTCCTCCCATCTCAGCCTCCCAGATGCTGGGATTATAACTGTGTGCCACCAGGACTGGCTGGTGTCTTTTATCTAGAAGGCAAGAGGATTGTAGCAGAGCTAAAGTTGCCTTTGGAAAGAGACAGCGATTTCTTGGGTTAGTCACAAGAGGGGAACGTTTAGTGCCTTTTATGGTTGCAGAGTGAACCTCTCCTCGCCTGCTGCTTGGGCCAGTGAGGAAAGCCGGGACGCTGGCACAGAGCAGCTTTTCACGTTCTCATCATCTAACTATGTGTTTCATTGTCTCCCATTGTCTTTGTGATCTGCTTACAGGTCTGTAATTATTTAACTGACAGGCAACACAGCCCTCCACAACTATACACCAGCACTTGGTACCTCCCAGCCTGACTCCCCAAGACTTTTCATTGGCAGCCTACCCTCTTCTAACTGAGTGCCTTAAAATTGCCAGCCGCTGCCTCAGTTCCCTCTCATCCCTAGACCCAGAATAGGCTTGCTGATGTCACATCCATTCAGGATCGTGTTAATTTCTTCCTGTTTTAACATGAATCACTAACACCAATAACAAATTATTTGGAGTTTGCATCTCCATTTGCAACTACAGTGAGGGTGTTGACACAATACTGGGTGGCATTGGAGGTCTGGTTCAAGTGAATCACGGCCCATGAAAACTTAAAATACCCTAATGTCATACAGCTCATATTTGAAATAAACTGGAAGGCAGTTTTCTTTAATATAACCAACCCTTACAATTTACAGCCTATTGCCAATTAACAATCCTTAAAATTTATAACATATTGTCAAGAACGAGTTGAAAATGTGAAGGAAGCACTCTAAAAAAATCAATAATGAGATATAAATTTTGAGCCAGTATGTTATAGAAAAGGAAGAACTATTTCTCTATTCATGCAGATAGTATCACAAAATTGAGGTTACTGAAAGAGATGGATTATAATATATCTCAAAATAATAGAGGAGAAACATAATTCGTAGATGTATCAATGATGGAGATGATTTATTAAAATACTGTACTTGATCATGTCATGTTTATGGAATTACATAATTAAAATAGCATTTTACTTTAATAAATTATATATTTATGGAATTTGTCATTTTGACAGATTTTTGTTTTATATCTTTTCATTTTATTTATTTTGTCATTCTAAATAAAAATTGGGGCTAGTATCTACTTTCATTTTTATAATCTGTTTTGTTTCTCTTGATGAGAATGTTCCAGATCACATATGCCCCAGGTCTGAACACAGTCTGGATCCACTTCTTCTTTTACAAATCTGCATATATGATCCTATTGTGTAGATGCTATATACACAAAAGTGAAAATTTTTAAATATTAATATGTAGTTTATTTGTATTTTAAAATGTCAAAATGAGATAACAGTTTGGATGCTGTTTCAGTCAGCATTCCCATTGCTGTCACTCAAAATACCTTATGACCACAACTTAGGGAAGATTTGTTTGCTCACATTTCTGGAGGTTTCAGAGGTTGTAGTCCATGTGAAGCTGGGTGAAAAAAATATATGAACTCTTCAGGGGACATTCTATATCCAAACCATAACAGAGGAAAATGTTAGTTGACATAATCTTATTGAAATACAATTCAAAACTTTAAGATTACTTTTTGTATTTCTATAAGAAGAAATACTTAGGCATTTAATCCACATACCAAACAGTCTGTTGGTGATGAAAGCACATTTGTACTTGAAGGGAGGACAGAAATATTGGCATCATAGTAGCAAAGAAAATCCCAGATTGAAAATCAAAAGAGCTAGTTGCTAGTCTCATCTCTACTATAAATTAATTTTATTTTCTTACTTTGGTCAAGACGTTTAATCAGTCTTTTTATCTGTAAAAATTAGTGGAGTGGGCAAATTTCTAAAATTACAGGCCAATTATCATCAATTCATCAGAATATATGAAACCTATCATTACAAATACATTCTGCTTTGCACTGTGACAAAAAACCGAAAGAAATGTCAAGTATTGCAGCAGTGCAGTCAGTACTTAATATTATCAGCCAGTATCAATGCTTATCGAGATCCCATTTACACATGTCTCCATGTGTTTTCTGCTGTATTCAAGATGACTCCATGTTCTGAGAGAAAATGGGAATAGTTGGAACTGCCAAAGCTGATGGGACTCTAGATTATCTGCAACACACTCAAATGATGGTGGCTTGAATATGATAGTTTTTAATTAGGTAAAACAGATCCATACGAGAGAGAGAGATTCAGGGTTATTGTGGACATTCTTGAAATTTTCGCAGGCCCAGGTTTCTTCTTGCTTTCGGCTCTGCCTTCTCCAGAGTGACACTCCTGACCCAAAAGGGCTTCAAGAGCACTAGCCATCATATTTGCATTTCATGTGGGATGGAAAGAAACCTAGGAATGACATACCGCCAGAGCATCTTTAAAACGTACTTTCTTTAAAATATATTTTCTATAGGAACACTCTTGCTTAAGTCTGTTGACTAAAATTTAATCATTTGGTCAAACCTAGCTATGGAGGATGGGGAGTATCCTTACTTTTCCTGCACTGAAATATATCAATCAGAGGTGGTTGCTATTGCCAAGAAAGTAAAAAAGCATAGATATTAGGATAGTCTTAGCAATTTCTGCCACAGTACATTTATCTTATCTTCTAAGATTTTATTGCCATTATTACTCTTATTTCCAAGAACTCATGTAGGTCCCAGTTTCTGTCCGCTCCTCTTATCTTTCTTTCTTTCTTTTTTCCTGGTTTCTGCCCCATTGCTTAACCTGATTATTTATTTATTTATTTATTTATTTCGAAGAGGAGTCCTGGTGATTCATTTGGACATCAGCCTTACTACTAATTTGACTTATTTCCAATACTGTCCTTCAGATCATAGCCCAAGCTTGGCTCAGCCACTCATGCTACCATCATGTGACCAGGCCCCCATCTCTGAGTCCACACAACCAGAACCTAATGCTCTGGCCCTGTCTTTTCCAGAAGAGTGCGTCCACTAACACTAGCCAGTGCTTTTGCAGTGAAGATTTTAACCTCTGGGAGAAACTTCTTCTGAGATTCACTCAAATGTAGCTTTTCTTTTCATTTTTAAATGCTCAGTGACTGCTACATTATTTGCTTCATTCATTCCTTTATTACTATAATTTATTGAGTTTCTTCCATGCAGGACATGTTGAATAGCAGAGGGCTCTTTTCCTTCATAGTGACATAGTTTTACAAAACACACTTTCACGACCTAGCAGTAAAGTGGGTTACTCATAGATAAGTTTTTTTTTTCCCACCAGAACACTTTGCCGCATAAAACAAGGGATCACTGTGTACTTTCACAATGCCTTCCCAGTCTAATATTTCAATATTTTAGACAGCTAGAGTGCATTTCCTTATTTACCTCGCTGACTCTTTCAACTGCTAGGCTTCAGCTGTTGGCAGGGATACGTTGGCACTCTCCAGTGGAGACTCTTACACACCTTCCAGCAGGAATAGCTTCAAAGAATTAGTCTATTTACTGTTACTGATTATGCAACACATCACTTTTTGACAGCCATAACACTACTTCCTGGAATTACGAGAACACATTGTTCTTAACTGGCAGTTGATGGGAGAAGTATAAAAACAATTCCCCAAGAAAATAGTCTACTATAAATTGCAAACCATTTAAGTTATTCCTTGTAACAAATGCTATCTAGTTGTATTTCACTAATATTAGAGCATACAGTGACAGAAAATGTCATGGAGCTTGGCTTTCAGAATGCCTACCGTACCCTATCCTGTTTCTTTTTAAATTTAACAATATTTTAAAGCCTTTTATTAATTTTCTTATTTTTCTTGGATTTATTGTTGTTTTTTCAAAATTTGTATAGGCCCTCAAAGTGTGTGTGTGTGTGTGTGTGTGTGTGTGTGTGTGTGTGTGAGAGACACTGGGGATGGAATCCAAGAGCATTCTACCTCTGAGCTACGATCCCAGCCCAATTTTATTTTTTATTTATTTATTTGTTTTGCCTAATATTTATTTATTTATTGTTCATTTACACTTTTGGTTTAGTTATTTTTTTATTTTTATGTGGATCATGTTGAAAATGGCATACATTCAGACTGTGCTTAGTGCCTTCTCCCTCCCCACTTCCCTTTCCCCCCTCCCAACAATGAGTGTCCAGGTTGACCGTGCCACATTCATACTTTTACACGTATTTGGATGTAGCTCCTCAATTAATCAACCTCAGCCTTCTTTCTTTTCTACCCTCCCATTTCAGCTTTGCTGAGGTTTCCCCTCCATTATCTGGAGTCCCTCTGATATTCCTAATACTCCCTAGTTTGGGCATATTAGAGAAAACATATGTCCCGTCTCTTTCTGTGCTTGGCTGATCTCAATTAACATAATATTCCCCAGGTCTTTCCATCTTCTTGCAAATGACATTTTTTTTTTTATTTTGAAACAGGGTCTCACTAAGTTACTGAGGATCTTTATAAGTTGCTGAGGAGGGCCTGACATCAAGATCCTCCTGTCTCAGCCTCCCAAGTGTTTGGATTACAGGTGTGTACCACCATGCTGCCTCCAACTCCTTTCTAAACGTTAGCCAAGATTACACTTATATTTTTGAGTTTCACTTGTTTTTGGATGGAATCCTGCTAAATTTCCCAGGCTAGTCTCAAACTCCAGGATTGACTCAAGCAATCCTCCCACCTCAGCCTCCCAAGTGGCTGGAATTACAGGCGCATGCCACAGCACCTGGCGTCTAGCAGCCCTTCTGAGAAACAAAAAATTTACCTCACCTCCTCCATTTGCACCTGCATGGATTCATCTAGATGTTTTTGGCTGTTTCTGGTTCCTGTAAAGAGATGAAGCTTAGGCCCTCACAGTCAAAATAGATGCTGAAGCCAATGTGATGACCCATGCCTGTAATCCTGGTATCTGGGGAGGCTGAGACAGGAGGATCACAGGTTCAAGGCCAGCCTCAGCAACCTACTAAGACCCTATTTCAAAAAAATCAAAAAACAAAAAGTCCTGGGGTTATAGCTCCGAGGTAGAATACACCTGATACTAAGCCCCAGTACCAATAAAATGTAAAAAAAAAAAATTTTTTTGAAAAAAGGCAGACAGTGAGGAACCACACCTTACTGTCTGTATTAACAGGAGTTGCCCTTACAGTTTTCATTAGCATCATTTCACATTCCCCAGAGGATCTCGTGCAGGCCAATGATCTGCTTGTTCATCCTAAGAACTTTCTTAAAGGCTTATGAACTCCTCAGTGGGAAGGTCAGAAATATCCAGTGCCTGTGTGTCTTCGACTCCTTCTGTTAAAAATCTTTACCCTGCAGCTCTCATCAGTCCAAGACTATTTTCTGTGATGACCTGGTGCTGCACTAAAAATCCACCTGAAACCAAATGTCCCATTGTCAAATCTAACAAATTCTTACTGTATCCCTTCTCCCTTCCTCTTTCTTTCTTCTTTTTATTTGTCGTTGTTCCATGAATTGAACGTAGGGGCATTCTACCTCTGAGCCACAACCCACAGCCCTTTTAGTTTTATTTTTGCTTTTATTTTTCTTCTATCCTTTTTTATTTACCTTTTATTTTTTGGTGGCACCAAAGATGCTTTACTTCTGAGTCCCCCCTCCCCAGTTCTATTTTATTTTCTATTTTGAAACAGAGTCCCCTCCAGCTGCTGAGGATCCTGCTAAGTTGCCGAGAATCTGGCTAAGTTGCTGAGGTTGGCCTGGAGTCTGCAATCCTCTGTCTTAATCTCCCCAATACTAGGATTACAGGCATGCCACTGCACCCTGCTCAGGTTTTTTTTCTTCCTTCCTTTTATTCCTTCCTTCCTTCCTTCCTTCCTTCCTTCCTTCCTTCCTTCCTTCTTTTCTTCCTTTCTTTTTCTTCATAAATTGGTGCACTGCAATGATACAGCATGGTGAGCTTTAAAGTGAGGCATTTGTATATGCATATTTTCCTCTGGCCCCACCCTGCACCTCACTCCTCCCTCTCTACATGTTGGTGAGATTGGCAGTGATGGCTTCATACAAGAACATGACATTGTTGAACCTGTTTCCTTCTTCAAGCCTCCGTTTCCACTGCTATTCTCCCCCCTTAGATCCATCCCCACCCATCTCCTTCCACTATTCTATTGGTCTCTCTCTTCTTTTATCCAAAGCCAATTTTCTTTCCTATGGGCAATTGAAAAAAATAGGCATTTCTCCAAGGAAGAAACAAATATGGCCAACACATATATAAAATAAAGTAAAAATCATTATCTATCAGGAAAATAGAAATCAAAACTACATTAAGATCTCATGTAACTCCAGTTTGAATGGCAATCATCAAGAATGTTCTTTGGTGAAGCCAGGTGTGGTGCCATATGCTTTTAATCCCAGCATCGGGGAGGCTGAGACAGGAGGATCACAGTTCATGGACAGCCTCGGCTACTTAGTGAGGCCCTTTGCAACCCAGTGAGACCTTGTTTCAAAATAAAGAATAAAAATAGGGCTGGGAGTGTTGCTGGGAGGTAGAATGCCCATGGGTTCCATCCCCAGTATCGCAAAAACAAAAAAGAATGTTCTTTGGTTTCTAGGCAGGCACAGTGGTGCACACATGTAATCCCAGTAGTTGGGAGGCTGAGTCAGGAATATCTCAGGTTGGAGGCAAACCTCAACAACTTAGTGAGACCCTATTTTAAAATAGAAAGAACAAAAGGTGTAGCTTAGAGGTAGAATGCTATTGGGTTCATCTCTTACTACAAAAAAAATAAAGAAATGCTTCTTGATTTCTAAAAATTTACTAAAGTAAGAATGGTGTTAATTTCATTATGGGGATTCTACTACCTCCTGTTGCTTCATGGCAAACATGGCTGCCAAGTTATATAAATTTGGCTTCCTAATGGTTTCTTTACCTCAGTCTCTTTCTTTTCCAATCAAACCTTCACATCTCTGCCAGATTAAACCACAATCTTAATCAAATCATGTAAATAAAGTTTCTAAAGCTTCCAATGATTTTCTTCTGCTCATTAGTTGATACAAATTCCTCATTTTAACTGAAGGCCATCCTCTTGCTTTTTTTCCAGGGGCACTCTGTATTCATTTTTGAATGAATACACAATCTCTGTATTCATTATAGTTTTTGGAAATGCTATACTTTCACTAAATTGTTGTGATTCTTTCGGCCTAAAAGATTAGCTCATTTGTAAGGAACCCAAAGGCTTATGATTTGCCTTTATATGAGTTACATTTTACCTTGTAACATATCTATGTCCTCTCCTTGCCCTCCACGACTACAATATAATTTCTATTGTAAAAATAAATCTGTACTTTTACTTACTTTCATTTTGCATACCGATGACAAGCTCGTAATTTAAGTTGACATTTTTTAAATTAACTGGTATTTGTTAACAGATTTGGAAAAGATAAATCTCGAGACCATGAAAAATTGAAAACTTGGGAAGAAGGACATAATTAGCAGACTACTGCCATCAACCTTGTTTAAGATATACCACAGAAAGGCAAATTCCAATGCTTGTTTGTTTGTTTTTCTTAACTAAACAAAAATCTAACCTCTGTGTTCATGGGATAGCATATTATTCCTTGTAAATGGGAATAAACTCTTTTTAAAGCCATATGGCAATTTTATGGCTGTAGATGCTTCGTTTTGTTTTTATTATAATTTGTGCTGAACTTGAAGAAAAATAGTATCGAGAGCCACAGAGTGTGTGTGTGTGTGGGGGGGGGTATCTGAGCTTCAGTAGAAGACTGCATTTTTGAGACTCAGGAGGACACCCTCCAGACTTGATTCTGATTTTTAAGGAACCCATGAAAGCAATTTTATCCTCTGAGCTACATCCCCAATATATATTCATTTTTATATCTTATTTTACCCTGTTTTAATACTAACTTTTAACAAATATGAATCTCTTATTTTTCCTGGTGTTCTTAGAAATCTGATTACCCACGATATAAACTCAAGCACGTGTTCATCAGTGCATGAATGGATAAAGATTATGTAGTATATATACACACATGAAAGATTATTCAGCCATAATAAATGACAAAACCCTGTCATTTGTGATAATAAGGGTGGACATAATATTAAGTGAAATGAACCAAGCACAGAAAGACAAGTATCATATGATCTCACACATAGGATACGAATCTCGAAAAGTTGATTTCATAGAAGTTGAGAGTAGAGTAGTGTTTACCAGATGCTGGAGAGAGTAGGAGGATAGGGAGCAATAAGTATGTTACAGTTAAAGACATAATTTCTGACATTCTACTGCAAAGTAGAGTAATTATAGTCAATAATAATGTATTGTGTATTTCAAAATAAGAGAACCCTGAATATTCTCACCACAAATACATGATGACTATTTAAGGTGATATAAATGCTGATTGACCTAATTTGATCATTATATAATGTATACATGTATTAAAACATCAAATTGTACATATAAATACTTAACAATTATTCTGTCAATCAAAAGCAAAATAAAAAACATAACAAAGACACTCTGTTACCATACCATCAATAGGATGTTTGAAAAGGTAGAAAACAATAACAGAGAATACTCAAATAAAAAGAAAAACCCAAAGACTGTCATCTCATTGAAAATTTGAGGGAAATTTAGTTTAGAGAAGTATAATCTAAAAGGAGAGTGTCATTGTTCTCAGAAAACCTATTGACTGTCATATAGAAAAGTAGGTTTTATGACTCAATCCTTGCTTTGATTTTCAAGAAACTAATTAGATTTTGACTCTTTCAGGAAATCAAACAAAGCTGAGATCAATTTATTAGTTTTCAAAGGATAAATTTGAAAAAAATGGATGAAATTTATACGTTAGGTAAGTTTTGACCTAGTGCAAATCTAAACTTTCCAACAATTACAACTACAGAACCACAAAGTGGCTGTTATCTTAGAGAAACAGAGATTTCTTTGTCTGTAGGGATTTCTTTGTCAGGTGGAGTTTGTACTAAATCTTACACAAGTTCTTCACTATTAATTAAATTATCAACAGTAGAATTGGACTAGGTACTCAGTGGAAAATTCAACCCAGAGTAACTCATTTCAACATTCAATCTGGTGTGTGTGTGTGTGTGTGTGTGTGTGTATTAGGACTTCTTAAAGATAGGAACCATATACTCTCTTAAAGATGGCATAACTTGTCTATTTTGTAGGTTGTTAAAGTAAGATGTCTTTTCCTTCCTTCCTTCCTTCCTTCCTTCCTTCCTTCATTTATCTTTCTTTTCTTTTTTTTAATCAGGGTCTTGCTTAATTGCTGACTGCCTTGCTAAGCTCCTGAGGCTGGCTTTCAATCTTCTATCCTCCAGTCTCAGCCTCCCAAGTAGTGGAATTACAGGCCGTTGCCACTACGCCCAGCTAAAATGTTTTCTATTGTCTGTGAGTTTTGGCCCAGGCTCCAAAGCTGAGAATAGGCATGATAAGAACTCTGGAAGTGAGTGATTTAAGACAGTAACTTGTAGAGAACAGGGTGCTCGTCAGCCAAGCAGAAACATAGATATATGTCTCTGTACCCAGATGTGTGCAGCAGAAATTCAGGGAACAGCATGACAGAGCAATTGGGACTTTGTGATCTCTGGGGCTTGGAGGTGAATATTTGGTTGAGGCGTTGGTGATTGATTCTTCCCTGGAAGAGTTGAAGCCTGGTAACTGTGTTGCTTGAAGATCAGATCAAAGATTGCAAGTTGTCAGGGGGAGGGGCCAGTCCTTGATGAAACCAGTGGGCAAGGGAAGTGTAAGATTTCCCAAAGCCAGAGGCAATAGCCTGGGAAGTGGCCAGGTGTGAGTCATGGGGAAAGAACGCTGCACGGCAACAGCAGGATTGAGTGGCAATTGGAAGGAGATGGTGAGCCAAAAAATCCATTGCTTGAGTTAGGAAACAGTGCGAGGCTGGAAAGGTAGGAGGGGGTGGGAAGGAGAATGACCAGTCCCTCTGTCCAATCCCAGAGAAGCATTACTTGGGTATCTGCCATGACAGAAGACCCAAATTCCATATTGCAAAAGCTCCAGTCCCTTAAGCACATGTCCTTTCCCTCTCATTCCGCCACCCTTTCCTCCTCAGGGAGCCTGAGCAGCATGGTGAGAGGGAATGGGTGGTAGAGGAGCTAGGTAGGATGTTCTGCACAGGCAGCAGGACACATGGGCTGGGGACGAAAGATGCTTGGAAAGACTGGGATTCTGATATAAGATTGGAGCACTAGTTCAGTGACCTCCAGTGAGACTGTGGATGACTATGGATGACCACTAGTTTAGTAACCTCCAGCGAGACCATGGAAAGGTTATGGCCTCTGTCCAGTGTGTTGGGCAGACACAGAAGAGAGAAGCTCAAAAGGCAGGTCTGTAGAACTGACGTGGGGAGAGAGTTGTTTTCACAGTAGACCTCAGCAAGTACTGCTGGTTTTATGAACCCACGTCAGTTGCCATGGTAAACCTTCCTATCCAAACATAAGCTCACCCTTCACAGATACAGAGCCGATGAGAAAGTGCCCCCTCCCCTTTTTGATACAGGAAATTGAGCCCAGAGGTATCCTGTCTCCACACTACAACCCCCAACCTGGGAGCCCTTTCTTAATTTTGAAACAGGGTTTTCCCTGTTGAGGCTGGACTTGAACCTGAAATCTTCCTGTTTCTGCTGCCCAAATTCTGGATTATACACTTACATCACAGTTCCTGGCTTAAAATGCCCCATTTTATAATATGAGTTTTATATTATTTAAAGAACATGAGGTTCACATATATAAACTGTTGGAGACATTCTTGCTTTCATGACTCAGTAGCATATTAAGGTTTTCTCTCTTTCTGCCTTTGTCTTTTGAAATAGTAAATGTAGTCAATTTTGGGTGTTAGCTATGTGAGAACATTGGCTCACCTCTCATGTGGAGTGCAGCCAGAGGGCTCTTTCTCTTCTTCAATCACATCCTTCACCAGTGATGCCCCCCTCTCTATCCAATCCCAGCCTAGGTCAAGTACGATGATGGGAGGGATGAGCCAGGTGTGTTAGCGCACACTTGTAATCCCCGCGCTTGGAGGCTGAGACAGGAGGATCACACAGGTTCGAAGCCAGCCTCAGCTACTTTGTGAGGCTCTCGGCAACTTACTGAGACCCTGTTTCCAAAAAGCATAAAAAAAAAAATAGGTCTGGGACTGTAGCCAGGAAGTAGAAAAGCTCCTGGGTTCCACCCTAGTACTACCACCAAAACAAACAAACAAAAAATGATGGGAAGGTTAAGGTGAGGATTTAGAAGGACTCCCAGACCTCACATTGTAGACAGACAGCAATGGTGGAGGCAGAACTTGGTTGTTAGGGCAGAGTCCCTGTGCTGCGGCCTTGGGTACTATGTGTATTTTCTTTGCCATTGGCATGTTTTCTCTCCAAGATATGAGGGTAGCCGGGCGTGGTGGTGCACACTTGTAATCCCAGCATATGGGAGGCTGAGACAGGAGGACTGCAGTTTGCAGACAGCCTCAGCTAATTAGTGAGTGAGGCCATTTGCAACTCAGCAAGACTCTGATTCAAAATAAAGAATAAAAAATAGGGCTGAGGGGTGTAGCTCAGAGGTCAAATGCCACTAGGTTCCATTCTCAGTACCACACACACACACACACACACACACACACACACACACACACAAGATATAAAGGTAGAATCCCTTCTCTCATTCTATCTCCATTCTGGTCACCAGGCCCTGAGCTCTGCAGACTTCACCAAGCCTAACATGGACCAAAACTTCTGAAATGACCACAACTGTGAGCAAATAAGTCTTCTTTCCTCTGAGTTGTGGCCATCTGGGATTTTGGGTAACAACAATGAAAATGCTGACTGAAATAGGAAGAAATACAAATATCATAAGAGAGATATCTTTAAAAATACACTGAAGTTGCTGGGCTTGGTGGTGCACACTTGTAATCTCACTATTTGAGAGGCTGAGATGGGAGGATCGCAGATTCCACAGCCAGCCTCAGCAATTTAGTGAGACCCTGTTTCCCAATAAAAAATAAAATAGGGCTTGGGGTACAGTGCAGAGGTAGAATGCACCTGGGTCCAATCCCCAGCACCACAAAAACAAAACAGTGAAGTTGGAGGAAGAGACAGACACTCTTACAACACAATTCTGAAAGTCCATGTTTGTGGAAGGTGGTTAAACTTTGCACTTAAGAACTGATTCTCTTTTTAAGCCATCCATCTGGAGTCTCCATGACTTCAAGTTCTTGGTCTTGACTCATCCTTCTCCTCTGCCCTGGAGAGGAGTGCTGCAGAGGGAAGGGAACAATGGCCACAGGCCAGGCGGCCTACTATTTAGGGACTCAGAAGACTGAGGGATGGATGGCAAAACAGAATGAAGAGAAGGGTCAAGAAAGAAATTACTACAAGTGACAGCCTCAGAACAGACACCTATCTCTGGCAGACAATGAGGAAGGACATGGAGCTCCTCAGAAACTCCAGCTCTCAAGCCGGGCGTGATGGCACACGCTTGTAATCCCAGCATTCAGGAGGCTGAGACAGGAGGATCGTGGTTCGTGGACAGCCTCAGCTACTTAGTGAGGCCCTCTGCAACTCAGTGAGACCCGGCTTCAAAATAAAGAATAAAAAAATAGGGCAGGGGCTGTAGCTCAGAGGTCAAATGCTCCTGGGTTCCATCCCCAGACCCGCCAAAAAAAAAAAAAAAGAAAAAGAAAAAGAAGAAAAAGAAACTCCAGCTCTCTCGTGGACTCTCCATGGGCCAAAATACCCATCCTCTTCCCTTTATTCAACAACTGATTCATAAAGACAAAAATGGTGCATATTAGTGGAATGCTATGTAGTTTTATTACATGTATCAATTGTGCAATGTTCTAATTGTATTTATGTCCTCAAACATTTATAATCTCTTTATGGAGATAACAATCAAAATTCTTCTGGGCCATCTCTAATTCTGTGTCCATCTCGTAACTGTAGTTATCTTTCTAAACTATCCATGGAATCAAGTCATTTATCATATCCCTGCCCCCAGAACAAGGTCCCCAACCCTACACCAAGCTTGCAAACATCGGTTACCTCTCTGGCCTTGGTGTAGACCTCACCCCCTCTTTAGTTTCCAAGAGCAGGTAATACTGTAATACTGTTGATCTTCAGTCCAATGTCCCCTATATACCATTCTCCCTTTTCCTAGAGATTTTAACACATTATTACTTATTTGTTTGTTTATGGTTACAGATTTTTTCTTCTTTCATATTTACCTGAATATCTCCTAAAAGCACTCAGTGTCTTTGGAAGTACGTTCCCCCCTCTGGAAAGCTGTCCCTGGGCTGCAGTTTGGTAAAGACTTTGCCTATGTTTTGCAGATGTCAGTTCTTTTCTCACATGGTGCCTGGCATGTTGTGCTACAGTGGGCTGTATACACGCCCCTTCCCTTTCTGCAGGAGCGCTCTGGAGGAGCAGAGACCTTTTATTCACTGGTTGATCCTTAAAACCTAGCACATGCCTGGTACCCATCACCCACTTAATGAACCATAGTGAATGGGTAATATGAGGTTTACTAGAGGACATATTTCATCTTGAAATTAAAATTAAGAATTGAGAAGCTTGTCTTCTAGTAGGAAAAACCAAGACTGATTTTCCAACTCCTTGAAAAATTCTAGATTTTAAACTCAAGTATCCATTTGATCAGATGCATGGAAGAACTTGGTATTGTGTGGTTGTTTATATTTATCTCTCACAGAGCTTTTGCATTTATTATAAAAGCTTAGTTGTGAAACCTCTCCTTTACTACATTGTCAACACATGTGAAACTAAACCTAACTCTCCACTTCTCTTTTGGATTGCCACACAGTAGGCTTTCAGGAAGTGCTTGTTCAATGCTTACATTAAGTAATCCTTTCAGAAAAGTGATCCCTCTAGTGGCTAACTTACATCAGTACATTTTTCTTTATTTTGATAATACTGAAGATAGAAACCACTCATCTATTGACATGTTTATAACAGCCTGATTTACAATAGACAAATTCTGCCAGCAACCCACGTGTCCATCAACAGATAATTGGATAAAGAAAATGTGGTATATATACACAATGGAATTCTATGCAGCCACAAAGAAGAACAGAAAATATGTCATTTGCAGGAAAATGGATGAAACTAGAGAATTTTATGCTAAGTGCGATCAGTCAGTCTCAGAAAGTCAAGGGCCATGATTTCTCTCATATGTGGAAGCTAGAGAGAAAACAGGAAACATAAAATATTTTGAATAAATGTGTAGCGAGGATAGTAGAATAGTGGGTGGGGTTTGAGATTTAATTTATATATATTAAAAATAGACTTTTTCCTACATAGTTGTGCATCTGGCAGCAGGAATCATAGTAGCTTAATGATATACATTTCCTATTTGGAGTCTATTAGATTCTTCACGTATTTGTTACATTCAACCTATTAATATTTGAATTAATACTATGAACTTCCAAGAAAAAGTATTTTTAATCTTCTCCTGTTTGTGTCAGGAGAGCCTAACACGTGCTTAAAAAATACTAGTATTTGATCAAAAACATCCTTAACATTATTTTTCATTGGCTACAATGGGGACAAAGGGGGTAATAAAATATGAATGACTCTAATGTTCATATCTGCTACATATTGTACCTCCAAAAATTGCTTTCCAGTAGTTTCATGTTGGAACAATAAGTTACTTTTTAATTTATGCTTATACTAGATCCATAAATTAATATGGATGATTTGGATTCAGCAAACATCTATTCAAATGACTCTTTGGACTATCAGTCACTTACACTAATAGGGCTGACGTTGTTTGAAGCATACTTTGGGACTCCTCTGTTTTAACACATCGTTAATCTATGTATTTTGGTCATATGTATATTTATTCATTTATTTAGCAAATATTTAAAGAACCTTTACCATGTTCCTGCCTTTAGCACACAGTGGGATGCATGGCAAAGGCCTAAACTGACAATCATAACAGGGTGTAGCAAGTAAAATGACGGTGGTGATAGTTTGGTTGTGGAATATCTCTGAAAGGGCTCATATATTAAAGGTTTTGTCCCCAGGGTGGGGCTGTTGGGTAGCAGCGGAGGTTTGAGAGCTGGGGCCTAGTAGGAGATCTTTGGGTTGCTGAGGGCATCCCATGGAAGAAGGTGTTGCGACTCCAGCTCCTTCTTTTTTCTACATCCTGGCCATGAGGTGAGCATCATCTTTCACCAAACACTTCCTGCCATGAAGTGCTGCCCTGCCACAGGACCAAAGAAATAGGGCCATTTGGTCATGGACTGAAAGCTATAAAACTAGAGCAAAAGTAAACCTTTTCTCTTTATAAGATGATTATCTTATGTTTTTTGTCGTGGTTATGGAAAGTCGACTTACAAAATGAAGGTGGTCAAAAACTCTTGTAGGATCATGGGGGAGAGTCATCTAACTAAACAGGAGGCTTGATAAAAAGTTTTCAGAGGAAAATGATGCCCGAGCTATGGCTTAACAGGTAGATTAACATTAGCCAGAGAGGAGGAAATTGTAAGTTTATAAAAAGGTCAGAAAGAACATAATGTGTGGGAGGAAATACATTTCATTTCTGTTGGTGGCTGTCAGACTTTGGGATTAATAGGCTTGTAGCTGTTATAATTCCACACTTGGCTTCCACATTCACATGATACTCTTTGTGTGTCTGTCTTTCATGTGGCCAGCTTTTTATAAAGGCATCAGTCTCATTTTAACTTTATTAATTATATAAAGACCCTAGTTCCCAATAAGTCATATTCGCAGGTATGAATATGAGTTAATATTTCAGTTATTTTCTGTGGGGACATATTCTCTCAAGAGAACATGACTGTGTTCAATGTTTATTATAAGGAATAAACAGATCTATCAGAATTATTTAGTGATTTTTTTTCTAGTGTAGTGTAATGGTTTAGATTTAGAGTATCCCTCTAGCCTTCATAGAAACAAGGTAGCAATGTTGGAAGCTGACCTTGGTTGCTAAGGAGGGGTCCCTGGGCCTGTGGCCTGGGGGTTATATATGGCCCCCACTTACTCCCTGCTTGCTCACTTTCTCTCTCCCACCTCTTTCCAGCCTCCATCATGTGACAGCAGAACATTTTTCTCTTCCTTTGTTCACTACTACCATGTTCTGAGCTCAGTACACCTGGCCTGACATAAACTGAACTCTGCAATCTCTACCAAACTAATGCATGTGTATCTATGTTCATAGCTGCACAATTCACCATAGGCAAATTATGGAACCAGCCAAGATGTCCATCAATAGATGAATGGATTACAAAACTGTGGGATATGTACACAATGGAATTTTATTCATCCATTAAAAAAACTCAATTACATTATTTTCAGGGAAATGGATGGAACTGGAGGACATTATGCTAAGTGAGATTAGTCAGTCAAAAAAATAAGAAATTGGATGCTTTCCCTAATATGTGAAAGCTAAAGAGAAAGGGGTCATAGGAGAAACTCTAGATGAAAAAGGAAATCATATAGAGTAGCAAACAAGACAACCTAAATGAGGGGATGGGAGGGAGGAAGAAGGAAATTCTTTAAAACACAAAAATACTTAAACATATCGAAGTCAACCACTAAGCCAAACATGGGAAGGAGGGATGGGGAGGGAATGGGGTGATAATTTGGTAGAGGCTAAATGGGTGATGTGTACATGTATGTCCACACAAGTTTTTTTTTTTACCTCAATATGATGTATGAATATAATGCACCAATAAAAAAAGTAAAAAAGAAAAGAAAGAAAATGGAGCAAATAAATCTTCCATCTTCTAAATTGTGTGGTCAGTATTTTTGGATTATGACAGTAAGAATGTTAACCTAGATAGCCAAAAAAGTCAATTTATAAAAGTTGATATTATTTTATTTTACGAGATATACACAATTGAAAAAAATATACAATTTCATTTACAATAGCAATGATAATTAAAAATATCTGAGGGCAAGTTTCACAAATGCTTACAAAATCTGTATACTGAAAACTATAAACATTGAGAGTAGCTAAAAACTAAAATTAAAGGAGGCATAATATGCTCATGGTTTGAAAGATTTGATATTAGTATAATATCAATTCTTCCCAAATTTATTATATAGATTTAAAGCAATCTAATAAAAGCTCCATTAGACATTTTAGAGTTAGAATTTGACAAGCCAAATCAAATTATCTAAGACAATCAAATATTGATGTCCACACTATTGATATATAGCACTTATATCTCACTCAAAATTATTTGTGCCATTTCATAGCCTCTCTTTTCCCATCTCGGGCACCCACTGATCTGCTGTTTGTCACTATAAATTAGTCTGCATTTTCATAATCACAGAGTATATCTTACTATGTTTATTACTTCCTTTAATCTACATGGTGAGTCCAAGATTCATTCATATGACTATCTACAGTGATTTATTATTTCTTATTGCTGGCAAGTACTCCATTTTTTTTGTTATGTCATTTCTATACATTCACCTAGTGATGGACAAAATAATTATCTAAGACAAAATAATTGCTAAGAAGCAATTATTTTATTGCCTTTTTTCTTTTCTTTTTTTTTTTATGTGTTTGGCAATGAGGATTGAACCCAGGGCATTCTACCACCAAGTCATACCCCAACCCTATTTTTAATCTTTTTTTAAAATAGGGTCTCACTTAATTGCAGAGGGCCTCTTGAGTAGCTGAAGCTGGCCACGAACCTGTAATACTCCTGTCTCAGTCTCCCAAGTACTGGGATTACAAGCATGTGCCACCATATTCAGATTTTCTTTCTTTTACTTCCTTCCTTCCTTCCTTCCTTCCTTCCTTCCTTCCTTCCTTCCTTCCTTCCTGTGTGTACTGGGGACTGAACCCAGGGAATGCTACACTTCAGCTCTTTTTATTTTTTATTTTTATTTTTTTGACATTGGAGATTGAACCCAGGAGCATTGTTTCTCTAAGTTACACTCCCAGCCTTTTCTATTTTTTATTTGGAAACAGTATCTCACTAAGTTGCTAAGGATCTCACTAAGTTACTGAGGCTGGCTTTAAACCCATGATCCTCCTGTCTTAGCTTTCCAAGTACTAAGGTTATAGGTATGTAGGTATGTTCCATCATAACTAATTAGTCACTTCAAAACAACTTATTTCCAAATACAGTTACTTTTTATTTTCTGGGTATTAAGATTTCAACATGTGAATTTGGGACGATGCAATTCATCTCATAATACTAGTACAGACATTTCATAAAAGGATTCAAGCTGGGTGTGGAAGAGCAAGTTTATAATCCCAGTACTTGGGAGGCTGAGACAGGAGGAGGGCAGGCTTTTGAGGACAGCTTGAGCAAGTAGTGAGACTCTCATTACTCTAGCAAAACCTGATTTCAAAATAAAATAAAAATAAGGTTGAGGGTATAGTTTGGAGGTGGAATGTCCCTGGGTGCAAACCCCAGTACCACAAATAAAATAAAATAAAATAAAATAAAACAAGGAGTAGGAGGAAGAGAAAGAGGAGGAAGAAAAAGAAGAGAAAGGTTATAAGTGGCAAAGAAGACTTTGAAAAAATTGCAAAAATCATTAGTTATTAGAGAAATGGACATTAAAACAACAATTATAAAATATTTATTATAATGCCTAAAATTTAAAATATGGATCATATCAATTATAGAGCAACTATAATTCTCATAAACTGCTTAATGTGATTTTAAAATGCCACAAACATTTTAAAAAGCTGCCAATTTTTTTAAAAGTTAAAGACACACCTACTATAATTCTGCTCAAATGTAATTACATATTAGAAATGAACACATATAGTCTCATAGTGTTCTACACGAAAGTTCATGGCAATTTTATTTATAGTGGTTAAAAAACCTGGAAATTACCAAAATGTCCCTCATTAGGTGAATGTATAGAAATGACATAACAAAAATGGAGTACTTGCTAGCAATAAGAAGTAATAAATCACTGCAGATAGTCATATGAATGAATCTTGGACTCACCATGTAGATTAAAGAAGTGATAACATAGTAAGATATACTCTGTGATTATGAAAATGCAAACTAATCTACAGTGACAAACAGCAGATCAGTGGGTGCCCGGGATGGGAAAAGAGAGGCTATGAAATGGCACAAAGAAATGTGAGTGAGATAGAAGTATCAACAGTGTAGACATCTGACGAAACAATAAATTGTACACTTAGCGGCATGCATTTAACTGTATACGATAATTCAGTTAATATTTCCAATTTAAATAATATGCCATTCACTCTTCGTTCTATTGTAGTTTCTATAATTAACACTCTCCTAGAACTGCTTTTTTTAAGGTTAGTAATAATCTCCATGTTTCAATTCACTGTTTTCTTTTTCTTTTTTTTTCTTTTCCTTTTCTTTTTTCTGCACTAGAGATTGAATCCAGGGGCATTCTACCTTCAAGCTATACCTGTAGCCCATTTTATTTATTTATTTTTTTATTTGGAAACAGTCTAAACCAAGTTGTAGAAAACCTGACAAAATTACTGAGGCTGGTTTCAAACCTCTAATCCTCCTGTCTCATTTTCCCAGTATTGGGATTACAGACGTGTGCTACCATGCCTGGTTTTATTGTTTTATTTTAAAACAGGGTCTGTCTAGGTTACTGTGTGCTCTTCTAGAACCTGTTATCCTTCAGTCTCAGCTCCCAAGCACTGGGATTACAGGCATTTGACCACAACCACACCTGGCTAACAGCTATATTCCAAATTTGGCTACTGAAGAGACATGTTTTCTCAGACTTTGCTTTCCTGTTTTATTTTATTTTGGTGCTGGGAAATGAACTCAGGGGCATTCTACCTCCTAGTTATATGATACAGCCCAGCCAATTTTATTTTTTCGTTTGAAATGGTCTTGCTAAGTTGCTGAAGGTCTCACTAATTGCTGGGACTGTCCTGGAGCTTGTGATCCTCCTGTCTCAGCCTCTCCAGTACTGGGATTAGAGGAGTATGCCACCATGCCTGCTCTGCTTCAGGTTGGCTTTTCTTATCCCTTTTTCTCAATCATTCTTCTTTATACAAGGTCTGCACAGTAGAGCCCATCATCAAAATACATGTGCATCGAAACAGTATTGTGATTTTCAATCTGAAAAGAAAATCTTTTAAGAAGTTAATATTGACATCTTAAGGAAATTAGTTACTTAAATTTATATCTCCATTGCCTATTCTAAAAATGATTTGGGTTAGCATATTCTCATGAATTATACCCATTATTTACTCCAATTCCTCTTTATGACTCCTTTTATGTTACAGATGACAGTAGATAGCAGTGGCAGAGCTGATGATTTGAGCCAGATCTGCTCTCTTCAGAGCCTTGGTACTTAATGACTTAAGAATTTTTAGAAGAAAAATAAGTAGTGGTCTACTATTCTTAAAATTCAGCTTATTTTTCTGTATTGTTGAAATTAGCTGCTTTCCTGGAAGAAAAATAGAAAGCATGTGCCTTTAAGCCATTCTTTAAATGTAAGTCTAATTTTGCAATAATTCTTAAGTAGGTGGGCAGTAAGATTTTAAATTTATGCATACATGATAGTTGCTTTCCTTTTAAAATATGCCTACTAGTCACCATGGTGACAGATGCAGAGCCTCCACTATGTGCCTCCTGGTGTTATCAATGTGAATAACAGCAAAATATCAGACTCAAAGAAAGGCAAGGAACAAATCATAGTAGCACATCATAAGTTTCAATAACCTTATTGTTCTTAATTTATATTTAAATCTACAGAATATTAAAATTCACTATTATATTATTATGTAATGATAAGGGAACTATTTCCTTTTGTATCTAGAATATATTAATATTAATGCACAAATAATTTGCATATGTATAGAAGACCAGGCAGAGCCATCAATCAACCCTTTTGCACTGCTCTAAGGTTTGGACTGCACAGTCTTGTTAGAGCAGAACCACCAGCAGAGGACAAAGTGAAGTTGGCACTTTGTAAAAGAGGCAATGGCTAATGAAATATAAAATATTAAATTTATTAACACTTGAAAGACCGTACTAATTGATTTTTCTTAAAAATTGGATATTTTGATTAAGGTTTTTATCTTTCTCACTTGGGGGCTTCCTTCCAGCATTTTTTTTTTTTTTAAGATTTCCCATTTTTTTCTCTTCATGAAGTAAATTTTTTTTGTTTTGTTATAAACCAGTGTTAATCACGTTCGAGTTATATGTAATCAGACAGAAATGTCTTTGAGGACCAGGCAGGATAATCTTTCACAATTATCTCTCCACAAGAAAGAATATAAAAATATATTCCACAAAATAGAATATAAGATTACATTTATATGTATATCTCTACATATGTATGTATCTATCTAAAGAAAAAGAAAACAAAAATAATTGGATATGGAATCAGAAAATGTTGGAAATAAATGGATCTTGAAACTAACCATGAAAAGCTCATTTTTCCAGGTATAGAAGCTGAAGAACCAAGATATTCCCTTCTTTTCCTGTTTTGCTTCCTTGCTCCTTCCCTCCCTTCTTTCCTTCCTTCCTTTCTTTCTCCTTTTTTTTTTTTTATTTTTAGCTACTACAGTAAATGTCTTGGACCAATAATTGGTACATTTTAAAACATTTTAAAAAGTTTCAAAATTAAATTACTAATGAAAACTCATTTCTAGGACATTGAAAAACGTGTGCTCTTTTTCTCCTATGATACTTTCTGCCCTATCAATTCATGAGGGAATTTTAAATGAAGTAGTGGTTGAAAACCCTGTGCCATGTTAGCTACAAATGAATCATTCCCACGTATGAAATGTATCCGAGGAGATCTACTGTGTAATAAGAAATATATTACCAGAGATGATATTTTCATATGACACTGAATAGCATAAATATTCATGACTTTGAAGAGTTACTTAACTAATTATACTTTTACTCATTAAGGCAATTTATTACTATGCTATTAATTTGTTTCTTAGAATAAATTATCAGAATATATGGAGTTTGGGTTTTTTTATTCTCTTTCTTTCTTTTTTTTTTTTTTTTTTTTTTTTTTGCGGTACTGGGGATGGAACACTAGGCCATTGTACCAACGAGCTACACCCCCAGCCCTATTTTTAGTCTCTTTATTTTTGAAACAGGGTCACACTGAGTTGGAAGGGCCTCGCTAAGTAGCTGAGGTTGTCTGAGAACCATAATCCTCTGGTCTCCACATCTTGAATGCTGGGATTACAAGCATTCACCACTCCCGCATGCAATTTTGAAAGTAACAAATTGGGGCCAAGTGTGGTGGCCCGTGCTTGGAAGGCTGAGGCAGGAGGATTATCGATTTTTAGCCAGCCTCAGGTACTTAGTGAGGCCCTTCGTAATTTAGTGAGACCTTGTTTCAAACTAAAGAATAAAAAATAGGGCTGAGGATGTAGCTTGGTGGTAGAATGACCCTGGGTTCTATCCCTAGTACTGTAAAAATAAATGAATAAATAAAGTAACACATTGGTGCTAAATAGGGGGAAAAGTCATGTTTTATTCATAATTTTTAATATATTAACTCAAAGCTCAAGTCCAAAATTTTATAGTAAACTTTGCAAAGTGCATGCTAAAATGAAGTGCGAAATAAATTATTATTTATTTATTTATTTGTTTATTTTATTTTGGTGGTACTGGGGTTCCTGGAAGCCCTTCTACCTCCGGGCTACACTCCCAGACCTATTTTTACATTTTTATATTTGGAAACAGGGTCTCCTAAGCCAGCGCGTGTGGCTGGCTTCGAACCTGCGCGATCCTCCTGTCTCTGCCTCCCAAGCGCGGGGATTACAAGCGTGCGCCACCACGCCCGGCATAAATTATTATTTAAATTAGTTTATTTCAGATATGAATATTTGTAAAACCACGACACTTCTATCCACAGCAAGGATAAGGACTTCTATTGACATTTTTTTTTTTTGGCTTTTAAATCTTCACTCAGGCAGCAGCAGTTTATAATTATTTAATAGTCAAATGCATTTATATACAAATGTGCATTTTAAAAAGTAACATAAAAACCCCAAATAAAAAAATGAATTGCATCCAGCATATCAAGACATGAAGAAGATACTTTCTTGTAAATTACTTTTTAAAATGATAACATTTTAAACTGGGCGTGGTGGCGCACGCTTGTAATCCCAGCATTTGGAAGACTGCAACAGGAGGATCGCAGTTTGCTGACAGCCTCAGCTATTTAGTGAGGCCCTTTATAGCTCAGTGAGACCCTGTTCCAAAGTAAAGAATAAAAAATAGGGCTGAAGGTGATGTTTCTTAGAGGTAGAATGCCCCTGTGTTACACACACACACACACACACACACACACACACACACACACACACACACACAGAAAAAGATAACATCTTGGCTGAAAAAGCTTGGCTATTAAATAGAGACTTGTGAACCATCTGTTATGTAGGAGTTCTTTCTATCAAAAAGAATTAACTCTGTTTAAACCAGTCAGACACTAAGCTCAAGCTGTTTTCCAGGTTTTAGGAGCAGCCTTGTAATATGGGAATGAATGTTAGTAGAGTATTTGTGAAAAGATACATACATCAATACTTCCATTTTGAAGGGTGCCAGTCTAGTGATCTTTCCAGCTTACCAAGTAAATAAAATTACATGTATAATTTTTACTGAAGTTTCGGTGTGAACTTAGAACATCTTACTGCCGTCTGCATCACTTAGTACTCCCGTTTACTAGATCTTGACTTTGACTGACAGCCAAGCAAGAAAATGAGCTCCACATGGCTTTAGTCATCCTCATTATGTCAGAAGTAGCTGCTCTTCCTTCTGTGCTGCTTCTGTGAAGATTCAGCAGGACATTTGGCACGGCAACTTCACATTTTCGTTAATGTCATTCAATGAGCATTGAATAAAGCATGTATTAAATGTAGAATGCTACACGTGCAGTGTTGGGTGCTGGAATAAGAATACGGAGAAGGGGTAGTTAACAGAAAAATAGAAAAAAATAGAAAGAAAACTTTCTGCCATCGGGAATTTGTTATCAGTTTCAGGGAGGGGATGTCAACAAAACTAGAAAACATAACCATTAATGTTGGGCAGCAAAGATAAGAACTTTTTTTGCCCGTTTGTCTTTTTAATATTACAAAGACTCACCTTGCATCACAGTTAGTGATGGCGAGAGACGGAAAAAAAGCTGGGTGTGGTAGAGCACACCGGTCACCCCAGTACTTAAGAGGCTGAGACAGGAGAATTACAGGTTTGAGGCTAGCCGCGCAACTTAGACATTTCAAAATGAAAAATACAAAGGGATAGGGATGTAGCTTGGAGGTAGAATGCCCCTGTGTTCAATCTCCAGTCCCTCTTCTCTCAAAAAAAGAGAAGACAGAAAAAGATTTCTTTATTTAGACAAATATTATTTCAATTCTCTTGATTGTAAGACATTATTGATTATAAAATTACTTGTTGATCATAGATTTTAAGAAGAAAAAAAGAGCTACTGAGATGTCTTGCATTCAATTTTAGATATTAAAATAGAAAAAGAAGCTGAGCCATGATGGCTTCTTGTAATCCCAGTATTTGGAAGACTGAAACAGGAGGATCTAAGGTTTCCAGCCAGCCTCAGCAACAGTGAGGCCCTCTGCAACTTAGTGAGATTCTGTTTTAAAATAATGGCTCAGAGGTAGAATGCCCCTGGGTTCCATCCCCAGTATTACACACAAAACACAAACAAACAAATAAAAAGAAAATAGAAAAAATCTCATAAATAACCATAATTATGTTCTTAAGTTTTCAAATCTCTGAATATTTGAGTGAAATTGACACAGGTGCATTAAAATGGGTTGGAAGCCATAACCTGAAATTTACATATCATTAGATTAATTAATAATGTCATTATATTATGATATAGGTGGGCAATTATTATATTATTCCATTATATACTATATAATTGCATTATATACTATAAGTTTTTATATGTGTTCTATATCTGGGACAAGGGGAAAAATGGGTTTAGAAAATACAATTAAAGCTGTGCATGATGGCACACAGCTATAATTTCAGTACTTGGGAGGCTGAGACAAAAGGATCCCGGGTTTGAGGGCAACCTCAGCAAAGTAGTTAAATTCTCAGACCATGTTTCAAAATAAAAAATAAAAAGAGCTGGAAGTGTAGCTCAGAGGTAGAATGCCTGTAGGTTCAGTTCCCAGTACTTAAAAAAAAAATACAATTATACACCGATGGCATATTATGCATGTTTAAAACACACAAGGCATTGTATCAAAGGCTTTGCACACTTCATCTTATTTAATTTCCACAGAGTCTGAAGTAGATTCTGTTATTATTTATATAGAGAGATAGTGACTCTAGAGCTAGGAATTTTAGATAGCCAGTACACCTTTCCTCTGCTGATAAGTGGCCAAGAAGATAGTATGTATCTCTGACTCCAGAGCTTTGAACCTAAATTGGATGTCTACACTGCCTACAGATAATGGTTGAACATCCTCTATTAAATGATGTTGAAGACTGATAATGTGGTGCATGCCTGTAAGCCCCATGCCTGCTTGAGAGGTGGAGACTGAGGGTCTCGGGTTCGAGGCCAGCCTCAGCAACTTAGTGAGACCCTGTTTAAAAATAAATAAAAAATAAATAAAAAGGGCAGAGGATGTAGCTCAGAGGTAGAATGATCCTGGTTCAATTACCCACAAAAATTGTAGTATATCAGGAAACTACAAGACACAGTAGTATTGGACTGGGACATGTAAGGGCAATCTACATCTGAGCTACACCTCAGCCTTTCATTTTATTTTTTATTTTGAATCGGGGCTTGCTAAATTGCTGAGGGCCTCCCTAAATACCTGAGGCTGGCCTTGAAGCCTCTGTGATTACAGCCTGGCACCACCATACCTGCTTAAGTAGATCTTGATCTAACTAGATCAAGCTGGTAATCTGCGATGAGTTTAGAGGCCTTTCTGCAAGAAGTAGATAATGTGAAAAGAAGGGGGTTATATTTGAGGTGAAAACAAAGGCAAATGAAGAGGGAGTCAGCACTCAAAATAAGGGAGAAGTGGTTGAATGCAGCAATCACATATTTTTATATATGTTGTAACTTCTTGCACCCAACAGCCTGCATTAAGGTTCCGGATAGATAGGTATTTTTGTAGCGTCCATGATAATCTCAAAGTTAGTGGTACCAGGCCTGCTACTTATAATTTTCACTTCCACCAGAAAATAGAAAGTCATTGCACTAACTCTGCTTTTTCCAACTATTGTCCTTCAGAAGTATATTTGAATATACCTTATGTATTTTCTTCATCATAAGGTGTCAGAACCAGCAACACTTTAATGGTGATTTTATAGCAAGGTTTTATTACTAAGAAAAGAACACCCGATCCTTTTTCCTTCATATGGTTTCAGAAGACTCATTTCTCATTCCTAGATCCACTGAAAAGCACATTCAATCAAGATACTGTGACATTTTCATTGACCGAATGCCTGTTTCCTGTATGATGTGGCACCATCCTTTGGATATCAGACAGAATTAAGATGATTTACTTTTTGTTGGTGGAAATAGAATTTTAAGTTACATATTTATGACTAGAATATTATGAGGTTATAAAATAAACACCAACTGCTTAATATAAATGTATGCTTAATAAGCTTGAGGTGTATTTTTTGAGGTACTGTATATTTATCACTGGGCAATGAAATATAATGGTTAAAAAACACCAACTCTGGAATCAATTGCTTTAATTCAAATTCTGGCTCCAATGCTAACAAACTGAGTTCAATAACACATTAAAGAGATCATCGGCCATAATCAAGTATACTTCAATACTGATAAACTGTGCATCCTTGGGGGAGTCACAAAATCTGTAGCTCAATGTCATTAGGCAAATGCCAAGTAGAAACACATGAGATATAATCCCACACTCTCAGAATGACCTTTATTTACAAGTCAGGGATAACAAGATTTGGCAAGTGCTGAGAAAAGTGAGCACTTGTACATTCTTGGTGGGAATGTAAATTAGTACAGCCACAATAGAAAACCCAGGGAAAAGCCGGGCCTGGTGGTGGCGCAGGCTTGTAATCCCAGCATTCAGGAGGCTGAGACCGAAGAGTCACAGTTTGCAGGTAGCCTCAGCTATTTAGTGAGGCCCTTTGCAACTCAGTGAGACCCTGTTTCAAAATAAAGAATAAAAAATAGGGCAGGGGGTATAGCTTGGAGGTAGAATGCCCCTGGGTTCTATCCCCAGACCCGCAAAAACAAAAAACAAAAAACAAAAAAACCAGTGAAGGGTCCTCAAAGACCTAAAAACAAATGCCATTTCATATCAATCCCACCATAGGTATTTACCCAGTTATGGTGTTTCATCGACAGAAAGGTCCCTCAACTAATGAATGGTTAAAGAAAATGTGGTCTAAGCCGGGCGTGGTGGCACACAATTGTAATCCCAGCACTTGGGAGGCTGAAACAGGAGGATCTCACAGGTTCAAAGCCAGCCTCAGCTACTTAGTGAGGCTCTCAGCAACTTAGAGAGATCCTGTTTCCAAATAAAATAGAAAATAGGTCTGAGAGTATAGTCTAGAGGTAGAAGACCCCTGGGTTTCATCCTCAGTACTGAAAAAAAGAAAGAAAGAAAGAAAGAAAGAAAGAAAGAAAGAAAGAAAGAGGTTTATATGCATAATGGAATATTACTTGGCCTTTTGAAAGATGGACATTCTGTCAGTTGTGACAATATGAGTAGAATTAGAGGGTTCAAAGCCAGCCTCAGCTACTTAGTGAGGCTCTCAGCAACTTAGAGAGACCCTGTTTCCAAATAAAATAGAAAATAGGTCTGAGAGTATAGCTTAGAGGTAGAAGACCCCTGGGTTTCATCCTCAGTACTGAAAAAAAAGAAAGAGAAAGAAAGAAAGAAAGAAAGAAAGAAAGAAAGAAAGAAAGAAAGAAAGAAAGAAAGAGAGAGAAAGAAAGAAAGGTTTATATGCATAATGGAATATTACTTGGCCTTTTGAAAGATGGAAGTTCTGTCAGTTGTGACAATATGAATAGAATTAGAGACCATTATGCTAAGTGAAATAACACAAGTATGGGGTCCAGGCATGGTGGCACATTCTGTAATCCAGTATTTGGGAGGCTGAGACTGGAGGATCACAGGTTCAAGGGGAACCTCAGCAAGTAGTGAGACTCTCAGCCACCTAGTGAGACCCTGTTTTAAAACAAAAAATAAAATTGGGCTGGGGTTGTAGTTAGGAGGTAGAATGCCCCTGAGATCAGTCTCCAGTGACACACACACACTGGCCTGGAAAGACAAATGCCACATGCTATCACTTACAAGTGGAATATAAACAGCCTAGCAGAATCAGAGAGAACGGTAGAATGGTGGTTACAGAGGCGGGGGTGGGGGAGTGGGGTGGGGTATGGGGTATAGGAGATAATGGCCAAAAGATACCAAATCTCAGACAGGAGAATTGCCCTTAGTTCTGTCGCACAACATGGTTTACAGTGAATAATAGTGAATTATACTTTCAAAACTGCTAAGAAGCTGGGTGTGGTGGCGCACACTTGTAATCCCACATTTGGGAGGCTGAGACAGGAGGATCTGAGTTTGTGGACAGCCTCAGCTACTTAGTGAGGCCATTTGCAACTCAGTGAGACCCTATTCCAAAATAAAAGAATAAAAAAAATGGGGTTGGGAGTGTAGTTCAGAGGTAGAATACCCCTGGGTTCCATCCCAATTACCGAAAAAAAAAAAAAAAAAAAAAAACCTGCTAAGAGATTGAATTCCAAACTTTCTTACCACAAGAAAATATTAAGTATTTGAGGTGATGGACATGTTGACAATCTTGATTTAACATTTCCACATTGTATTTATAAATCATAGCATTGCTTTGTACTCCATAAATTTATATGACTGTAAATTGTCAGTTTACAGTTTTAAAAATGATTTTAGCTCTCCAAGAGATTGGCCACTATACTCCAAAACAGGCAATAGATAATTCATGTACCGGACTAAATAGATTCTGAAGAATTTCTTTTTTTCCATTTGTAGAGCTAAAAATACCAAATGTGGCCATATACAGTAATAATAAACCTTATTCAGAAATCTAGATATGCAGAAAGAAAATGGGTAGAGAGAAAGGATATTACAAAGTGCTTTCAATTCATACAAATTACGTTTTTTAAGTAGGACATGGTGGCTCATGCTTATAATCCCAGTACTTGGGAAGTTGAGACCGGAGGATCACAGATTCGAGGACAGTCTCAATAAATAGCAAGAATCTCAACAACCTAGTGAGACCAGTGGTGTAGCTGGGAGGTAGAATGCCCCAGAGTTCAGTCCCCAGAGTGCACGCATGCACACGCACTCACACAGACATACACATACAAAATCACATTTTTAACAGAGGTATGGTACAATCATTTACTTCAATAAATATAAACAAAAATAGTTGTTATAAGCTGTCAATTTTTACATTGATATACTTAGTTTTATGTGTATTTTAAAAGCCATTTATGAAATAAAAAATAAAGATTTTTTCCTATGTTTTCCACAAAAATGGCACTACAAGTGTCTTTTCCTAGGATATTCTGCTCAGACCCAAACGGAATTTATCTGTGGAATTAGAATTTCAATTGAGGACTTTTGCTTGCCTGAGGGCTTAAGGAGTGTCTAGTTGGTTGTGTAGCCCTCTTTTCCCTGTGCTTTGGATGGCTCCAACTAATCTAAAAATACTTTTGTAAAGTTATCAATGGAGATGCAAATTCACCTCAGCATACAGCTTAAGAAACCCCTGGTCTAAGAATTTTAAATTAGAAACATGTGGAAGGATGCCTATAGGAATTGCAGAAGTAAGAGATGCCTAGACTCTGACCTCTATATTTAATCATAAATTGATTCTTCAAAGAGAGTAGCTGGGAAAAGAGTTTACTTCTTCCCAGTTGTAATGCTTCAGTTCAGTAGCAATCATGAGTAGGAAGGGAGGAATGAGAATTCATTCCCTTTGTCCTCAAAGACAGAGAAGAAGAGTCTGGAAATCACTGCCCACAGACTGCTGGGCCAAGGCACTAGCTGGATTAGAAATGTGGGTGGGGATAAAGAGGGTAGTCATGCTGGCCTGCAGTTTGGGTGGGCTTCAACCACAAGACGAGCCCAAGGCCTTAGTCACCACCGCTGCTTCCTGAGGGCTATGTTCATTCATCCACAAACATTTTATTTAGGCTGTCCCAGATAGGTAGTTGTCTGGGCCTAATCCAGGTACAAGCCTCTCACCCCACTACTTGGAAAGCTGAGACGGGAAGATGGTGTGTTCAAGGACAACCTCAGCAATTTGGCAAGCCCTTGTTCCAGAATTAAAAGTTAAATAGAGCTGGGGGTGTAGCCTGTAGGGAGAATACCACTGGGTTCAATCCCCAGTGCCAAAAAAAAGAAAAGAAAGATGAAAAGAGAGAAAGAAAAAAGGAAAAATGAAAGGAGAGATAGAAAAAACAAAAGAGAAAGAAAGAGGGAGAAAGAAAGGAAGAAAAAGGAAAGAAAGAAAGAAAGAAAGAGAAAGAAAGAGAGAGAGAGAAAAGCAAGTAGGTTTGTTGTCTGGTGCTGTATAAGTATTCTTGAGCTTATAGGAAAGTTTGTCTCCCTAGCCCATAGAACACTTCAATTTTCAAATAAGGGAAGACATTTAGTCATTGTGAAGAGTTGGAGGAGAAGCACGAGGGAGTTTCAAATGAGAATGTTCAAAGTCCAGGGCTTAAAGGTGTCAGACTAGGAGCACAGGAGTAGACTGGGAGACCTGGGGTCGAACATTAACTCTGTGATTATTCTTGTCCTCCAAAAAATTCATCCTCCTCTTTTGGCTTCCATTTCTCTGCAAATGAGGAAACCATAACCTTCCTCAAAGATTGATGGGAAGATTAAATGAAAAAGTGTATCTCATGGATCTATAGTTTCTGGGACATAATAGATGCTTCAAAAATTAAATCTGAACCTTTTTACCTTCTTTGGTTCACTTTTGTTTAACTGCAAATAATTTTGAGCAGCGTGCAAGAGGGGAACATGCTTTCTTCCTCCTCATTTTAGAGAGGATAACTGAAAGAGGTTGCAGCTGAGGAGAAAGGAGAAAAGGCGGTAATGGGAGATGAGGGAAACCTACTTGAAATTGTGCTGAAAAATAAAATTTGGGAAGGGAAAGATGCTTCTAAAATATTGCCAAGGCAGGCCCCAGGTGTGGGGCCACGCACCTATTATCCCAGTTCTTGGAAGGCTGAGACAGGAGGATAGTAGGTGTAAGGACAGCCTCAGCAAGACCGTTTCAAAATAGGAAAAAAAAAAAAAAAAGAAATAAAAAGAGCTGGGAGTGTAATTCAGAGGTAGAATGCCCATGGATTTAATCTCCAATACCAAAAAAAAAAAAAAAAAATGTTGCCAAGGCCGTTCTTAGATACAAGAGAACACCCACTTTTATTGTTAAAAAGATGATACAGGCAACAAACATCGGTATCACCATAGAATGACAAGTAAAAAGAAATCTCTTAATCTAGCTTTAACTCCAAAAGCAACTCAGGACACTTTTAATATTGTTAAAGCTGTATTTTCCCTTCTGTTAGCCAACAACACCTTTTAATTTTATTTGTAAAAAATTGTAGTTGGCACACAGTAATTATCCATATTTATGGGGTACAGTGTGACATTTCAATATCTGCCTACAATATGGCAATGCATTTCAAGTGTCTCCTATGAAGTCGTGGACTGAGACTCTCAACCTCTTTTCCAAAGGCAAATAGCCAAAAGAAGGATTGCACTTGAAACAATCATCAAAAAGGAAAAGGGTCCTTCTCCCATGACCTTTGAAGTAAGAGGGTCACTGTCTGAGAAAAGAAGATCTGTGGTTGTGACTTGACCTCTTTACTATGATTTGTTACGAGGCAGACAGCAGCCTTCATATCTTCCAAATGATTTCAAGGGAGAGAAAAATGACATCATATTGACTCTAGGATGTGGCCAAACATAGTATTGGGTTGCTGTCCACATTTTTATGGGATGCTCCTTCTTCTCTGGGTTGTTTCACATTCCACCAGTGTGACTCTATAGAACAGTATGAGTTTGGCCATCTGTTCTTGGCTAACAAGAGTATTATTTTCTTATTATTTACAACCCTGTTATGTACGCTAGCTATTTCTCTTTACCTTGACGTTCCACTTGGGACTATACTTTACCTCTTTGGAGGTTCTCATGATACCTACCAAATACAAAAAATTAAACTGTGGATAACACAAATCATTTAATTAATTTCTAAATTAAATAAAATTCCTGATACTTGCCCTAGCCAGTGATTTCCACCCCCTCCCCGTGTTATCAGTAAAATTTCTTTCCAAATATTCATAATAACACATATAATAGAACTACTTTGATTGGACAAGTTTAGGAAGAAGCGCCCATTCATCATTTCTCTTCCTAGCCACAGAGACATCATTGAGTTGACGCTAGGAAATTGCTGTTATATTTATTATCACAGAAGCACAATGAAGTTGAAGAACCATTGCCAACATTTCCTGTAATAGCTCATAGAATCAAAGACTTCTAAAGCAGTAAGGCTCCAGACAGAGTACAGCACAGATTTCTTATGTAAGGGAAAGAGAGACCGAGGGGCAGAGAGGATTCCTAGATCAAGGTTGTACTGTTTGTTCTTGGTAAAGCCATTTTCAGTTCCTCATTTCCCATCCAAGGTTACTGTGGTCTGCCTTTTCGTTTTTTCATTTTTCTTTCTTTCTTCCTTGGGGTTTTTTTTTTTTTTTTTTTGAAGGGGGCGGTGTTTCTTCTTTCTTTCTCTGATTTCTGAGTAAAGCAAGCACTTCTGAGAGTTTAGAAAAATCTGTGCATACGCAACAATGATTTAAAAGGAAACAGCAGATTTATTTCAATGAGAAAGGCGACAGAAAGTCACTTCAAAACCAATAGTTCAGCCGGGCATGGTGGCGCAAGCTGGTAATTGCAGTACTTGGGAGGCTGAGACCGAAGGATCACGGCTTTGGAACCAGCCTCAGCTACTTAATGAGGCCTTCCACAACTTAGTGAGACCCTGTTTCAAAAAATAAAGAATAAAATATTGGGCTAGAGGTGTAGTTCAGAGGTAGAATGTCCATGGGTTTAATTCCCAACACCACAAAAAACAAAACCAACCAACCAACCAACCAAACAAACAAACAAACAAAACAGTAGTTCTGGTCACTAATTTGTTTGGTCTACCTCCCACCCCTCCCCCCAAAAGGTCAAACTTAAAAACCATAAACAATGCCTGGTGGCTCATCTCTATAAACCCTGTACTTGGGAGGCTGAGACTAGATGATCCCAGGTTCAAGACCACCCTAAGAAATTTTGGAAGCCCCTCAGCAATTTAGCAAGTCCCTGTTTCTGAATAAAAACCCAAAATGGGCTGGGGATGTAGGTTGGGCATAGAATACCATCACCAGTACTATATAATATATATATAATATGTAATACACTATATATATATATATATATATATATATATATATATATATATAGTTATGGTTGGACAAATAAATTTAAAACAGTGAAGCAGAATGTCTTGTTGCATGCCTATAATCCCAGTACTTGGGAGACTGACACAGGAGGATCTCAGATTCGAGGCCGGCTTCAGCAACTTCTCAAGACCCTGTTTCAAAATAAAAAAGGACTGGGGGTGTAAGCTCAGAGGTAGAATGCTTCTGTGTTCAATTCCCAGAACCCCTTCCCTCCAGAAAAAAAAAATATGTACCTACTACTTTGAGGACAGGGCCTTAGCAAACTTGTCTTTCATCTATCATAGCAGATATTTTTTTTTCTCAGACTAACCACCATTATGCTGAGAGGTAAGGGATATCTAATACTAAGTTAAGAAATGTAAGAAGTGGTATGATTTATTATTTCCATGCTGGAAAACTAGAGTATTGATCTATCTGAGATATCTGAGATATGTAGAGATGGTAGCTTATATGTTTCTCAAGACCTGGTAGTTGGAGAAAGTAGAGAAAGAAACAGCTGACATGTATGTGTGTGTGTGTGTGTGTGTGTGTGTGTGTGTGTGTGTGTGTGTATGTGTGATATACAGGGAACTGAATCCAGGAGTGCTCTATTTTCTGAACTATACCCTCAACTCTTTTTTTTTTTTTTGAAACAGTGCCTTGGTAAGTTATCCTGATCTGGCTTTGAACCTGTGATCCTCCTGTCTCAGACTCCTAACTACTGGGATTACAGGCATCTGCCACTACCACATCTAGGTACAGAAGATGATTTCAGACTGAGTACTTACTTCTTTTATTTGTTTACCCCCACTCCCTTCTCTGTGACATTGACATTGACTTTGCTTATTAATGATTTCCCTGGCCCAGCCTCTTCTTTCTTCTTTTCTCTTTCTTCTTTCTTCCTTTTCTTTCTTTCTTTCTGTACTGGGAGTGGAACCCAGGGGCTTTTATACTTCTGGGATATACTCCCAGACCTATTTTATACTATATTTGGAAACAGGGTCTCACTACGTTGCTGAGAGCCTCACTAAGTAGCTGAAGCTGGCTTCAAACCTATGCTATCCTCCTGTCTCAGCCTCCCAAGTGCTGGGATTACAAGCGTGCGCCACCACGCCTGGCTTTGGCTCAGCCTTTTCTGTGTATATATATAATTGTTGCTTGTTAGCCATTCTAGAAAAACACAATGCGCATTTAGGTATATAAACTTTTGTGAACATTAGGAACTCATGCTTAATTATCTGCCACAAAAATACGGAAACAGTATTTTGGAAACAGTCTTAAAATAGGTGTGTGTGTGTGTGTGTGTGTGTGTGTGTGTGTGTGTGTGTGTACTGAAAGAGAAGAACAAGAAAATTTTTATTCCCATCATTTGATTTTTCTGAGGCAAAAATATGTCCCATGGTTCCTTCTCAGTACTTTCTTAACTAAAAGAGTAGTTTAAAATCTTTCTCCAGCTGGGTGTGGTAGCACAGGCCTGTAATCCTAGTACTGGGGAGGCTGAGACTGGAGTACAGAAGGCTTATGGACAGTGTAGCAATTTAGTAAGGCTTTCAGGAAAATAGACCCTGTCTCCAAATAAGAAATAAAATTGGTCTTGGGATGTAGCTTGGACGTAGAATGCCTCTGGGTTCAATTCCCAGTACAACAAACAAACAAACAAAACCAAAACAACCTTTTTCTACTGTGTGCGAGGGTTAGAGGTACTGGGGATTGAGTCCAGGGACATTCTACCCTTGAACTACACCCTAGCCATTACTTATTTATTTATTTATTTACTTATTTATTTATTTAGAAACAGGGTCTCACCAAGTTACTGAGAATCTTGCTATGTTTCTGAAGCTGGCCTCCAACTTGTAATTCTCCTGTCTCAGCCTCCCAAGTACTGGGATTACAGGTGTAAGCCACCACACCTGGCCTTTTCCCACTCTTTAAAACAATTCAGTAGGACACATACTTCCCTTCCCCCAGATGATCATTGTGAGCGATCGAATCCATCCTGCTATGCACTACAGCAGGGGTTTGTAGGTGGCAGTCTCCAGGCAGGAGAGGGAATGGCCGGTTCTTCTTAAGGTTTAAGAAAACATGAAAACCACAAAGAATGTTTGAAATTATTTTCTCTTGGTTGGTGGGAGAGATGCCTTTCCTCAAGGAAAATACCTTAGGCCAAGACAAAGCCATATTCATTCACAATATACTGTTCAGCAGTTTCACAGACATTTTATATGCTTTCAGTGAAAGTATTTCACCTTTCTAGGAACATTTATAAGCAAAATGGAACAGGAAGACAGGCAGAGCATAAAGGGCTAGAAAGAGTTAATTAGGCCAAAGGCAAGGGCAGTTTAGAGATGCTGATTCCAGTACACTGAAAGGAGAGCAGTCAATGTGGATGTGATTTTTGTCTAGGGGTCATTCAAGAGCACCTGGCTGGCTTTATTTATAAGGCAATTGTCAAATCAATCTGTAGGATATGCATGAGGCGAAACGCAGAGGTGTAGTATTATTCTAGATCATCTGTAACTTTTCAAATGCAACCTTCATGCTGAAATTCCAGGGAAAATGTAAATGACTCCAATAAGGAAACCTGTCAATCAGTTGAGTGTGTTTATTTATTGTCCCCCTGTGCCAGGCACAGTTCTAGCCAATAAGAAATGATACAAAATAAAGAATAGTCATCATGCTTACAGTCTCCAGAGAACAAGTGGATTAAAATTGCAGACACACACATACACTCACTGTGGGTGGTCAGGGAACTCAACTATGGATATGCAGCAACCTCAATTAGAAAAACTTACAAAACGGGAAAGACCCAAGAATAATAGTATATCACAAATTGATTAAAATGGATTTTTAATGCATGTCTTTTAGATTCCTCATGATGATCAAAGTTATAACACTCGTCCCTTCCCGCTCACGAGTTTACAAAATACTTGTGGAACATATTTGTTGTACAATTATTGATTCCTACTGATGTCGAGGAGCTGTTAAGAATAAAATAACAAGGCTCGTGTCCATTAAACTGCAAATTCCTTAAACTCAAAGACAGTCTTTTTTTCCTTTAGATCCAGCATTCTGAAGACTGAAAAAGTAAAGGGGTAAGAATAAAGTACCAGAAGCCAGGTGTGGTGGGGCATACTCCCAGTACTTGGGAGGCTGAGACAGAAGGGTTGCAGGGTTGAGATCAGCCTACAAAACCTAGCAAGGACCTAAAAGGGCTCAGTGGTTAAGTTCTGGGATCAATCATCAGTAACACACACACACACACACACACACACACACACACACACACACTGAACAAAGAGGACTCTGGCAAAGATTTCAGAGAGAAGGGGAGGTAAGCCCAGTAGAATATCTTATTTTATATTAAATTTTTCATGGCTGGGAATTGGACTTGGGGTCTCCTAGCCACTAAGCACATGGTCGACTACTGAGCTACACCTCCAGCCCTCAAATTTGAAGAAGGAAACAAACAAACAAACAAAAAAAGACTAGCATATTCCAAATGGTTGTGGGGCCCAGCCCAAGCATACCTGTAGTTGGGTTGTTTCCATTGATTTAACAAAAGCTTGGGTGATACTTGACTTGGCTGAGGTCCACTTGCTTGATAATGTTATTTTTTGCAGTTTGATATTTATTGCACCCCAAAGCTTCATTTTGTCAGCTTTCTGACTCTGTGCTTAGGCCTTCAGCACTTTTCTGCCTTTCTGCTCCTAGATGAGGAGGGCATGTTGGCACTGTCACAGACATACACATGGCACCAGCACAGACCCTGGCTATGTGAAGCCTTCTGCCCTCTGCACAGCCCTCCAGGTCGGCCTGGGCACCCACCACGTGGGGCTTTAGTGCTATTCACCCATCTTGACATGCAGGCCAAAGGTAATCAGGGGTTCTGACAGCCTCTTTCGCTGAAGGCTGTGATGTAGGAAAGTCTCAAAGCTACGGCAAACAAGGGTCCATTCTGAGTGTTCCTAGACTCAACTCAAGAGTCCCACAACCATTGAATGGTCTTGGAACAGGAGGTACTTCACCAGGACAGAGCCTTTGGTGTTTTGGAGTGTTCGCCAGCTCCCAGCACAGTGCTCCACACGGTGGGCGTTCAACACACTACTGTAATTGTCGAGCTATTTAGTTACTTTAAATATTTTGAGCATTAAAAAAAAAAAAAAAAACACCTTTTCCAGACACTCTCTGAATTCAGTTTCCTTTCCTCCTCCAGTGCTAAAGCTCTGGGCACGGGCGCTGGCACAGCCCCTCGGGGTGGGGGTCCCCTTGGAAGTGAACGAGGAGCGCCAGATCCGCAGGTCGGCTTGGCTGGGGTGGGGGGCGGGTGGGGTCCCTCCCGGCGGGCCTGGGGCAGCTCTGGGCCGGGTCAGCACCTGCCGGCGGCCTGGGCCTGGGCCGCGGGGGGCGGGCGGGGGCGGCGCGGCGCCCTCCCCCGGCTCCCCTCCCCCGGGGGTGGGGCGCGGGCGCCGAGCGCATCTATTGGCAGCCGCGTGATGGATCGGGCCGCCCGCCCGCGCCCCGCCAGCCCGGCCAGCGCGACCCCGAGCGGCCCGGCCGACAGGTGCGCCCCCCGCCCGCCGCCCCGCCCCGCCGCGCCGCCCCGGGTTGCTTTAAACCTTGGGAAACTGGTTCAGGTCCAGGTTTTGCTTTGATCCTTTGCAAACACTGGAGACACAGAAGAGGGCTCGAGGAAGAAGTTGTGCATGGGATTATGTGGAAACTACCCTGCGAGTCCCGGCTGCCAGAGCGGGCCCGGCGCGTCCCCCCCAGCGCAGCCTCGCCCCGGCGGCCCTGAGCGCCCCGCCGCCGAGCCCTCGCCCCGCGGCCCAATGCTCCTCCTCGGGCTTCTCCTGCTGACATCCGCCCTGGCCGGCCAGCCCCGCGGGACTCGGGCTGAGTCCAGCCTGAGCAGCAAGCTCCAGCTCTCCAGCCCCAAGGAGCAGAACGGTGAGTCCCGCCCGCCGCCCGCCCCTGCGCGCTGGGCCCGGCGGCGGCGCCCGGCCTCGCCGCCGGGCTCCGGGGGGAGCTGGAGTCGGCCGGGGCTGCAGCGAGACCCAGAGCCGGGCCGCCGCGGTCCCGAGCCGGGGCGGGCGTCCCGCGCCGTCGGGGCGAGCGATCGCGGCGGGGTCCCGCGGCGCCAGAGTTAGAAGTTCAAGAACTGCGTCTAAAATCCGAAATGAATGAGTCTTGGCGTGTGCAGCTTTACTCGGAGTTGTGTTTGCGTGTGGGGTATGTGTGTGGGGGGGACTTCAGGAAGTGTATCAACCGCATTAATTGAAAACACTCGAGGTGGAAAGATATCAATTAATCAATAAGTAGATAAATATAGAGGTCAAGAGGCTGTGTGGACGTTCTTAGGAGAAATGGGAAAAAAGTACTTTTCTTGTGCTCTACTTTTTTTTTTTTTTTTTAAACGTGCCTTTGTGCTCCGAAGCCCTATTTCGGGTGGTGTGTTTTTTTGTATGTGTTAGTGAATGACTGCTATTTTGTGTGTGCTGGAAACGACTTAATCCTGCATAGGAAATGAGAATTACTTTCAGCTTTCAAGTGTACCTGAAATGTTTAGAAAACTCTCAAATGCAAGTTCCCCTGGGCTGGGATTGCACAGAGCTGGAGAAAGGCTCCTTTCATAAAGCCAGGGAAGCTTCGGGGTGTGTAATTTGCTTAGCCTCTGAACCCCATACGATTTACATCATTCAATTTCTAAACTCTCTTTTTCTTGATCTACCATTATGAAGTCATTTTTGAGAATCCTTTGTGAATAGAAATTGTATCCTGCACATGAAACCACAATGTCAGTGCAGGCTGTCTAAAATTGGAATATTAAACACTCCTTTTACAAGTGGTGGCTCTGTTATTTGGAAAAAAGTGCACATGCTTCCCTGCTCTGTGCCATCTGTTTACAACGCAGGGATGCAATCACTTCTCCAGCCAGGTGAGAGGAGCACAGACAGCACACCTGGGGCAGCAGAATGAAGTGGGCGCTACTTTTAAGTCAGGGTGACTTTACTAATGGGGGTGTTTCCGAGCTTCGACTCTACCTTTGAACTGTACAGAGTGCTCACCTTTAAGAAAGCACAGAATGTTTTAGAGTACAAAAACAGGTAAAGTAGATATTCCTGGGATGTTATTTGTATTCGTGGCGTGTGCACCAAGACTTAGAATCACATTTATCAGCCACTATTAATGTGATTGCTTCTTGCAACTTGCTAATGAGATGGCACATGGCACCTGCAGGCTCTTTGACCTGCTGATCAAAGGGCAGCCTAAGGATCTACCCCTAGTCACTGGACCTGCAGCAGCCAGGAGAGGTGATCAAAGGAGCCAGAGCACCAGATGTACCTGGCAGGAAGGAGAGCAGACCAACCTTTGTTCTGTTTTATGCAAAATAAGTATCCCCTTCAAAATATTGCTTCTGACCAGAGGAGTCTCCATTATGACCATAGCGCACAATATTCCTGGCTTCCCTTTTGTGTCTCTTATTGTTTCAGTCGCATATCATGTCTCCTCCTGCCATGTCTTGGCATCTCCTGGATTCCCTTGCTACCTGTGCCTCTCTCTCTCCTCTCTTTGTCGCTGTCTCTTGCGATCTGCATGCAAGCATCCCTTTGCAATGGGCTCCAGAGCTTTCAGGCAGCCTCCAGTCCTTGGCCACTTTGCCCAGTGGGTTCACACCCTCAGAAGAGATGAGCTCAGTAAGCCAGCCACATACATTCTGTTGCCATCTGGGGCTGGACCATTTCCATTCCTAAGATCCATGATGCTAAAAATAGCCTGGCAGTTTCCTAATCTGTGGGCAGAGGATTGGGCTATGTTTAGCTCCTGGACAGTTGGCGGCAGGAAGTTAACTAGAAGTAGAACTACTCACCTTGTAGTTTTTAGCCTAAGGAGAAATGGAGCCGGCAGGCGCTAGGGGGCAATATAGAGCTATTTTTCCTGCACATGCTCAGGTTGATTTTTTATGCTTCATGAAGGTTCCAGGATTTGAGGATAACAGGTGGGTACTGAAGAAGATCCCCTGGAATGTGGCCGGATTTACTGGAATAACAACGTCTTCTTTTTCCTCTTCTTCAACTTGAAACAATTGCATTCCCTTTTGGGGGTACTTTTTGGCGCTTGTATTTAGTTAAGGTTCATTTTTGATTGTCTATTGCTCCCTGGGTTTTGATGATTACTTTTGTAAGTGCAGACTCTCCCTGAGGAGACCACGTGGAAAACGCCACAGGGCCCAGTGTTTGCCTTGTATCCTTTTGTGAATGTTCTTCCCTGTGCTAAATAGGACATGTCCAAGTGGATAGGCTGTGATTGTAAGAGCTCTCCTCTGCTCTTAAGGGTTCCTGCCCATGACACTCCTACTCCTGAGTAGCTCAAACTCTCAGATGATGTTTGGTCAGTCGGATTACTAGGCCTCTTCAATTTCATATTAGATTGGTGTCATAAATGAAATCGATTACTATAGTTTTGCCATTGCCAATGCTAAGTATCTGAATTTAGATGGGTATATGTGGATGTAATTAAAAATTAGAGACAATGTCATTTACCTTATTATCACTTCTCTGGATTTTGACCTAATACAGGATTACAACTCTTGTCACTTTGCTGTAAAAATGGCTTTATCTTATAATAATATATGTTGCCTTTTGTAGTATTGGCTACTGAGCCTGGGGCTTCACACATACTAGGCATGTGCTCTACTTCTGAGCTACCGCCCCCCAACCCTGATTCTTCCTTCTAAAACTTATTTTAAAACTGAGCACTCACATGTAAAACAAGGCTCTTCTGATTTAAGGGAAGCGATAAAAAGAGCACTTATTTGTTTTGAAGGCTTCTGGCTGGGTGTCTTTGGGAAAATATTAATATCAATGGGTATGCATTTTAGATGGTAATGTCTGACATGAAATGATTAAGTTCTGGGATGGTGCTTCTGAGTTGAAGTGGAAGGAATTATACGTGCTCATAAACAAGACAAAACAAAGCTTATTTTGTCCTTTGCATGTAGCCCAAGTCAATGACCATCTCAGAGTTGTTAGAATAATGCATCTCCTACCTTGTGTCATTGGTGAGTTTAATTCACCCATAACTTGAAACATTCTTCTTTTCATATTTTCATTATAATTTGAGTGGGAATTTGCCTCTATTACTTAGCATTAGTCATATGGTCATTCATTATTTTATGTGCCCTCTTCTTTAAGGGCTTTTTCTGGCCTGTGGGACAATCAACTTTGGGAACCATGGCCCCCTGGCATGCCTGTTTGCCTGCGTCGTGTGTTAATTTTCAGCCCTCCCTTTTTAGTGCCAGCCCTCTCTTCCTGTAGCTTCCAGTGTGTCCACCCCCAAGTCCCCACTCATTTTAGGTGGCAACTTCAAGGCTCTTTCATTAGTGAATAGATAATCAGATCTTTAGAATAGTCCAGCACTTAAAGCTCTGACTGAGGGCTAAGGGGACTTTCCTGCAAGTTAGTCCATAAGTTTTAGTGCTTGCTTGACCTTTGAGACATTAATTTTTGTTATTTAGAGGCTTTCTTTTTAAAAACTTCCTCCTAGTTTTCTGCTCTGTTTGAGAGTGTTGGGGAAGTTGAATAAAGTACCATTATGTAATGATGAATTTTGTTTTTTACAATAGTGATTAAAAAAATCTTATATGGTAATTTTTTTCTCCCTACCAACTGTTATCTTCTGTATTTAATCTGATATGCTTTATATTTAACTCTAAACCATGTTCAGAAGGTATGAAAGGTCTGGAGAAAATTTCAGGGACTAGTGTGTAATTTGTTAATTACTTGTAAATAGATATTAGAACCCCACATTAAGCCCTCCCCAGGAGTGCCATCCTATTAAGCTTTGTCTTATGTACCCAAATTTAGATTTGATACTAGGGATTGAACCCACGGACAATCTACCTCAAGCTACATCTCTATCCCTATTTTATCTCACTGAGTTGCTCAGGGTTTTGCTGAGTTTTGGAGGCTGGCTGAGAACTTGTAATCTTCCTGTCTCAGCCTCTCAAGTACTGGGATTTTCCTCCACCATTTTCTCCAACTGATTTTATATTATTTTTTTTCAAATTTCCTTCTCCTTTCTTCAACTAAGCTGTTCAGTGTTCAATTTTCAGTTGTTATGGTGGAGTACTTACTACCATACCGACTGTTAAAATATTGAACTATTTCCAGTGGTTGAAAAGGAGCTAATGCCACTCCTCCAGGACAGATGGACTGACTTTCCCAAGCTGCAATGCCTGGCTTAACTCAGAGCCTCTGGACACTTCTTCATCTGGCTGTCTCCATCCTGACTGACCAGTGTTCCTGCCACACTGAGACCTAAGCATTCTGCCACTTTTAGCTGTGGACAGTTTGGTTCATATTGGCGGTTCAAACTCCTATCTCTTCTCCTCCCTTTTAGGCAGCTCAGGTACAGCCCACGACTGGAAGGAGCTGGAGTAGGGAATGGATATGACTTCTCTTCAGACTTCTCCCTACTGCTCTTTTCATCCTCACTTCTCAAGGACTGGGCCAGAGAGGAGAGGTGGTGTGGTAGACATGGTGCCCAGGGCATGGGATGCAATGCTGGTTGGTTTATTTCTGCTGTCTGGCTTGCCAGCCACTTTTACGTGGTCATGACTTCCTGTCATCTATATGAAATGGATCACCTTCTCAAAGAGGTCTTTTTTTTTTTTTTTTTTTTTTTTTTGATACTGCAGACTTTGCCTAGGGGCATTCCACCTCCAAGTTATACCCCTAGCCCTTTTTATTTTTTTGTTTGGAAACAGGATCTTGCTAGGTTGTTAAGAGTCTCACTATGTTGCTGAGGCTGTCTTCAAGCCTTTGATCCTCTTGTCTCAGAATCACAGAGGTTTTTTTTTATCATTCAAAGTCACCTCTTGGTCTTATCATGGTTAATTAATTGCACAGCACCACTCTTTGATATTTCTATTTTTCTTTCTCTTTCTCTCTCTTTCTTTCTTTTGCGTTTGAAAACAGGGACATTCTGACATTCAACCTTCTAGTTACTCCCCCAGCTCTTTTTATTTTTTATTTTGGAACAGCATCTCACTGAGTTGCTGAGGTTGTCCTCAAACCTGTGGTTCTCCTTGCTTAGCCTCACAAGTACCAAGATTGCAGGTGTATGTACACCATTATACCTGGCTTCCTGTTGTTTCTTAATGCTTATATTGTATACTTATCCTCCCTATTCCTACTAAGTCTCGAGAGCATGGGCCTTGTCTGACTTGCCTTCTGCAGGAGCTAAAACACCAGGGACAGAAAGGCATACAGTATGTGTCTAGTAAATGCCCACTGGGTGGTTTTGAATGGAGTGCTCTATTAAAGTAAGACTATGATGTTCATAGTAACTGCAGGCTATCTCTGAAGGTGTCAGCTTTATATTAGAGTTTCCACATTGTTGGACCTTATTCATAAGAAGATAAACTTGGTAGAAATGGGATGTGCCAATCAGGGCACTATTTTATAATCTTGGTAACCATATTATGTTACCCTGTGAGCGTGTACCAACCAACCACTGGGTTCTATCTCCAGTACCACACACACACACACAAAGAAGAATATATCAGGTATAGCAGGATGTTTCAGAGAATGTTGGCAACAATACCATAGAAATTAATACATAATTATATCTAGTGAACTCAAGAAACAGCTTATTCTTCTGAGTGGAGTTAGTGATTTTAAATATTGTTTGTATTATATAGGATATTTTATTTGAAGGTTAACATTTCTCTTCAAGGTAAAGAGCATCTGAAAATAAATTCATAATGATGGACTGTGATGGATTGGAATGGTTTGCCTAAAACTATAGGTTAGCCTTTTAAAAATTTAATTTGTGAAGTTCCTAAATCTGAAAACAAAAAGCTAAAATTTAGATAATAATAATTATATTCATCATTAAAGCCAAATTTTTCACAGTGAGATTTTTCAGCATTAACTCATGTCATTTTTTTCCTTTAGGAGAATACATTTTAAATTTAGGTTAGCTAATTTTATCTGTCCAGTATACTTTCATTAGATTTTTTGTGTCATCTTCAAAAGGTTGTTTCTGGTCCCCTGGTGACTATACTATTTCCTTCTTGGACATTTCTCCTGTGTTTAAACCAAACCATCCTTTGTCAGGCTGACTTCACTAATTTTGCTTTCTTGGTGTTCTGCATAATTACTCTTATTTCCAAGCGATGATGTTTTGAACTTGGCCTTACACATCTAAAATAATAGTTGAGTCATTTTCAATCAGTTGTGTTGGGTTATTTGAGGTTTTGGGGGGTCAGAGGCAAAGTGGAAGTCTGGTTCCTAGAGGGAAACCAACACCTCCAAACTGCATAAGGCACACTGGTGTAAATGCAGGGGTACATATTTGCATTGCTGCTCTGTACATGACACTGATAAACCAGTGAGAGACACTAGGAAGGACTTAGAAGTGGCAATATTTATTTATTTATTTATTTATTTATTTATTCGTTCATTTATCTATTTGGTGGTACTGGGGTTCCTGGAAGCCCTTCTACTTCCAGGCTACACTCCCAGATCTATTTTTACATTTTTATTTGGAAACAGGGTCTCCTAATCCAGTGCGCGAGGCTGGCTTCGAACCTGCGCGATCCTCCTGTCTTCGCCTCCCAAGCGCGGGGATTACAAGCGTGCGCCACCACGCCCGGCAGAAGTGGCAATATTTAGATGCATTCTTTGGGAGTAGTTGGATGGGTCACATGTGTCTACATGAGCTTGGAGTTTTGCAGAGCTTAATGATTCCCCAGGATTGCCTGTTAGGTGCCTCATTTGTTCTTAGTGTTTGCAGATAGTATACAGTTTATCTACAAACATCCCCACGAGGTATTCAGAAAAGCAAGAAGCTTAGCTAAGTTCCCACAGCTGGTAAATATTTCAACCAGGGGCTGACTTCAAGCCAGGACTGAGAGCCACGTGCCTCTTCCTTTATAAGTCAGATGGTCTAATGTTTTATTAGAACATTGCTTTCATTCAGCAAATATTTATGAGCATGTGCTGTATGCTAAAGCTCTGCCTTGGTGCTGGGTACATGAAGAAGATGTAGCCCTTGGCCTTGAAAGCTCAGTGTGAGAATTCCAGATCCACCCTTCACCTGGTGATCTATTAGTTTTGTGCTCAAAATTCTATGGGAGCACAGGGTATCCCATTTCATTTTAAAAAATTCTCTGTGGGTTTACTGAATGGTCGATTTTGCCTGAACAGGAAGATCAAGAAGAAAACTTCAACAGAGAGGAGGTGACTTAGTTTGAAATGAGTTTTTGATTGAAAAAGAGGAAGACATTCTACATAGAGGGAATAGGCTGAACGAAAGAACACAGGCACAGAGAGGCCTGTCATGGAGCAGAGACAAGAAGACTCCAGAGTGGAAAGGGCTAGAGATGTCTGGGGCTTCTGTACTTGAAGGCCCCGATGCTCTCTGAAATGTGTGCTTCCTTGCTCAGGGTAGGGCTGGCAGTAAACAGAACAAAAGAAAACGTTGTCTTACGTTTAAGATTCAGTCAAAACCCATTGTTTTCATTTACTTTCTAAGAGGCATACAATAACACAGTTCTGTTTTGGCATGTGTAGTTTGCTTCTTGCTGGAATTTTCCTTCAGTCCTGGCTTGCTTGGAAGTTCTGGACAGGTGAAAAGGGAAGGCTGTGTGGCCTCCGTTGCTTGCACATAATGCTGTGAGCCTGTGTTCAAGTCACTCCATATTGTAAGCACAGAACTTCATTCACAAATTGGATGGCCTGCAGGACAAGGCTCCTGGGAACAGAAAACTGATAAAAGGAAGGTAGCTTCCAGCACACTGAATTAGCATAATGATAATTTTATTCTGCAATGGAAACAACAGCCTTAACATATTTAAGGGAGAGGACTTCAAGTTTAGTGTAATATTAATTCCTCTGAGGTTACTTTACATTGAGTCACTGCCTCCTTTCTCCAGTGAGGTCCTGACTAGTCCTTTGCATGCGTACAATATTTTGTGATATTTGAGGATTTGAAATGATTGAACTCTGTGGGTGGATGTGCTAAGTTGATGCCATGCCATTTTCTTAAGCTATACTGTTTGAGTTCTAGAAAACCCTTGTTCATGGCAGATACTATTTTAAGCATTTCAGTGTTTGCAAGATAGAGGTAGGCTTCTATGATTAATATGCTTCGCTGACCATTGCACCCGCCCTTGGAGTCACTACAAAGATGAGAACCTATCAACAACAGACTTTAAACTCATGTGGTACTTATCTCATGTTGTTTCTGGCAGTTATTTTTTGCTCGCTATTTATAAGGACATCTGTCTTTATCAGTCATATTATTTATTTTTTCCCCACTAGGGAATGAATCACAGCTTGCTTCCAATACTGCCACACATATTCATAATCTGGATTCATTAACAATGCAAATTGGGAATCATTAAAGCATTCTAGCTTCTTTTTCTGTGGCAGTAGGCAATGTTTAAAGTGAGTGTACTAAGAAGGAACTTTTGCTTCAAAAATGTTAACAAATGAGAAGAGCCACCAAGTGTCGCAGGCTTGTAATCCCTGTACTTGGGAGGCTGACACTGGAGGATTGCAGGTTCACAGCTGAGGCTTTCCACAACCTAGTGAGACCCTATTTCAAAATAAAAAATAGGGTTAAGGGTATAACTTGGAGGTAGAATGTCCCTGGGTTCAATCCCCAGGAACAAAAACAAAAACAAAAACAAAACAAAGAAAAGAAATAAATTTTGAGTTTCTTACTGGGTTTGAAGAGATGGGTGATGGTTACTGTGCATTTCTGATGTATCATGCTTTAAACCAAGATGTAGTTTGTATTCATCATCATTGTTAGAGCTATAATCAAAAAGACTTGACTACGTAGCTTAGAGGAAGGAAAGTTTATTAGGTCAGGGTTTCAGGGTTCAGTCAATGTGAGGTCGGGGACATGCTTGTGGGAAGCAGAGAAAGAGAGAGTACAAGCCTTCCCTTCCACATCCTGGAGTCTGGAAGCAATTGAGGGAAGGAGGGAGAAGTGGAGGTACCATATGTAATCCCCAAGGCTGCAGCCCCAGGGGCCCTTTCTCCAACCACACCCTACCAGCTCAGTCTACCATCCAGATAAATTCTTTTCCATAGATTTATCTACCACTGAGATTACAACTGTCATGAATTAACTATATCAACCCTGAATATTAATAAATAAACTCTTTAGGGGATATCTAACTATAACATGGTGACAGGTAAAGTACAGATTGTTTAAGAACAGGGAAAACACCATAACTCCACAGTGACTTAAAGTGTGACTTTTCGTTAGATTACCCCTTCAAAGGGCAGATAAAATTTCACCTGGGGGCTGGAAATGGAGCACAGTGGAAGAGTGTGTGTTTTGCATGGCGAGTGCCCTGGGTTTGATTTTCAGCACCAAAATAAAAAAAAATAAATAAAAGTTTGGCTGGGTTTCTGGTGGATATGTGAATAGCATAAAAACAAGAAGGATAATCCTGGTATGAAAAACACGATCTCTGCATCCATAGGCAGAGGTGGGGTACCCTAGATGCAGACCTCCTCTGCTGGAAATATGTTGATGTTGTTGATAATAAAAGTATTAAGGGATACTGACTTTATTTATGAACAAAAGCACACTATTTATTGAGCTCTATGTGAAAATGAATTGCCCCTACCATAAAAGAAACTAGACCTTATGGGTTCACATAGATCTTTGCTTTGTGTTGGTCACCAACACAAAAGTGTCTTGAATGCAGAAATCTAAAAATAGCAGTGTTTTCCAAGTCAGAATCTGGCCAGAATATTGAGAGATTCTGAGTCTAGAAATCTAATTGATAAAAAGTAACTCTTTAGAAAGTGGTTTTCATGAGAATATTAGCAGACTTACGGATTAAAGCCAGGATTAAGAATGTAAAATTAGAAATTAAATCATCTCTCTGCTTTTAAAATAAAAATGTTTTTCTTCCTGGTAGAAAATTTATTTTTAATCTGTACCGATAACTTTTAATAGGTATCAGTTGGGCACCCCATTAAACTAACTGCTTTAAAATGGCTTCCTTTTAAAACTAACATTTACATCCTAGGAAATCAATTAGGATGTCTGGATTTCACATTTCCCGTGCAATCTTCCTTTGCAGTCATTTCTGAATGATTAACCTACCATAGCAAAACACTTCGAGGTGCAAATCTTCTGGAAGAAGTGCAAATGCTATACTTTTACTTGGAAAAATGGAAAAATTGAACATATTTACTATACCTGCTGAGCATTTAAAACTGCATAAAGCACAGGAAATACTTTTGGTGCATGGGAATGTGTGGTGCTTCCAAACTACAAACATTGTTCTGAACATGGTCCCCGGTAGTGGTGAATTATATGAGACCACGTCCATCTAAGGAAGGCTTGTTTAACAACTTGTGGTTCTGGGGCTCATTCAAACACTCTTAAACAAAATAAAGGGAATGGATGTAATAACTTCTTTATGGAAAGGCTATAAAAAGCTACAGGGCCATGTAAACAAATTGGGTCATTTACTAGATGTTTAAGTGATAGATTTGCAGTCCCAATTCAGGGATATGTATTATGTTTTATAGGATCGTGTCTATATTCTACCTTGAGAATGAGGTTGCAAACTCTTGTGTTTGTTGTTTATTTTTGGCTAGTACATTGAACCCAATCTTGTGCAGCTTGAAAATACAACTAAAATTTTGACCATGCACATTTATGTTCACCTTTGAAAAATGGCTAGAATCCCATGTGTGAAAAGTTGAATTGACCTGAATTTTAGTAGCACTGGGTTTTGTTCAAGGAAAATATGATGATTGAAATTGAAATTTTCCTTCTGGGCTCAGACATGTCTAAACTAATTGTAAAATAATTGTTCTGGCTTACAAGGGTAGACTCATAACTACAACTATGTAAAGTAGAAATCCAACAACAGTTATGATTTACAGTTGCTGTAACTCTGCCCATTTTGTAATAAAACCACTATTATAACCAACCTCATGTGACATTCATTTGTCTTGCTAGAGAACTAGACAATACATTCTATTCCAAATTGTCTTGCTTTTAGGAGAGCCATTTTATTGCATTAGGATACCAATTTACCTTTTCTGAAATTGGGCATCAGGGTTGTGCCAGAATAGTCCAATAAAGTGAAATTTGTTGGGTGGAAATATGAAAATCTGTGGTGCTACCCATTAGTGGAGATGACCATTGCGAACAAAAGCCAGAAATAAATTTTGAAATTGAAGTGAGTAAAGGCTGCTAAATGTCTATGTTGATACCGTAACATTTCTTTATTCTGGAACTTCTCTGGATCCTGGTTGGCTCATGTGGTCTTAAAGGAAGTGATTGTGTAAGAAATCCTTAAAATCAATGAGCTTTTCTAAGTTTTAAAAATGGATGGCATCATACCATACCGGCAACTTTTAAGTGTTGCCGCTGGAAGTTTGGCAGCAGAGAAAACTGCTGCAGCTTCAGAGGTTTAAAAAACAACAGACAATGGCAGATATTATAGTTTCTGCATACAGTTACTTGCTATTTCCTTTTCTTTTTCTTTTTCCTTTTTTAAATGAGTAACTTAGGGCTAGACAGCATTCAGTCTATGAAAAAACTTAAAATCTTCCTTTAAATTGGATTCTTTGTCATCCTGAAAGCAACAGTTTACATCTTTGTGCCTTAGGTACTTATTTAGTACCTTTATATAGTTAGTTGTTTATTATCTAAATAAAACCCCTTTGATTTAGGTGTATACCACAAATTGACAAAAGTTCCTGCCTGAAATTGTGAGGTGCTGTAGAAGATTCAAAGTTGAATTAGACTCTGTGTTAGTTTTCTGTCACTGTATCAAGTGCCTGAGACACCTCAGGAAGATTAAAGACTTATTTTGGCCCCTGGTTCTGCAGGGTCTAGTCTATGACTGGGTGGCCCCATTGCTTTTAAGCCTCTGGTGTTGATGGTGGTGGTAGGGTATAGCATATCATGGTTGAAGCACATGGCTGAGCAAAACTACCTATATTATGACCCAAAAATGAAGGATGGGGGGAGGGGGAGGGGAAAAGGCTGGAGTTCCACTGTCCCCTTCAAGTGCATGTCTCCAGTGATCTAATTTCTTCCCAATAAGCTCCGCCTCTTAAAAATTCCACTAATTCCCATCAAGGCTGTTCTCGGGACCAAGCCTTCAACACATGGACTTTGGAGGGACTTGAGGTCTGAGGTATAGCAGACTGGGTTGCTGCCTCCAGGTAGTTAAAAGAGAAGATAAGATAGGGAGATAAGGACTATAAAGAGTAGAATGGGATGTGGTGTTCAGTGTGCATTTGAAGAAAGGTGGGGTTAGAGCTTAAGCCATTTGATGAGGCTGAGGAAAGTTGTTTGGGTTGAGGTATATTCTGAACAAAACGGTCTGGTAAGACGAGCAGCACGTGTACCTGCAGAATGAAAGGTGGGGGGACTTGGGGAGATGAGAACTCGGTGAGGAATTACACAAGGAAGTGTGGGAAATTCATGCAGTCTCAAGTGGTTTGTTTTGGCAGTGATTTCAGAAATAGATTCAGTGGGAGGTTTGTTGGGCATAGAAGGCACAAAAGGAAGCACATCTGTGTGTTATCAGCTACCCAGGTTGCCACAGGGTGAATTAAATCTGCTTTTTGATGGATGATTCAGGGAGAGGCAGAATAAATGGCACCAAAAAGGGAAGAATGAAGATAGAAAGCAAAGGAAATTGCACATGAATTTCCTTGCATGAAGGAGGCAGCAGAGGAAAAATAAATTGGTAAACCTAACAAAAAGGGCCTTGATGAACCAAGCATGGTGGCGCATGCTTGTAAACCCAGTACTTTGGAGGCTGAGACAGGAGGATTACAAGTTCAAAGCCAGCCTTGGCATCTTAGAGAGGCTCTCAGCAACCTAGTGAGACCCTTCTTTCAAGTAAGAATACAAAAAGAAGAAATAAAATTGAGTGAGCGGGTAGCTTGGAGGTAAAATACCCCTGGTTTTGATCCCTAGGACCAAAATAAATAAATAAATAAATAAATAAATAAATAAGAAAAGAAAAGAAAAAGAAAAGAGAAGGCCTGGAGGCACTTAGTAGAGGACAAGGAGAGAAAGATAATTGAATTTGGCCCATAGTATAAAAGATAACAGCGATTCAAGAATATGAGGACTAGTGTATAGCTGATGATTTTTTAATGTTGAGAGAAACAGAAAATTTCATTGTAACAGGGATGCAGGTAGAGGAATAGTTATGGTAGAAAGTGGGGAAGGGAGGTGTCACATATATAAAAGGAGGAAAATGATTTCTTTCTTGACTAGTTTTGGGGGTTTGGGGAAGAATCAAAAAAGAGGAAAAAGTTAAATACCTAACAAGAAAAAAAACTTGTGGCTGTAAATATTCTTGTGCTGTTGCTACTTGAATACGGGTAAGAAAAAATGGAGACCATTAGGCAGTGTGTTGAATGACTGTTGTCAGAGCTGGGCTCACCTGGTAGGGAAGTGGGAACTGGGTTTTGGAAGGAGTGAGTCTTGAGATGTTGACAAAGTGGGGGAGTGAGGGGAGGCAGGGTGAATTCCTAGCAGTGGAGCTGGAGAAACCCCTAGAATGATATTTTTAGTCCAACCTGATAACTATAGTAGAGATACAATCAATATGAAAGGAAGGATAACACAATAAATGTTTGAGGTCAGCCATCCACAGAGATACTTAGATGATAAATGGGATGTGGAGATGGGAAAGCGTGGGGTAGGTGGGCAAAGGAGATTCATGAATGCAGTGGGCAGGAAGGGACCTTTATGGGGAGAAGAGTGAAAATGGAAGAATGCATGTGAAAAAGGTACCTCTAAACCTGAGTTAGCAAGGACTTTCAACTTTTCAAAAGAATCAGAGATTAACAAAGCACGGTGGAAATTCAAATTAGATGACCAACTTGAATATTTTACTTTACCTTTCTGGGTCTGATGTCATTGCTCATGTTATCTCAGAAACCAGAAAAGGCTGGGGAAAGCACCACAAAGCTGCTTGGCTTCTGCTGTGAAGGGTGTAGTGTCTGTTGGATGCACCACTCAGTTTTCCACAGCCTGTTTTGTGTGAACATTGTAGGACAGGGATTGTATGTGCCTAGATTATGGGGAGGCTGACTTTATGTTTCTGCAATCACTGGGAACATGTCCATATAACTCTTCTTGATGGAAACTTGACTTCATTTACATTGCTTCTTTATTTTTTCCAGTGGAGGAAATATTTCCTAATCCAGGGTACATATCCCCCAAGACTATGGGGGATCACTCTTAAGTGATAGAGTTTTATAGTAACTTCCAATAGAAATACCAGAACAGTTGAGAAATGAGAGTGCCCATGCCTTGGAATAATTAAAACTCTAAGCTAGGTGTGGTGGTACTCAGCTGTAATCTCTCAGTACATAGGAGACTGAAATAGCTGGATCACAGGTTTGAGGCCAGTCTCAGCAACTTAGTCTCTGTTTTAAAATTATAAAATAGGCTTGAGGTGTAGCTCAGAAGCAGAATGCCCCTGAGCTTAATACCCAGTAACAAAACAAAACATCAGAATGTGAGAGGCTTGGATCTCTTCCCCCTGACCCAGGCCTGCGTGGGTCTGGATTCTGGCATGGGAAAGGTTTATGGAGGGCATCGAGGGGTTGAGAACCAACAGTGTCTGAGGGTTCCTAAAACAGCTTCTGGCCATTTCCCGTGATAATCTGCACGTGGGAGACATCTACGTCACTCTCACCTATGTTTTGAAGTCTGAGTCCTATTGGGCATCCAGTAGCATGTCTGCTAGAAAACTGTATAATTCTCATATTTTGGCTTGCTCTTAGCACTGTGAGTTTGAAAAAAACAGCTCAAAACTGGTAGGTTTTGTTCTGTATTCCTTCACAAAAATTCACAATGTATAACACAGTAAACAAAAGAAGCCCAGAATTATTATCAAACTAATAAGTGAATATAAACACTTCTATTTTTAGGTAAAGTAGATTTTAGGTTTTTAATTTCTGCATTCTCATGGTCATTATCCCAAGATGGGTGCTGGTTACCTGCAACCTTAACTGTGGCAGAAGTGTTTTTATTCTTCCTCCCATTTTCTGGCTTTCCCCATGCTCTCTCACGCCTACTGCATCATATAGAGGAGGTTAATTCCAGATGATCTTTCCACAGTGGAGTCTGTTAGTTTCTCCTCCCGTCAAGGGTGAATGGTGCCTCTCCAATGGGAATGCACTCACAGACCACCTGGGGAGTCTATTAAATCCAGGTTCTGAGTTTGCGGGTCTCTGTGGGGCCCACGAGTGTGTAGTTGAACAAGCAAGCTCCCGGGTGATGCTTGTGCTGTTGGCCTGAGGACCAGAGCTGGAGTAACAAGAGTCTGCCTTGCTTTCCCAAGGTCTACTGGGACCTCCTCCCAGTCTTAGATCTGCACTTCCAGACTCCAAGCCATTGCCATTGTAACTCCTGGAATCAAGAAATCATGTCAGATAGACACCAAGTGTCTTTTGTTCTAATGCCCTTGTCATATTTGCAGTCAGGCAAACAAAATGTGTTATTTGTGTTATTGTTGTTCCTAATCAGTGTGGTCTGCAATACATTAGACATAGAGTCTTGAAGTCCCAAAGTTGGGAATTCCACCCCTCGGGGTCTAGGAGATGCTGACATGATCCAGGGGAAGGGCAGTAGTAGCCTCTGGTGCAATTGGAGAGTGTTGAAAAATAAGGGGGTGGTGGAAGTGTTCACAGGGAACTGAGTAATTATTTTTTTTTTCTGAAAAGAGTGCAGCAAGTCAGTAAATTTGGAATTTTATGCTTAGAATGCTGACGGAACCCAAGAATATTCTACTTCAGGGCAAGAAAGCCTTCTCATTTAAGTTGGGTCTTGAAGGATCATAAGGACTTCAGAAAAGGAGAAAGTTCTGAGTAGCAGGCATAGAGTTGTGAGACAGCACAGTCTATTTGAAACCACTGCTTTCTGGTGGGAAATAAGATTGGAAATTATTTGTTAGATCTGAAAGGCTGTGTTGGACATGCTGAGGGCTGTGTGCAGTTGCGTCCCTAAGATGGTAGGGCAGCATGGATGATTCAGTTGATAGATAATGTGCAGCTTTCTCTCATAGTTCCTAAAGCCTGTCTTTCTTCTTCTGTTAGGTCTTTCACCTACAAGTGCTTTCTACATTGGATTTCCATGACTTTGTGTCGCTTATTGTCCATAACTTTCAAGTGTCAGAAAGTAAAATGGTGATTAATCTTTAGCATAGAGCCCACTGGATGGTAGATCTTTTAAGTGAAAAGAAAATAGGCCACTTAAACCCCAACACAGGCTGTTCTGTGGTAGTGCTGGCATATGGGATCATAAGTCATCCTCAATGGTCTTTAGATGAGTCATATGCTTTATTTCACAACCAAAAGATGCAACTAATGTCTGGCTTTATTTTGAGGAACTAAAAGGGGATACACAGGAGGGCCTCAAACTTTCTGCTTAGACTAAGTAAAATTAATGTACAAAGGACGTGATGGGCAAATTATAATGATGACTGCTTAGAATGTTATTTCCTCAACCCCAAACAGAAATGTATCATTTCCAGGAAAATTATTTTTAAACTGAGAACTTTATGATAAATTTTATTGCAGTCACTTTATTATAGAGTATAGCATGACTGTCAAAAGCCCGTTTTTAATAATCTTAACTTATTTTTGTATTTAATTATTTTCCCCCTTTGTTTTTTTTTTCTTGCTAACATGAAATATAATTTATTGGCCTTCTTATTTTTAGTTTGTTTTTCTTTTTGTGCATTGAGATTTTTAGATTGACAACTCTGATTTATCCCCTGGATGGCAAAGTCTGAAAAAGTACATTTTTTCAAAGCCACTCAAAGGATACATTTTTTTTTTTAGAAAGCCAGTTTTCTTAGTTCTGATCATATGAGATTATGGGCAAGTAGTCCTTAGTTCTGGCATCTGGACAAAACAGAAGCAGACCCTGGAGAGAGAGTTCAGAATTCATGGCAGGAAGCACATGTTCAGTATGCCAATATTTATGGTGTCACAACAAAATTAAAACCATACTCTCTGCTATTTACACAAGTATGGTGCCCAGACTCAGTGTGTTTATGCCCATGTTCCTCAGTAAATTTCAGGCAGTACAAATGTTGGACGCATACGAGACGGGGGCATTTGTTTTCACATTCATTTTATTTCTCTGTGAGGGTGAGTCTATTGTCGCTTAGATTACTTTTTGAAGTCAGCTAGAATTAGAAGGAAAGACATTTAGCAGGGATGAAGGCTGGCTGTGTATATGCACATGAACTGTGTTCAGGCAATTCCATCTGCTTTTATTAATTCCTTAGTGAGGGCTAGTTAATTATTCATTATTGATAGTCAACATAGACTACTTCTTAGATGGATTCTTCTAAAATATATATACATACATACACACATATACACACATATATATATGTGTATATATAAATATATATACATATAAATATAATATAAATATAAATAAATATACATATATAAATATATATTTATATATGTATATAAATATACATATATATAAATATATATACATATACATATAAATACATATACATATATATGTATATATAAAATATATATGCATATATATATATATATATACACACACACACATACACATATATATTTGTGTCTTACTCATGCTCTTAGACAGCTTGAGTTTCACCCTGTTGGGAAGGACCAGACACACATACTTTTGGTAAGAAGACATATTTTATGTCTTTTTATGGCAATTTTTAAAGTATTACCATCTGGTAAATCTTTCAGAACAATGAAATGTCAGAAGCATTGTTGTGAGTACATCTTTTTTTTTCTCTTCTTTACAAGACAAAGGCATCTAGTAATATAAGTTATAATAACACTATTATGCCCTTGTATAGTAATGTAAGTGAGGAAAATGATACCAAATGCAGTGATATTATTAGAAGCTGGTTCTGTATAAAATAGCGTATCCCATTTGCTGGGGGCTGGAGGGGGTTGACATTTACATGTGAGCACATTCTTGGTGAGTCTTTTTTAAGTCCTTAATTCTCCCAGACTCCTTCTGATGCTCCCTTAGTGCATTCTAGAAAACTCCCTGGGTAGTAACCAGGTGGCTGAGTGTCTTTTAGTGGGGTGGCTATTTGATTTGGCCCTTTGAGAGATGGTCCTGAAACTCAGTGCCAAGTGAAAGTTTTTTTTTGTTTTGTTTTTTGTTTTAAACAGTTGGTGCCTGAAAGTGAGGACCTTTGTGCAAGGAGGGAAGCTTTCTCACTTGGAGGATAAAAGAAGAGTTTTTAAGAGTAATTCCTATGTGAGCAAATAAATAGATCTTGAATATGTAAATGCTTTTACTTACTGGATAGAATCCAAGATACTTAAGAAGTCACTTTTTTTTTAGTTTAGTAATTTAAACATTGTGCTTTGGCTTCTTGTTTATACTTCAAACATTTTATTATTAAGGTTTTCCCTCGCATTTACATAAACGACAAAAATCAGCATTTTTTCCTCTATAAATAATTGTCCACAACACAGATAAAAAGACAGTAAACTTTCCTGTACCATTCTTTACAGACTAATTAATCGGTGTTCTTTATGCCCAAGAATTTGAAAAGAATTACAGAGTTTTCATTGATCTTATGACTGTCTCTCTCTCTCTCTCTCTCTCTCTCTCTCTCTCTCTCTCATTCTCTCTCTCTTTCTTTCTCTATAGTGGGTACACAGTAGTTCTGTGCTACACCCCCAGCTTTTTTTATTTTTCTTTTTTTATTTTGAAACAGGGTCTTGCTAAGTTGCTGAGGCTGGCATCCAACCTGTGATCTTCCTGTTTCAGCCTCCCAAACACTAGGATTATGGCATGCAGCACCATTCTTAGCTTTTCTATATAATTTTGGGATTGAAAAAAAAATCACCTTACAGATTTCTCTGGGTGTTTAAGTCCAGTGTGTATTAATAAACAGCACTAAGGACATTCCGTTGGTATTTATCAGAATGTGTAGGGAGATCACTGGCTTTTGCAGACCATTACTGGATACATTTATTGTCTGTTTAGTGCTAGGAATCTCATCTAACTGGAAGTGTCTTGAGCTCCAAGAATTTTCTTCTGTTGTTTTACATGCTAGTCTAGCTGACAAAATCAATTTTCATATTTGTGTGTGATTTAGATCTTTGTGCTGTACCAAGTTAAAGAATAGCTCATATCTTAAAAAACATTAATAGATTTAATTTCCATGTTGTCAATAATCTCAGTGAATAACAAAAATACACTTGCATCAAAATGTTCTTTAAGGACATCTCTCTGATTTTCTACATACTGTTAAATATTGATATCTTCTTTATAACTTAATGACAACAAATGAGTATTAGCATTTCCTAGGAAACTTGGCAGTCTTCTCCTATGTCTGTATTTAATCACTAACCTCTCCTTTAGGATAACTTCATCAGTATTTTGTGACTTGGCACTCTTTGTTTCTGAGTATTTCATGAGCCTTCTGTTTGTTTAAGTCCAAAAAAGATGTTGGTAGAGTCAGATATTTAGCAAGAGCACTAGAAAAAATACTTGCTTAAGTGAAGTATGGGATATTCTTAAATTTAGCAAATTAATTTTTGCTGAATACATTGTCTTATGCTATAGACAGGGCATATTTTATTTTATTTCAGTGAACACGGTAAAAGGAGTTATAATCTTAATACAAAAATATGACTAATGATTGTAATTTTACCAATTTTGGGGAAGGAAATCTACAACAGAAGACTAATTCTGGGGAAGAGCAGATTTTTTTCCTTATCTGTGTAGGCATTTCAGTGGAAGGCTTTTTGCCCCTAAAATTTATGCTCGCCAGGGTTTTTACATATGGAACCTACTGGGGACTAAGTCTATCTGTGGACTTAGGAAAGATTTTATTTGATCCCTGTGCAGTGTGCCTTCCATAGAAAGTACATATTTTCATTTTTTGGATAATTCTTTTACCCTGGAGAGGTGATACAAGCTTGTAATCCCAGTACCTGGGAGGCTGAAACAGGAGGATGGCAGGTTCATGGACAGTCTCAGCTACTTAGCAAGGCCCTCTATAACTTAGTGAGACTCTGTTTCAAAATAAAGAGTAAAAAATAGGGCTGAGAGTATAGCTCAGAGGTAGAATGCCCCTGGGTTCAACCACCCGTACACAAACAAACAAACAAAAACCTCTTACTAGTACATTGAAATTATATATCATAGTGTGTTCAGAATTTTAATCCTTTTAACCAAATGAAGTGTGGGACTCCAGGCTCAGGTTTTACTTAAATTGAGAAGTATGTTTCACCTTTTGGCTAGCATAGCGTCACAGCTTAAGGAGGGCTCTGGAATAGAGGCAGGGGGTGTGCTCCTTTCACCCTCCTAGGCCCAGCTTAAGGTATTGGATGGATCAATATCTTGACCTTGAACCTGAGACCCACTTGGAGCCCATCTTAAACTCGTGCCCTGGGTCAATCATAGGGGAAAACAGCCCTTTCATCAGACTGCTTAGTTAACAAAAGCCTTGAGTACCCCACAATCTATTAACCATAACATGCATGGCTAATAGTAATCTCAGAATTAAAAAAAGCTGGTGCTGGCATTTTCACAAGAAACATCAATATAGTTCATTCCCTTTAAACTATTCGCTCATGTTGATGTAGAGGAAATGAAACCTTACAAGGAAATCTGATTTAATAAACCCACTAATAACTATGTTGCTTTGTACTTATTTGGAAGAAAACTTCATTGTGTAAAGTCACTGAAAACTAAGATCTCTGGGCTGGGCTGAAATATTTGTTGTTGCCATGAGAGACTTATTTTTCCTTTCCCCTCATTTATCTTCAGTGCCTACAACCACTTATAGCCACTTAGCAATTCAATAGTTATAAATATTTTAGAAATCTATGTATTTGTGAGTGTAAATTTTTCCTAATATAATACTGCTTTAAAATAGCTTATTACATCATGGGAAAGTGGTACAAAATTTTTTTCCTATCTCTTACATTTAGTAGCTAGGGCCTGCAAACTAAATTGACAAAACAAAACAAAACAAAACCCAAAACAAAACCCAAAACAAAAACAACTCCTCTGAAACAGCATTAAATAGAGAGAAATAAGGATTTTATGATTTTTTTTTTTTACATAAGCTGGGGCATCACAGAGAATACATGAAAATCTAAAGAAGTGGTTAGGCACATAGTTCTATATACCATTTTGATAAAGGATATTAATTCTGAAGAGGGCACTAGAAAAAAGAAAGGGGTTTGGACTTCTGTGGCTGATTGTTTTGAGAAAGTGACTAGGAAAGGTATGGGAAAATTAATGCTAGATAAGGGTTATCTTAATAAGGTCTGTTTGTACAGAGTCATCTTGGTACTGCCATTCTCTCTCTAGTGATAAGGGACAGTGTCCTTATCCTACGTGGGGGTTTGCCCCTTTCACAGAGGGACATTTATGTCCTATTTTAGTTACTGAACAGTGAACAGAGAACTTTTCCCACAGTATACATTCTCAGTATATCCTTGTGCTAAAGCAGCATATTTGAGGATGGTGTGTTCTGGACTCCCCTTCATAACCACTGGTTAAGATGACTTCTTCTGTAGCAAACACTGCCTATAAGAAGCCTTCTATGAAGGGATGGTATTGGTTGGGCCTGCAGGTACTTGTTTGTGAAGCTACTTTTATTTGCTGGTTTGCTGCTTCTTATTTCTCTTCCTGAAGGCAAAGCATAAAGTTACAAGTAATATGTGAGCTGGTTTGTAAGGGCTTCTGCCAGGACTGACCCCGTATCATCTGATATATGTCCTCAAACATGGGGCTTGGGAAGGGGCAAGGGGGAGGCTCTGTTTACTAATCCCCTTCTGTCCTTGATTTCCATAGTCGAAGGGCCACTCCTAGGATACTTAGGGAGGAAGCATGAAGTGTTCTGACTCATTTCATTTTGGCTTAGCACACAATCTAGAAGTCTTGGCTGGGAAGGAATTCCTTCTGGAGCTGCCAGTCTTCCGCCAAACACTTCTCCTCCCTTCTTAGTAGGTAATGCTCTTTGCATAGACATTCTTCTGGGCTTAGCTGCTGTGTAACCTCCTAACCCCTCATTAATAATTTCCTGAGGCCAGTTTGTTATAAAGAAATACTGCCACAAGACAATGTTAGGGTTAGTCGGTGTGTGTGTGCGTGCAAGCATGTGATTAAGTGGATCTTAAGAACCACTTGGGATGGTATTGGTGCGGTAGAGGAAGAAAAGTGGTCATTAGATTCTTTCCCTATAGCTTTGCATGAGAATCCTGGATATCAAACTGAGGTATAAGGTCATGCATGTTTTTAAATCTCTCTCCATTAGTAAAATTAAATGACTTAGTTTTTATTATGCACACACATTTAAATGGTTTTGAGTTTTTAAAAGGATCGTTATGAATCTTGCAAAAGTTTCTTAATATCAAGAAACCAGGGAATAAGTCAATCCCTTTTTGGTCTCTATCCTTTCTTCTTCTGTTTTATTTCCCTTTTCCTAAAGGAATCACCAAGGACACGTTTGGAGATGGGCCTCTGGGTTTCCACTGTCCTGGGCTGTAATTCTTTCTCACCTTTCTCATGTTTCTGTTACACATGCCATTGGTGGGTTTAGCACGGTCCCATGACTGGCCAGTAGAGCAATAAACTTCCCATGAGAAATGCTATGAATTACGCAGGGCTGTCATTACTCACGGGATGCAGGGTAATGATCAAAATGCATTCTCCCTGCGGGAAAATGCCCACAGGCTCTGAAGAGAAAACACAGAGTGAAAAGAGGATTTTGAATACTTGAATGCATGACTCCATAAATATTTCTGTGTATGTCATAAGCAGAGAGTGAAATGCACTAAAACATTCTAAGTATTTTATCTACAAGGGCTAGGAAAGAAGTGATGGTGTTGATACATGCAGTGTTTTCTAAATGTTCTCGATTAAGCTTTATTTCTACTGTACTTGAAACAATGATGTGCTAATTTGTAAGCCTAAATAAGACAGAGGGTTGTGAGGAGCAAGCGTAGGTAGCATTTTCTTCTGATCTAACAGATTGCATCTAAAATACAAGGCTTGCAGGGAAGTATGCCAAATGCTGTGTGCAGGTAGGTTTGTGTCTCTTTTAATCTCATTATGATGTATAATTACAATGCACCAATAAAAATACTTAAAAAAACACCTTAGTGTATTCCTAAAGGTGGCCCTTCAGGGCTAAGCTTTAAGTTGGCTCTACTTTTATCCCATAGACTAGATGTGTACAGTTGAAGCAGTAAGGTCATCACAATTATCTATGTTGTTTTTGGCGCTTTACGAGAAATGCTGTTTTCATAAAACCTAAGAGTTTTGTCTAGGAAGAAAGAAGATAGCTGCCAACATTTGGCACCATGTGGAGGTTTCTTCTTTTTTTAAAATTTAGTGTAGTCTGTTCATCCTGCCCTTTAGCTTTCCAGACCAAGAAAATGTGTTTTTTAATTCTTTTTGTGCACTTGTTGGAAACATCTGTAACTTGCCATTAGGTTGCGCACCATGGGCTTTGTTTATAGACAAGTGTCTGAGATATAAACCATAAAAAACTCCTGCTTTTGCAGCTGTATTTTATAATACACGACCCAAGGTTTCTATTGACTGAGAACTCTCCCACCAGTCATGTTTATTGAGTCTCGAGGATTGGGAAACTGTAAATTGATTTTGCCTACCTACCTAAGTATAATGTATCCATAGACATAGCAGCACCTGTCCCTTACTGAAAGTCTGCAGTACCTGGTTTCAGTGCTCCTTTGGTCTGACCCTGTGGCTGCATGCTCATTGAATCTAAAGTCCAGGACATTATACACTCATTTATTTTGTGATAATCATTTTAAAAAAAATCAAGAATGAAAGCCCTTCAGACTTCAGTTATAAAACATGAGAAAGTTCTATCCTAAGGCATGTGATTTTTGTTTTTGAAAAAATAGTAATTTGTGTCTGCAATATTAAACAAAACTAAAGGGTCAGGTTAAGGGAATAGGGAAAAAATTCTAAAAAAAAAAAAAAACAAAAGTGATGACCTAGCTTTTTTTTTGTTTTACTGTGATTTTAGTTATACTATAATGAAGTATCTAAATAAATAATCAACAAATAAAACAACAAAGAAATATACACAGTAACAAAAACTCTACACTTGTCTGTTTGCTTAGCAAAGGGCTGGGGATGGAACTCCAGGCCTGGTGCATGCTGAGCAAGAGATGGCTGTTAAGTGTCTCTCCCACCTCCTCAATCCTATTTTTTGATGTTTCCTTCATCCTTCATTGACATGTGTTCCTTTGTATGTTTACTTATCATCCCATAGTTCTAATAAAAATCGCTGTCTGTGGAGTTTAGAATCCCTTAAAGTGCATTGAATAGGCCACATCAGGGAAAACTGCCAATTAAAAGAGTTTTAGCCTGGTGTGTTGGCACACAGCTGTAATCGCAGTACTTGGAGGTTGAAGCAGGAGGTCACAGGCTGGAGGCTATCTGGTATTGCTTGGAGGTAGAATGTCCTTTGGTTTAATCCCCAGTACAAAAGAGAGAGGGAAAGAGTGAGGGCAGGGGCGAGAGCGTGCGATAGATATGTTTTGAGTTAGGGAAGTAGATTTGGAGTTCTAAGTAGGGACATAAGTGTTCAAGCAGCCCAAGTCTAACCTATGGTGGGTACATCCCCATGGAGGGTGGTGGTGGCACAACTGTTTATGTAGACGGAACCCCAATAAGAGACAGCTGGTTGGGGGCTGGTGCGCCTCCTGCTAGTTCGTTGCTGCCCTGATCCTTCATGGGTCTACCTCCTAGAGGCCAGGACCCTGAGAGGCCAGGGGGCGAGCTCGGTTGTCTCCTCTGCTAGCCTGTTCTGGTGATGGGATGTTAATTCATTGACACTGCTCTGCTGGGGTATCTGAGCAGTGGTACCCACCATCCAGTTTTCTCAGCATGGAAACTGAGATTACTCGGGCTCTCTGTCTTCTGAAGTCCCATCAAACATTATTTCAAGCATTCTTAAATAACTTGATGATGCCTTTTTATTGTTTTGTTCTGGAAATTTTCAGGGTTAAGAGAGCCTTTAAAATTACAAGAACTTGCCCTGGGACTGATTTAGATATCATCTGGACTAGCCCTCCCCTTCTTGTGTAGTGAGGTCATTCTGTAAGGGTGAAGTCATCTTCTTAGTCATGTGCGTCGCTGGCAGGGACCAGAACTCCGGGCTCACTCAGTCCCAGGCACTGTCTGCCTCATCAGGACCTGCCCTTTATTTTTGTGGTTTTGGTAATAAAGAATTAAAAATTTTCTTTGTAAAAATACAAAGTCTTTCAACAAAAGTTAATAAAAAGTTAGTAATTATTTTAATTGAAAAGAAAAATGAACTTTACTCTGAAGAGGTGAGCTCTTAAGGTACTAGTTTTTACCTTCAGTCACTTTAGAAAAACGAGTTTCCTGTGCCCTCAGAATAGAGAGGTTCTGTTTTTGTTTTTAAAACAATTTTTAATGTCATGCTCATTAAAAGAAGCAGCAGCTGGGTGTGGTGGTGCACGCCTGTTATCCCAGTACTTGGGAGGCCGAGAAAGAAGCATTGTAGGTTTGAGGACAGCCTCAGCAGTGTAAGCAAGTCTCTCAACAACCTAGTGAGAGCATGTTTCAAAACAAAACAACAACAACAAGAAAAATAGATATAAAGGACTGGGGTTATTGCTCAAAGGCAGTATGTCCCTGGGTTCAATCCCCAGTACCAGGAAAAAGAGAAAAAAATATCAATGGATGTTTCATCAGAGGCAAAAATCTTGCTATAAAATACTTGCTAATAACTTGAGTGAAATTTTGTATGGTGTATTGTACAATATTTACATATCCTATGCTTATATGTTTTATCTTTATATATTTTTGTATCTGTGGTTATTTTGTTTACCATATGTTGTAGAACCAGAACTGTTATTTTTGCCTCAATCTGACTGTATATTTCATATTCTAAGGGTTAGATAAGGAAATATTTCAGCATTTCGCGTTTCTTGGTTTTAAAATTATTTCCTCGATACCTTCTCTGTCAGGCATGAATAATATAAATAAGTAATACTTTCTGCCGGGCATGGTGGCACATGCTTGTAATCCCAGCACTTGGGAGGCTGAGACAGGAGGATCGCACAGGTTCGAAGCCAGCCTCAGCTACTGAGTGAGGCTTTCAGCAACTTAGTGAGACCCTGTTTCCAAATCAAAAATAGGTCTGGGAGTATTGCCCGGAGGTAGAAAGCCCCTGGGTTCCACCCCTAGTACCACCAAAAAAGAAAAAAAAAAGTCATTAATACTTTCTTTAGGACTTAGAGTATCTTGTTTGCATATTCTGTATTTTTTTTTTTGTGTGTATGTGTATGTGTGTGTGTGTGTGAGGGTAATGGGGATTGAACCTAGAGGTGCTCAACCATTGAGCTATATCCCAAGCCCTTTTATTTTTTTATTTTTATTTTTTATTATTTTGGTGGTACTGGGGTTCCTGGAAGTCCTTCTACGTCCGGGCTACACTCCAAGACCTATTATATATATATTTTTTATTTGGAAATAGGGTCTCTTAAGCCAGCGAGGCTGGCTCCGAACCAGCGCGATCCTCCTGACTCCGCCTCCCAAGTGCAGGGATTACAAGCGTGCGCCACCAGGCCAGGCATCCCAAGCCCTTTTAAAATGTTGTATTTTGAAACAGGGCCTCACTAAGTTACCAACAACTTGCCTGAATCCTCCTGTCTCAGCCTGCCAAGTACTAGGATTATAGGTGTGCACCATAACACCTGGCTCATGTTCTGTACTTTATGTTTTTTGGTACTAGGAATTGGACCCCAGGACATTCTACCTCACAGCTACACTCTCAGCCCTAAGTCATGTTTTACTTTAAAACAGGGTCTTGCTAAGTTGCTGAGGCTCGTCTCAAACCTGTGATCTCCCTGTCTCAGTAGGTTCTAGAATCCAAGTCCTAGGATTACAGGACTTGTGCCACTGCATCTGGCTTAGACTTTTTGAAAGATAGGATATAACCTACTTTTATGAACTTCTTATAAATGTAACAAATGTTCCATATTTTACAGAAAAAATGTATCATGGCTAAAGCATCCTGTTGTGGGATGACAAACATTGGGAAAGTTGACAGGAGGAGAGGGTTGCGTGTCGAGTTCCCGCGGCCTCATTCTCATCAGCTTGTGAGGTGTGCCGGCTCCTGGAGGCAGAGGCCTGATGTCTTTCTGACCATGAGCCACGTGATTCAGAAGGCAGCTTGGCTCAGGAGGGGCTGTTACAGTGCACAGGGAACGACATTTTTTCAGATGAGAATTGAATGTAAACTGCTGAATCTGGCCATTAAATTCCCAAAGTGTTCTCTGCAGGATGGTGAGCTGTTAGCCAGCAGCCTGACCAAAAGAGCAATGGCTCTGTCAGTGGCTCCCGCCATTTCATTTGTACAAGGCCATCGCATCCTCTTTTTAAGCTGGACTCTCAGGTTAAGGGATAGTAGCCTCTTTAACTGAGAGAGTGTGAGCTCCTTAACAAACTCACCCATTTATTGTTTTTCCCCTGTTTTTAAGGAAAAAGAAAAAGAAAAAAACAGTAGTTGTTTAGCATCTATAAATTGAAGGGGTTTGCTTTCCTCTTTTTAAAAAAGAAAACTTCACTTTATTTTTTATCAATATTAAAGTTTAAGTCAGGGAAATATAAAAGACAAAGCAGCTTTCCCTTGAGTGGAGGAGGGGGTTCCAGAAGAGAGTGACGGAAATCTTTAGTTTTTGATTTAAAGTTTTATCCAGGAGAAAGCATATTGCCTTCTTAACTTTTCACCACTGATATATTTTAAGATCAAAATGCATATATCTCTATTTTGAAATATTGAGTGATCTCTTTAAATTTTCCTATTCCATTTATTCTTTTGGGGGAGAGGTGGATAAACCATACCCCCCAGCCCTTCTTACAGTCTCGCTAAATTGATGAGGGTCTTGTTAAGTTTCTGAGGCTGGCTTCAGTCTTCCTGTCTCAGCCTCTCAAGTACTGGGATTACAGATGTTCACCACCATGCTTGGCTTTGTTCATTCTTTCAACAGATGCTCTTTGAACATTTACTACATATGCAGCAAGATACCATCTGTGGATGATACAGAAATGAACAGAATGTCCAAAACCTTTGACCTAGAGTTATGTTCTAGTGAGAAGAGAAGAATGTCAAACAACATAATGAAGTAAACTGTTAGTAAGGTAGAAGATGATGCATGCTTTCTATTGGGGTGAGGAGTTTGAGAGTTCTCTTGCAGTTTGGTGAAGATTACAGAGGAACTGCTGGGAAGTACAAAGTTTAGGAGAGAGGTCAGGTTGCCTTTACAGGTAGGGTCCAGAGAAGATGCAAAGGCCCTGGGGTAGGAAATGTGCCTGGCACGATTGAGGGATAGCAAGGGGGACAGTGGGGTTTGTGAACAGGTGAAGAATTAATTTGGCTTAGGGATTGTCACTTCTTGGTTGGGAAGGGCTCAGTGGGATCAATACCAAAATTATGAGTTAGACAGGAACAAAAGCGTAAGTGATCGGGTTTGGGATGTATTTTGACAGAGTTATTGGAATATGCTGGCATACCAGAAATGGGAAGTTGCGAATGGACTGGAAGGATCAGGCCTTAAACTCTACTCTCTCCATCAGTCTTGACAGGTCTGTTTGTCCTCGTTTTGCTGCTTTTATCTTAAAAGCCTTCATTTTACCTGTTAACGCCCTCACTTGGGAACAGCTGGATACAAGAACCGTAGGAGAAACAAATAGATGGATCTTACTCATTCTCAGTCATGGTGAGCCGTCAGTGCTTGTGAGATTGAGAGGTAAGGAAGGGCTGTGAGTGCCTGCGTCCAGCAGACGTGCCTCCAAGTCCCTTACAGCCATCGATTCTTTAAATACATGCACAGGAGCATGCTTGTAATTGCAGTACATGGGAGGCTGAGGCAGGAGGATCACAGGTTTGCGGCCAATCTCAGCTACTTAGCGAGGCCCTCCACAACTAACTGAGGCCCTGCTTCAAAATGACGAATAAAAATAGGGCTGGTGGTGTAGCTCGGAGGAAGAATGCCACTGGGTTAAATGCCCAGTAACAACAACAACAACAACAACAACAACAAAATACATGCACACGCGTACACACACCTGAAGGAAGTGACCAGTATTACCAAGTCTGGAGGATGTAAGCCAAGTGCTTGGCCACAGTCAAATGGCTGATGGAGCTGGGGTCCAGCAGAGGCGGCCTGGTCGGCTCAGAGGCCAGGCCCTTCATCCTTGTATCCTGTTGCTTCAGACAGGCACTTCAGGGTGTTACCACTGACCACTAGTTTGGTTGGGTGCTAAGCAGACTTGCTCAGTTTACAATTCCATTTCTTAAAAGTAGACCAGTCAGTGAAAGTTCGTAAATTCCCATGATAGTATTCTTACTAATTCTGCCTATTTGTTTTCAGGAAAAGGCTGGGCATTTGGGATAGGAAGAATCCATAGTTATAGAAAAGGCAGAGTGAAAATGTGGCTTAATGAAGCCTGGAACTGGGCTTCAATCCTGGTTTACCCAAGTCTCAGTTACATGATCTTAACTCTGCCACTTAATCTAAGCACTTAATTCTCTAACTTGTAAAATTTAAAAGTTAAGAACTCCCTCACAGGGTCTCCTGGTCTGATTAATACATTACAGTGTCTTTGTCCATCATCCTGGCTGGGTAGATTGGAAATAAATATAGGGCTTTCTTCTTTTTTCTTTCCCTTCCTTCCGTCCTTTCTTTTTTTCTTTCTTTCTTTTTATTTTTTTTTTTTTGAGTTACTGGGGATGGAACCCATAGGCATTCTACCTCCGGGCTATATTCCCAGACTTATTTTAGGTTTTTGGAAACAGGGTCTCACTAAGTTGCTGAGAGCATCACTAACTAGCTGAGGCTGGCTTCCAAACCTGTGCGATCCTCCTTTCTCAGCATCCCAAGTTCTGGGATTATAAACGTAAAAATAGGGGTTTCTAATGAACAAATTGCATAGAAAGAAAAAGAAAAAGGCTTAATGCCAGATGGCAAAAAAACCCACCTCTAATATGAAAGAAGAATATTAAATGTGCTTCCTTAGATGAATGGGTGTCAGCTTGGTGCTCCCGGGAACCCTCTTGGATCTTGTTAAAATGCAGGTTTTGCCAGCTTCCTTAGGCTTTGGGCAAAACCTGGCGTTTGGTGTTTTTAGCAAGTTGTGACGCTGCTGCTGCTGATTGCAGACCTCACTTGGACTAACAAGGACCTAACAAAATCCGATTATGAAGAACTACTATGGGAAGGTATAGGGAATAACATGGAAGTTAACAGCAGCAAAACTTCTTCACCGAGCCCCTCAAGGACAAAAGAGCTGCATCACACATGTCTCTTCTCCGTCCCAGCCTGTATCTGCGTCACTTTATTTATTTATTAAATTTTTTTTTATTGGTGCATTGTAGCCACACATCTTAGTGGGGTATGAGATGGTAGAGGCATACATGCACACATCACTCATTTAGCTCGGATCTCTGCTATGGATAGATAACGTACACTGGAGATTGAGCTAGACTGGTGTTTTCTCCTACTCACTGGTAGGGTTTAAGCTGAAATAGAAGTGAGCAGACCACTGAGGCATTCTGGGTTAGGTAGGTCTCTGTACGGTGAGATCGCAAAGCATGGGCGTTGGAGAAGGAATTCGCTCACGGAAAAGATAATTAGATTAGACAACTGCTAATATTCATTTTCACCTTGTGACAAGACTTCAAGGCGAACACTAACTCTTGCTTAGAGCGATAATCTCAGATCTATATGGCGCCTCCCTGACACATGTATCACTAAACAGAAATCTCAGAATTCTTCAGTTTTAAGTAGAAACACTATTGTCTCATATAATTGTTTAATTGCTCTCTGATCACAGTTTCTTGATAATAATTACATGCACACTTATACCCCCCACAATGTATACTTCCAGTATGCAGTTTCTTTTATTTCTTGTTAGCAGTATTTTTTTGAGGGGGGGTCCATTTAGGTTACAGTGATTTACACCCTTACAGTTTCTCAGAACTTTTCAAAATTTAGCATTTAAGTTGCTAAGAAATGCAAATGGATAGCGCATTGCTATTGGCCACAAATAACATTCTTCTTAATTTCTCAGTTTTCACACAGCTGGAACATTACTAGAAGACAGTATCTATTTATGGGAAATGGGTTTTCTCTCCTCCTGTGGAATTCTTAAAGGCTTATTTTCAAGTATTTCTAAAGCTGCCACCTGTTATACTGATTCCATGCTTTGTAGATTTTTTTATCATCAAAGAAGATAAGCTAGAAAAATCAAGTATGTTAGATGTTGGAAAAAATGTCATAGATTTTTTAGTCCTGTTTGTATCGAGCCCTTGGACCCTCCTCTCCTGGCCAGCCTTCAGGAGTGCCTGTGAGCACAAAGGAATGGCATGTATTTATACTTGTGTAAATAAGAGCCTGTATACTTTCCACTGAGAACATGCAGGCAGCCCTTTTATGGTCAATAAGGGGTTTTCCCTCTTGTCTTTAGGCAGACCACAGGGCTACATGCTCATGAATCTGTTTTTTATACCATCCATAAGAATATTTTTTGCTTTCTTTCAGTTTTTTTCCCCTAACCTTCCTTTCCTTTCTTTTTCCTTTCTTTTGATAAAGGCATTTCTGTTCCTCTTTAATTCTATTAATAGATTCTGCTTGTAAATTAGGAAATGTCACGTTATTTTGATCAGAGGTGTTAATATATTTAGAATTGTTGGGGTACCTTCAAGGAATATCTGGTATTTTGCTTTATCACATAAATAATTTCAAATTTTATCTGTGATGAGAATTATTAGGTATTCATATATCCAAATCAGTTATTAACCTGCTTGAAAGTTGAAAGAAGGATAAAAGGTAGGTAGTTTTAGGAAAAGCTATGAGCAAAAACATTATTATTATTTTTTGGTGGTACTGGGGTTCCTGGAAGCCCTTCTACCGCCGGGCTACACTCCCAGACCTATATTATATTTTTATTTGGAAACAGGGTCTCCTAAGCTAGCGCGCGTGGCTGGCTTCGAACCTGCATGATCCTCCTGTCTCCACCTCCCAAGCACGGGGATTACAAGCGTGCGCCACCACTCCTGGCCTAATTTGTATTTGCTTTAGCTTTGATGTTTTTAGCGATAAGTCATATTAATATCAATCATTATAACATTATATTAAAACTTATACATTCTAGAAAATGATAAGTCTAGTGATAAACCACTTTCTTTTTCCTTATCACAGTCTTGATGTGAAAGCTGATTGGATGTCGAGCTCTGAATCCAAAGTTCTTTGGAGAACTACACAGTGGAGACTGTGGGACACTCACTTTTCATTGTGGCTTCTGTGCAGTTTGTCATTTGTAAGGGAATACTACATTTTCAGAAACTGCTCAATTGATTGGAAATTTTTGAATAGCATTATTCAAAACTATATACATTATCTTAAAAAACTCTCCTCCATCCTGCCCATTAATGCTCACCCACCTCATAGGTAGCTGTGTTCTCCCCTCTGCTTCTGTATTCAGTGGTATCAACATGATTGGAGCCAAAAAAAAAGCAAAAAACAGCTCAGTAATATGAAAGTACTTTGATCTCACAGACTCTTGAAAGGGTATCATGGAAAGATGCCCGGAGGTTCCCAGAGCATGTAGTGAGAATCCCAGGTAAACACACCTCCCTTTCTCTGGGGACCTGGGTCATTCTCATGGTAATGGACAGTTTTCCCTTTTAACGCTTTAATTCACCCACTGAAATGTTGTCTTCAGCAGTCAGGGACTTCTTGTTTTTTAATCTCATTCATTATTTTGCTTTTCTGATTTATATTAACATTTCTTGAGTGAGTGGATACTGTTGAGTATTTGGAATGTGGAATATGTATTTTTTTATCCTATATTGAGGGCTTTTGCTTTCCTAATATAGACAGCATTCCAGAATCCCAGAGAAGACTCGTTTAGGTCTTTCTGGATTAAGTGCTATACTTTTTGAACCTTTTCAGGATACTTCAAAGTATACACTGAAGTACTTAGGAAGAAAATGTGGAAGGAAAGGTCTTGAAATTGGAAAACAATTAATTTGGTATAATAATTAGATGGTTTCCATTATAGTTCCTTGGGAGTAAACTGATAGACTCTTTAATTGTGTATTTTCATAATTGACAGTGTTCAATGATAAAAAGGCCTTTCATATGTGTGCAACCTTTCTGCATAATGTTGATTGCTTCAGGTGTGGCGGGGAAATGAGAAAATCAGTTATTTTCTCTTTTATATGTGATTGTAAATAGGAAACACCATTTCAATAAAGTAGTCTTTCATAGCAACTGCAATTGTTTACCAACTTCCATCACAGCCCCTAACAAGCAGGGCGTGGTGGTACACGCTTGTAATCCCAGCATTTGGGAGGCTGATACAGGAGTATTGGGGTTTAGGACAGCCTCAGCTACTTAGGAGCCCTTGGCAATTCAGTGAGATTTTGTTTCAAAATAAAGATAAAAAAATAGGGCTTGGGGTGTAGCTCAGAGGTAGAATGTCCCTGGGTTCCATCCCCAGTACCTCAAAAACAATTAGCCCCTAACAGCTTTCTATGTGGTAAGGCTAAGCAAGTATATTTCCCTGCCTATTCTGCTTTCTGTGCACATAAAGCTGGTGTTGGTGCTGTTTCGCATGCTATGGTTACTATTTTGGGAGGAAAGCTTACAGAGGAAGAATTTCAGTTAAACTCAATCTTACTATTTAACAAGTGCTTAGAATTAATACTTTTTAGAAGGACGTGCTAATTTAATTTCTTCTTCCAACAACACATTCCTGTCTCAGCATGTTTTTGAAAGGTGTTTTATTTAAATAAGCCATGATTTAAGTATACAACACTAAAACATTTTCTTCATATGGCTCATGTGGCTCAGAATACAGTGTGATGTCAATTCCTTATTTTCATTTAAGTGCAAAATGTACTTTTTATATATGAGATTATATAGGCTCATCTCATCAAGTTCTCTTTTATGAGCTCAATTTCGGTTTTTAGGTTTATGAGAGAAAATCCAGTCAGTGAGAATAAGGCCATGCTGATTATAGGATTTTCTTTCCTTTAGGGCTGAACCTGCTGCTTGTTATTTCTTGTTCCTATATCTGACTCATTTCTGTAGTGAATTCACATTGTTCAAGATATCAGTCTTATAAGTTGTGCACATGTTACTATATAATTTAATAATATTTTGGACTAGCAAAAACCATAAATTTAAAGTGGTGATGTGAGCCGAGCATGGTGACGCGTGCTTGTACCCCAGCATTCTGGAGGGAGGCAGAGACAGGAGGATCATGGTTCACGGACAGCCTCAGCTACTTAGGGAGGTCCTCCGCAACTTAGTGAGACCCTGTTTAAAAATAAAGAATAAAAAAATAGGGCAGGGGGTGTAGCTTGGAGGTCGAATGCCCCTGAGTTCCACCCCAAGACCCGTAAAAAAAAAAAAAAAAAAAAGTGGTGATGTGAATACCTGTAGTAGAGGTTGGATAGGGTGAGGGTGTTGCTGGGCATACCTTTAGCCTAAAACAGTGATACGCCAATCAAATATCAGAAGATCTTTAGTTAATAATATGGTCTAAGATAAAGTGTCATGTCAATAAAATATTAAAAGCTCTTTAATTAAAGGTATGGACCTAAAATGTAGTTCTACATCAATAAAACATATAGTCTTTAATAATATGGGCCTAAAATACAATTATATGTCAATCAAATATTGAAAGATTTTGAGCTGGGTATGGTGATACATATCTGTCATGCCGGTATATGGGAGGCTGAGACAGAGTATCACAGGTTCACAGCCAGCCTCAGCAATTTAGTAAGACTCCCAGGAACCACCTGAGACCCTGTTTCAAAACAAATAATAAAAAAGGACTGGGATTGTAACTCAGAGGTAGAATGCTCCTGGGTTCAATTCCTAGTACCCAAAACAAAACAAAACAAAACATAAAACCCTTTAATTAATAACACAGGTTTAAAGCACAGTGATATGTCATTAAAATATCTTTAAATAATAATATGGGCCTAGATTTTATTTTATCCCAAGGCTGAGAGAGAAGCCACTTTATTGTTTGGGTAACTTATGGACAATATGGAATCACAATCTTGGACCCAAGATTGGGGTATATCCAAGATCCAAGGAGGGGTATATTCTTTTTTTAAAAAAGTCTTTCTTTTTTTCTTTTTTTCAGTACTGGGGATGGAACCCAGGTGCATTCTTCCTCTGAGCTACACTCCAAGCCCTATTTTTTATTATTTATTTTTGAAACAGGGTCTCATTAAGTTGCAGAGGGCCTCACTAAGTATCTGAGGCTGTCTGTGAACCATGATTCTCCTGTCTCAGCCTCCCAAATCCTGGGATTACAAGTGTGAGCCACCACGCTCAGCTTTTATTTTTCATTTTGAAAGAGGGCCTCACTGAGTTGTGAAGGACCTCACCAAGTAGCTGAGGCTGTCTGCAGATTGTGGTCCTCCAGTCTTAGCCTCATGAATGCTGGGATTACAATCATGCACCACCATGCCTGGCTTGCAATTCTTTTACTTTTTTAATTTATTGATTGGTTCATTGAAGTCATACATTTTAATAGAGTACAAGATGGTGGAGGTATATATGGACACATCACCTAGTTATCTTTTACACAATTTCCTCCCCATTCCCTCCCCTCCCTCCTTCTCATGTTTGGCTTAGTGATTGACTTTGATAGGTTTGTGAATATACATCATGTGCATTAGAGAATTTCCCTCTTCCCCTGTCACACCCTCAGTTAGGTTGCCTTATTTGCTCAACTATAGTTTCTCCTTCTCTGTCTAGAGTTTCTCCTATGACCTATTCTCTTTCTAGCTTCTGCATATTAGGAAGAGCATCCAATTTCTTATTTTTTGTGACTGACTAATCTCACTTAGCATAATGTCCTCCACTTCCATACATTTCCCTGTAAATGATGTAAGTGTGTTCTTTTTTTATGGCTGAGTAAAATTCCATTGTGAACATATCCCACAGTTTTGTAATCCATTCATCTGTTGATGGACATCATGGCTGGTTCTATAGTTTGGCTATGTTGAATTGTGCAGCTATGAACATAGATACACATGCATTAGTTTGGTTGTTTGGTTTCCTTTCTTTTGGGTAGATACCCAGAAGTTGTATTGCTGGATCATATGGTAATATATTTTTCTCTTTATTTCTATTATATTTATTTATTTAATTAAAATGATAAATTGTTGGACCAAAATCTTATTTTATGTATGTTTGATATATTTTTTCATACTGCTTTGAAAATATAAAAATTTCCTAGATGTGGTTTTACATGATTATAATTCCAGCTTTGCAAGAGATTGAGGCAGGAAGATCACAAGTTCAAAGACAGCCTGGCAATTAAGGGAGACCATGTCTCAAAATAAGATTTTGATTTGAATCTCACTAAAATGTATAGTTATAATATACTAATAAAACTATAAAAAATTAAAAAATAAATTAAAGGAGGACTGGATTTGTACCTCAGAATCAGATATTCTTGGGTTCAATCCCTAGTATCACAGAAATTATAAAAAAATTGTTTATTCACAAGAAATACATGAGTACCATTTTACTGTATTGGGTAGAATTCTTCTAATCTTTGCTAACCTGACAGGCAAATTTAATATATTAATTAAGTAGGTAGTAAATTAATATTAAATTAACATTAAGTACATGACTAATTGAGAGATATTTTAAGGTTCTCATTTTTTTTCTCCCATTTCTTCATTATTCTCTAAAAATTTTGATCTTAAATTATTTTTATAACAAAAATAAAATTGCTACCAAAAGAAATTTCCCTTTGAAAAAATATTAGAGGTTATATGTGAGTAGGAAGCATAGAAAATTATTCAGACACTAAAAATATTTTCCTTACTATGTTCGGATAGGCAAACATGCCTTTTAATTATTTAAATAATTTCTTAGATTCCTCACTCTTTTCATGGTGGTGTGCAGATAAAATAGCTCAGTGCGTTTGTAGCAGACAGGCAAATAGTATTTTGATTCAGCTAGATACACTGTAATTCTTGAGAAACAAGCAAATGCTTTAAAAGATAGTATGGCCAACATTGCACCTTCTCCTTTTATCTTTCTCTCCAAGGTTCTTCTGTGTCTGTGGTTTGGACAACTTCAAAACTTATAATTCAAACCCCATATTTGATTCTTCTCATGAATTCCACTGTGAAGATAATAGAGTTTCTCACTGAATTGTTTGCCTCAGGAATCTGGATCCCCCCCCCCCCTTTATCCCTGTGTTTAAATGTTTACCAAGATCTGTCCATTCCCACATCCTAGATAAGTCTTCAATACGGTCCCTTCTGCCGCTCAGTTTAAGACAGCATCTTAGTATTCCTGGAATACTGTGATAACCTCTCTTTTGGCATTCTTTTTCTGTCCATATGATCCATCCTCCACATCCACACTGCCATTATGAAATGTCAATCCCAGCCAGCTGTGGTGGTGCATCCCAGCAATCCCAGTACTTGGGAGGCTGAGACAGGAGGATCAGAAGGATTGCAAGTCCAAGACCAGTCTCAGTAGCAAGACCTTGTTTCAAAGTAAAAAATAAAATAGTGCTGAGAGCGTAGCTCAGAGGTATAATGTCTCTGGGGTCAATTCCTAGCACTTCAGGGGGAAAAATGTCAAGCTCTAAAACTTCTCCACCACTTTGCTTTACCTTTTGGATAAATTCCAATTTCTTTATCATAGCTTTCTAATTTTCTGTTTTTTTTTTCTACTTTTTATCCCCAAAGTCTTCTTTCTAGTCTTTTCTACGCTTCAATTTTTCTGAAGCTCCTGGTCTAAAACATGTAGAAGAGACCAAAATGCTGAATATTGCCATGGGAGGCCAAGAAGAAAGAGTTGAAACATTCTTTTTTTTAATTTAGGGAAAAGTAGGTTGCATATTAGAACAGGTACTTGTATTAATTTCTCTCTTCCTTGAAGAGGAGTGAATTGGGGGGTGGAAGTTGTGAGGAAGACACATCTGAAGTGGGTAGAAGTTATATTTTGAGGGTTCCAATGTCCCCCAAATTATTTTTGTGATGCTGAGGATTAAACCCAAGGTCATTCTACCTCTGAGCTGCATCCCTAGCCCTTTTATTTTTTATTTTGAAGCATGGTCTTGCTAGGGTTGTTGAGAGTCTCACTAGGTTGCTGAGACTGGCCTCTGATCCATGACTCTCCTATCTCAGCCTCCCAAGTACTGGGATTGCAGGCATGCTTCAGGCTAAATCCCTCGAATTCTGATCCATCTTTGAGATGCATTTATGGCTTTGCATTAAATGCTCTCTAGGGCAACATTTTCATAACCAGACAACCTGAAAACATTAAGAAACTCAGTCTGTAGGGATGATGGTGATGACCTTGATAGGAAGCCTTTCTCCCAGCAAATAGCAGAGTCTTTTTAGTATGACCTGACTTTAGCCAGAGAGAGTGGTAATTTACATTTTAATATTGATCTCCAATGGTTGGCTTATGGTTTTTACATACTAAAAAAGAAAAGATACTGATTTGTAGTGATGCCCTCTGAATATTTCTAATCCAGCAAACATCAGTTTTTTTTTTTACAATGTGTACCTGATATTTAATTTCCTTGAAAGCAAGGGTCTATGCTTTTAAATTCTAAATTCCTGTTGTTTAGCACAAGAACTAACTTATATAGCCTCTTGTTTTTTTTATGGTGAAGTTATTAGTGAAAATTAGTGAAAGCTGAACTATATTGCTTCTCTATATTGCTTCTCTGGAACATACAGGATTGGGTTCCTGCAAATCCCTGGTCATATTTTCACAAACTTATCAATACATGATCTTGTTTTATGTGTGTTTCTGTTTACATACACCTTGTTTAATATACATTTTTGATCCCTTAACACTGAATTGTGGCCAATAGCACACTATTATTAACTCATGCCTGGAGGAAGCTTCTTTCACACAAATGTTCTCTGTAATGCACATCACAAACTTTTTCAGCTTTGAAACACTAGACGAGACTTCAGATCTATGCTTGAGACTGTCGTAAGGCAAAATTACTAACAAAAAAAACCCCCACAAAAATACAAAAGGCTTGACAGTAAACATCCTGCAAAATGGAAACTTGTTTGAAGTATGACAGCTGATAGAAGGAGGCAGAGCATGCCACATGTCCTGTTCAGTTCCTTGAGAACATCAGCTGGAAGGATGTCTCTCGGTGACCAGTGTTTGTTACTCACTCTGAGTATATGCATGTTTGCTAGTGACCAAAAATGGTGCTGCTTATTGGTGTACTGATTTGAGGGCATTTAAGTAACTTTTAGTGGGTGAAAAATTCAGAAATAGAGAAGCCATGAATATTGAGGATCTAATGTAGTAGGTTTGGACTTTTTATTAAATAGAGTCACTCATCACCTCACAAGAATATAAGTTTTAGGAATGCATTGTTAGGCGATTTGGCTGTGAGTGGGCATCTTAAAGTGCACTTACACAAACCTAGATGGTCTAGGTCAGTCGCCGTGCCAGCCCCTTGATGCAACTAGGAGACTCCAGAAACGCCAGCTGTGTGAGGCTGTTGCCTGTGCCTGGCATAATATGGCATCCTGTCTCACAGTAAAGATTTTTCTATATGTAGAAAGAGTAACTGAAATGATGAGTATAGTATAGTGAATACATTCACTAGTAACAAGTGTTTATAATCATTGTATAAGTGTATTCTGCTCATACTGAACATGAACAATGCTACTTGATGCTAGGGATATATAGCTAAGACCTTGGGATATATATCTACTGTGGGCCCGCATTTTATTAGCTTTTTTTTTTTTTTTTTACCATGGAGGTCTTTAAAAAGCTCAGTGAATTGACTGGCTTCCTTGTGCAGGTGACATGTCTTAGACTCAGAGAAAATGTGGAACTTGTCCAAGGTTTTACAGTGAGGTCCAGGGTGGCGGCGCTGGCCGCTCACCAGACTGGTGTGACTCACTGTGTGGTGACTGTGATTCAGTGTCAGTTCTCATCTCACACTTTTTTCTTTGCTCTTTGAGAATAAATATGTGTTTTCCTGGGTTTACTTCCTTTAACTAGGTAAAGGGAATATTATGCCTGCCTTGATTTCTGAAAGCTAAACTCAAATTATTTCATATTTTAAAATATTTGCCTTAAAAATGTGTGTTGTTGGAAATATGCAGGTGAATTTAATACAATTTGAGTCCTATTTAAAATAGAACATAAATTCTCTCTATATATGCACACACATACATATATACGTGTGTGTGTGCACATAGTGCTAGAGATTGAACCCAGGACCTCACACATGCTAGGCAAGCACTCTGTCACTGCCCCCAAATAGTATATTTAGTGTTCCTTATAATAGATTAACTTAGAATTCTATTAGGAGGTAAATACCCCTCTCTCATTTATTTTATTTATATATTTTATAAAACTTTGAGCTATTTCATACTAAAATCAAATAAAATACTGTATATGTCATGGTCAATTATTGTGATACTTTTAAAATGTTAAAATTTATTCCTTTTTGAGAGGAAAATACAGACTGATTTTCAAAGGGAAGAAGATTCTAATTTTTTAAGGTATATATTAAAGCACACTCTACTACCTGACTACCTGAGAGTTTTCTGTTCAACAGATGTAGTTGAAAAAAAAAAGCCAATTCCTATAAATGTAATGTTTAAAATTCATGTAAAGATTCATTCCCCTGTAAGTATAAACCATAATTCTGAATAAATATCTCCACTTTAGTTTAAGAGGATGGTTAGCATAGCTAATGTCTGGGTGGTCCAAGGTTTTGAGGAACTTGAGCAAGCTAGGGAGTGAGGGCCAGTCAGCTCCATCTCTGAAACACAGCTTAACATGTGTCTCTTGTTGGCCTGGATTGTCCCAGCTCTAATAAATGGTGAAGGTGTGATGTACTTCAAGATTCCTGGGGTCAATCTGTTGGATGGCTATAGAAGAATCACTCCTGACTCTCCTCCCCCACAGCAAGCTGGCTCTGATTGTCAAGGGTCCTGGAGCACATGCTGTAACCAGAGAGGTAAATGTAGTCCTGGGCAACCTAAACCTTCATGGATCTTTGCCTGTAATTTAAGTTTCCTTCCCAGTGGAAATACAATACTCGTTGTCCAGTAGCCTAGAAGCACTCTTCACAGTCTTTTTATTTTCACTGTTTAGTTATCTTTTCAGGAGCTCTGCAATAGTCTTGGGAAGGTAAGCCAAAAGAGTTTTAATAATAGGAAATATTTGCTATTTCACCCTTGATTCAAAAGAATTTGTGTCGATTGCTTTTACACTTTCGGTCCTTTTTTGTCTGTTCAGAGCAGTCTCACTGCATTCCACACTTGGCTGGCTGTTCACTCCAACCTCTACCCCCAGCAAAGGGCAGCAGGAAAAAGAAGTTAAAAAGTGTACTTATGGGATTACTGGGCAGGGAAATGGAACCCAGGATAAGATGAGAATTGAAACTAAGTGAGACTGAGTTTTATGTGAGATAAAACTATACAGCTAGATACTGAGTAATTGTCTTACAATTGGTAATTGTTGTAAGGAATCTGAGCTTTATAATGGGGTTTCATTTTCGTTTACAGTTATATAGTATTGTGGCAATTCCTCAATGTCTTTTAAGATGAAATAAGCAATTTAGTCCTTACATTGTTTCCTCCCACTCAAAAAATTAAATGTAGGATTTGTTATATAAATCTCATTGATCAGTCTCAAAAGTCTTATTTTGTTGTTCGCCCACCTCAGAGACACCCCATTCCAGAGACCTGTGGTACTCTCAGCTCTTCACATTTGATGAATTTTTGCATGATCTTATGCATGATTTATGCATGGTTTTCTATTGCCTAAAGTTTCTTTCCCACTTAATCTACCTAGAAAAAACGTACAACAATAAGGGTGGACTGTGTAGAATTTGTGATTTTGTGAATTAAATTTACTTTTAAACAAGATTAGTCCGAAGATTACAATTTTATGAAATATTTGCAATTTCCATACACTGTGTGTGAGTTTCCCAGTATGCACACAACAGTCTCTAGGTAAGGTAGAAATTAACCTGTGCTAACCTGTTTCTAACCTCAGAGTTTAGAAACAGATGAGTCTAAACAATAGTTAATCCAGTGAATAAACCATTTCATTTGGTTTAATTCCTAAACTAAATGGCACCCTGTTTGGTGTTCTCACATCTGGCATATCACCATGTGTGACCTGTGATTTTTTCAACATCTCTACTTGTGTGGGCCTCTGAGCAGGGCCTGCTCAGGACACTACAAGCTCTGGCCTGTCAACACTGACCTCTTCAAAGGGCCATTTGAAAGTAGGGGAGGTAATGTGTGAAATAAAGAATTTAAAATGTTATCAACCATTCCAAATATCCATCAGCCATGAAAGGACAAATAGCCAGGAACCATTTTCCATTGCACTCTGCTTGCAGGTGGAATACTGGCTCCCTCTCTGCTGTTAGCTGACCTGAGTTAACCCTTATTGGACAGTAAATTGTTCACTGAAGGAAGAAGGGAATAGGAAAGATTTTGTCTCCCTGGACAATTCTTTTGTGTATTGATGCCTCCCGGAAGACTGAAAGAATAGAGATTTCATTTGCAGAAACCACCAGAGCAAAACCAGTTTTTTTTTTTTTTAAACAAAAACATTAGTTTGGTATGAAAAACTGTTTTATGAACTATGAAAATGGTCTTTAGAGAATATACTACTTACTTTTTCTCCCTTTTATTTTTTCTCTTTCCCTTGTCCTAAATCATCTCATCTTACATTGCACAGGACTATATCTTTTATAATATCTAATGAAGTTTTAAACAAGTAGCGATTTTTAAAATTGTTATATATATATATATGTATATATATATATGCATTGTAGTCATACATCACAATGGAATACAAGACTTGTGAGGATATACAAGCACATATCATCCATATATCCATCCACACATCCTAATAGCCTTTATCCAATCCCCATCCTATTCCCTCCCCCTCCCTCGATCCCATGCTTGATTGGTGATTAACTTTGATACATTTGTTTATGTACGTCATGAGTTTTAAAGAGATTCTATCCTCCCCCATCCCATCCCCTCTGATTGGTCACCTTAGTTGCTCCTCTATAGAGCCCTTTCTTCAACTAGATCTCCTCCTATTACCTATTTCTTCCTCGTTTTTGCATATTAGGGAAAGCATCTGGTTTTTTATTTTCTGTGATATTTCTCTGTGTATGCTGCATTTTAAGTTCAGATCCCACTCTTGATGGCCCTGGGACTGGCCTGGCTACTCGGCAGACTCTGATGCCGGCCTAGCTGGCTCCAGCACCGGCCTTACCTCATGGTATGCCCCGATCCTGGCCTCACTGGCTCCGGAACCAGCCTCACCCCTCGGCAGGTTCCGATCCCGGCCTCAGAGGCCCCAGCACCGGCCTTGCCTCATGGCAGGCTCCTAGCACCAGCCTTGCCTCACTGTAGGCTCTGATCCCAGCCTCACTGACCCTTGCACTGGCCTAACCCCTCTGCAGGCTGAGATCCCGGCCTTGGAGGCCCCAGCACCAGCCTTGCCTCATGGCAGGTTCCGATCCAAGCCTCATTGGCTCCGGCTCCAGCCTAGCCTCAAGGCAGGCTCCGATCCTGGCCTGTAGATATTTTTTTTTAAAGCACACAAGTCCTTGAATATTGGAATAACACTTTATTTAGATAGTGTTTATTTATCCTAAATTAGACCTTAGGAGCTGTGTACTAAACAGACTTTAAAGGATACTGAATAAGTACAAAGATGCTTCTCATAACTCACCAATGGACATGAATTGAAGGGTGAGAGGTGTCCCTGTGGCCTGTGCTTCGCCTGCCCCTCCTTGGCCACTGGGCTTCTTTCACTTTTTACAATAGAATGGTCACTTGCCACTTAATCACTCAGCTACCTATTCTGAGCCTGTGCTCAGTCCTTCTCAATCCTTTAATTACACAGGTTTTTCTTTTTTTTAATCCTTGTCTGGTAGGTAGTAGTCCCACAATACGGATTTAAGCATATAAGGTATGAGTTTTCAGTCTAAAAGAGTAAAATCAAATAGATAAAAAAATACTAGTAAATGACTTACAGTGTGGCAAAATATAAAACATGGACAGAATAAATGAATTTTAGAGTGTATAATGTTTGTTCGTAGTATTACTACAGTGGAAAATGATATTCTATAAAATAGAAGTGAAATGAAATTATGGCTAATTTTTTGGTGGTACTGGGGTTCCTGGAAACCCTTCTATCTCCGGGCTATACTCCCAGACCTATTTTTATACTTTTGGTTTTTTTATTTGGAAACAGGGTCTCTTAAGCCAGCGTGGCTGGCTTCGAACCTGCGTTATCATCTTGTCTCCACCTCCCAAGCGCGAGGATTACAAGCGTGCGCCACCACGCCCGGCTTGGCTAATTTTTTGAACCTAGCCAAATATATATTTGGTACCATAGAAAGTAAATTATTTCCTTATGTTGAATGCCTTAGATATATATTTATTGATTTTAGAGTCACCATCAATTTCATTTATATACTTCATTATAAATTAGATTGAGCAGTTTAATGACCACAGACTTGTCCTCCCTTCCACCAGTGTCCCACTTAGGTAATTTTGTTAAGTCACTCAATCTTTTTTATTTTTGGTACTGGGGATTGAACTCAGGAGCAGTCTACTTTTAAGCTACCCCTCCCCGAGCCTTTCTATTTATTTTTTACATTTTGAAACCGTTTCACTAAGCTGCTGAAGGTCATGCTAAATTGCTGAGGTTGGTCTTGAACTTGTGATCCTCTTGTCTCAGCTTCCCCAGTATTCAGATTACACAGGTGGGCCACCATGTTCTCACCTCCTAAGGGTTTACCGATTAAGTTTTACAAAAACTTATAATTTACAAAATAATTGAGCCTGGTTTATAGGGGTGTGTGTGTGTGTGTGTGTGTGTGTGTGTGTGTGTGTATGTATCTTTAAGGTTTTAAGTCCTAAACCTTCTCTACTACCCAGGTAAAAACAGTTCTTTTGGTGAGTCTGCATTGTCCTTTATCTGTCTCTCTCTCTCAGGACAGTTATCATGGTTAATTTTTAAGGACCTTTAACATTCTGAGCACTTAAAATGAAGGCTAATGTATGATATATCATTAATTTCCCACAGTTCTCAGTATAATGCCATAATTGATTTGCTATTCATTACATATTTATTGAACAAATTAATGAAAGAGCTGACAGTTTAAGTGATTATTGTAATAAAATATTATTGCATACATTTATTATTTGTATTCTCATTTTAATAGGTATTTTACTTCTCTTACGATACTACTTTTTATTTCTTGCCTTCAAATGCTATATATGTAGATGACTCCCATATGTACCTGTAAATATAAATATTATAAAATAGAGTTCGGAAGATGGCAGCGGCAACAGCTGGCAGTGGCTGAATAGGACATGTATTCCTCTGAGAAACCCGGACAACAGATTTTGGTTTAATATCTGATTGGGACAACATACAGAGACATTTCCAGCCATGACTTTTTATATAAAATATAAGAGGGAAGAGATGGACCAAAATGGCATTGGTGGGGTTGGCGGTGGCCGCAGCAGCCAGTATTCAATAGAGGCAGACAGATCCAATCCAATCTGCCATGAACTGTTGGAGAAATCTCCCTGAAAATAGACTGCTCCTGCCCCACATGCTCAGGAATTTTGGACAACATACTATGTAAGAAAAATGCTCAGGAGAACCAAGATGGTGGTGGTGGTGGCCAGTATTTGGGAGAGGCAGACAGATTCAATCCAACACACCCTGAACTTCCGAAGAAGTCTCCGCGAAAGTAGACTGCACCTGCCCCACATGCTCAGGAACTCTGGACAACATACTATGTAAGAAAAAGGTTTGGTCTGAGGGAGCCCCACATAGCTAGGTAGGCTGGTGTGCAGCTTGTCCTGGGAGACAAGGGCACTCCTGGGCACCACGTTCCTCTGCATAGCGCTGGGGGCTGGCGTGCACTCAGAGCAGCAGAACCCGCTCTCTGTGGTGAAGCTGTGGGCTTCTACTCTTTGTGGAGAGATAGGACCCATTGCTGCTAGGTGCTCGTGCCCCCAACTTCTGCAAAGGACATGTACCATTTTCTTTTATTAAAAAATATTAAGGAGCTGGGCATGGTGGCTCACGCTTGTAATCCCAGCATTCAGGAGGGTGAGACTGGAGGATCATGGTTCATGGACAGCCTCAACGACTTAGGCCCTCCACAACTTAGTGAGACCCTGTCTCAAAGAATAAAAAATAGGGCAGGGGTTGTAGCTCAGGGGTTGAATGCCCCTGGGACCCCCCTATCTATCTATCTATCTATCTATCTATCTATCTATAATTTCTTTGGTACTCGGATACCTGGAAGCCCTTCTACTTCCGGGCTACACTCCCAGACCTATTTTATACTTTTTTATTTTTGGAACCAGGGTTCCTTAAGCCAGTGTGTCTGGCTTCGAACCTGCGCAATCCTCCTGTCTCTGCCTCCCAAGTGTGGGGATTACAAGTGTGTGCCACCATGCCTGGCTATATATATTGAAGAGGGGGAAGATGGTGGTGGGGGCAGCTGTGGCCGTAGTGGTGACCATGGCTGCAGTGGTGACAGTTGGCAGTGGCCGAATAGGACATGCATCCCTCTGAGAAACCCTGGACAACAGATTTTGGTTTAATAACGGATTGGGACAACATGCGGACACATTTTTATTCATGACTTCCTATCTGAAATATAGGAGAGACGGTGGAAAATAGTGGAATTAGAGGCAAGATGGCAGTCTGGCACCTGACACTGCAAGAAAAGTGATTTTTGGAGGGACATCCTAGAAGAGGTCAGAGAGTAGACTGCTCCTGCCGCACATGCACAGGAATTCTTAACAACAACATACTCTAGGAGAGACCAAGAAGGCGGGGACAACAGCCAGTATTCTGGAGAGGCAGACAGATCTAGTCCAATTCACCTTGAATTTTTGAAGAAATCTCCCCAAAAGTAGACTGCTCCTGCCCCACACACTCAGAAACTCTGGACAGCATACTATGTAAGAGAAAGTTTCACAGAGACAGAACAAGATGGTGGTGGCGATGGTGGCCAATATTTGGGGGAGGTAGACAGATCCAATCCAATCCAACTTGAATTTTTGAAGAAATCTCTCTGAAAGTAGACTGCTCCTGCTGCACATGCTCAGGAATTCTGGACAACATACTGTGTAAAAAAAAAATGTCCGGGTTGAGTCAGAGGGAGCCCCGCCCATATGGCCTGGCTAGTTCCCTTGGTGGGGTGTCCTGGGAGACCTTGGCACTCATAGCCACCTTGCCCTTCTGTGCTGTGCTGGGGGCGGAGGTGTGCTTGGAGTAGCAGATCCTGCTCTATGTGGTGAGGCTGTGGGCCTCCACTTTTGGTGGGGAGATAAAATCCATTGCTGCTAGGGATTCGGGCTCCTAGCTTCTGCAGTTGACATGTGCTTTTTTTCTCCTACTAAAAAAAAATATGGAAGGAAAAATGGGAACCTCTGTAGATCTCCTGACCATGGTGATGGGAACCGGAAAGTGCCACACGGTGGGGCCGGGTCTGGATCCTGTGAGGACGCACCTGGAGCCTGCCACAGGGCTAGGCTGGGTCTGGAGCCATTAAGGGTGGGCCCAGAGCCTGTCACATGGCGAGGCTGGATCTGAAGCCAGCGAGGCCAGGCATGGGCTCGGAGCCTGTCGCATGGCAGGGCTGGGAGTGGGGCCTGCTCCACAAATAGGGCCAGGCAGTCCTTGCAAATGTGTGGCCAGGAAGCACTAGAAGCTGCCTCTGCTTTACCTCATTTCTCAGCAGATTCCCAGATCCAAGTGACATCTGTGAAAAAAATTGGTTGTGAGTGGATCATCTTGTCAAAGTTACTCACCTTCTGGCTTTCAGGATTTCAGTAAGTGGGAATAAGTGTGGAAATTAATAGAAGGACTTCCAAGGAAGAAAGAAACTGTAATTGATCTGATGTGGAGAAATAGAAGCTCTAATACATTGTTGGTGGGATTGCAAGTTGGTGCAACCACTTTGGCAAACAGTATGGAAGACATTCAGAAGAAGGAAAATGAACTTACCATATGCTCCAGCAATACCACCTATGGGTATCTACCAAAAAGAATGAAAACCAAAATACCCAATAAATGCATGAGTAACCATGTTCATAGCTGCACAGTTCACCATTGCCAAACTGTGGAACTAGCCAAGATGTCCTTCAACGGAGGAGTGGATTACAAAACTAAGGGATGTGTACATGATGCAATTTTGCCCAACTGTAAGGGAGAACAAAATTATGGTGTTTACAGTGACATGTCACCAAAAAATAAGAAATCAGGTGCTTTTCCTAAGGTGCGAAAAGTAGGGAGAAATGGGTAACAGGAGAAACTCTAGATAAAGAGGGGATTCTATAGAGGAGCAATTAAGGTGAGCTATCTGAGGGGATAGGAGGGGGTAAGAGGGAAAGTTTTTAAAGCACATGATGTACTTAAACATATCAAAGTTAATCAGGAAACCAAGCATGGGAAGAAGGGAGGGGGAGGAAAGGGAGTAGGGATTGGGTACTGGCTGATTGGGTGATGTGTGCATGTATATCTCCACAAGTTTTTTATCCCATTAAGATGTATGACTACAATGCACCAATAAAAGTTTATTTTAAAAATATAAATATTAGCTGGGAGTGGTGGCGCACGCTTGTAATCCCCACGCTTGGGAGGCAGAGACAAGAGGATCGCGTAGGTTCGAAGCCAGCCGCACACACTGGCTTAGGAGACCCTGTTTCCAAATAAAAATGTAAAAATAGGTCTGGGAGTGTAGCCCGGAGGTAGAAGGGCTTCCAGGAACCCCAGTACCACCCCAAAAAATTACATATCATATACATAGAGAAAAAGAGAATTTTAGAATTATTCTGTGGTTCTGGTGATTAAACTCAGGGGAATTCTGAGCTATACCCCAGCTCTTTTTATTTTTTATGCTGAAATAGTATCTTGCTAAGTTGTTGAGGCTGGCTTCAAACCTGTGATCTTCTTGTCTTAGCCACCCATACTCAGGTTATAAGTGTGTGCCACTGAGCCTGTCTTAAAGGTGTGTGTGTGTGTGTGTGTGTGTGTGTGTGTGTGTGTGTGTGGTGTGCTTGTGTGTGTATGTAGTTCTGATGTTTTTCCCTGATTTTAAATGTGTATAATTTTTTATCTGCAGAAATCTGATATGCATCTTAATTCTAATATGACCAAAGCACATCTTCCTTTTTTTTTTCACACATGTGTTTCTCCTGGTCTGTTCTTGGAGGAAGGTACAGCTGCGCTCATGCAGGATGCCTGAGTGGTTCTAGATTCTGCCTCCCAGCTGTACCGCTGCACCCTGGCTCCAAGTCTGCTTCCTTCATTCCTGCTGCCAGCCACTGCATCACTACTTGTTCAGCTTCCCACTTGCTCTCTTGGTCCCCACCATTCATTTGTATCAGAGTAATCTTTTTAAAATGAAAAAAAGACCTGCTTTTTGGAGCTTTTTGTACTTGGGCCTTTGCTTGCTCCTCTGACCTGATTTCATCCTGGTTTTCCCTCTGCCCCATCCATTCAGGCCAACTCTCCTTTCCTCTCTGGATGTTCACCAAGCTGGATCCCATTGCAGCAGCTCCTTCTGTCTGGAAGCTGCACCCCAGCTGCCTCTTCCCTTGATATTTTGGTGTAGATGCCTCCTCCAGGAGGCCCCCTGCAGGCCTGCCCACATACACTACCTCTGCCTGAGCCTCCCTTTGCTGTCCAGCAGACCCAAGTATGGGGAATTCTCTCTCCTCCATGAACTCTCAGCCAATGATAAATAGGATTTGGTGTGCAAATACCCTGAGAGCTCCCCCAATCCCTACGGACATGTTCTGGAGTTTCCGCAGTAGGATTTACTGAATTTGCTCCCAATAACTTGTTCTGATAAGGTATCCTTTATTGGTAATTTATTTCCTTGTCTTAGGTCTCCATACCACTACTGACATTTCTTCTACCTCCCTAATACATTTTCTGCACTTGAATCCCTGATGCAGGGTCTATTTCTGGGGGAGTCAAGATGAAGACCCCTCTGTGACCACCCAAGGAGCTAACTTGTCTTTCACACCACACAATTTAAATTTTCTGTATAGCATTTACCACTACACTGCATTTTCCTTGTTACTTTAGATGCAAATTTCAACAAAACTATTTTACCCCCAGTAGATTTTAAGAAGTAGGTAGCAGAGTATTTTCCTCACTTCCGTATACCCAGCAACTAAAATAAAGGTCCTCAATAAGTGATGAATAAATGGGTGAGTGATTTTACATAGACAAAAAAGAACCCGGTTTCAAGAATGCAAATTACAGTTTGAAACCGTTCAGCTGCTCATGAATAGGCACTTGACTGTACCCTAATGAAGTTTTGAACTTTTATATGGACCAGCTTTGCAGAGAGCAAAAAGTTTTATCCATTCATTTGGGCAGCATTTACTGAGTGGCTCTTCTGTGCAATTAGGGATAGGCTGTTTGGCTGGGGTGGCATATTAAGTAGGTCTTTGAAAGAATAATATTGCAACTGATGTAGCTAAGCATAAGGGACTGGGTTGTTTCTTCTTAGGACTGAGCACCATCGGTTCTTAGTTGCACAGCCTTTTCATCCCAACAGTGTGCTCTGACACTGCCCCAATCCCTGTTTTGTTTTTCTGTCCTGTATCTTTTTTAGGACTGCTGCATAATGCGTCGGCTGATTTTCTTTATCTCTTTGTCCAATAGTACTTGTATATATTGGTAAATTATGAACAGATATTTGCTGACCGATTGGTTATTAGGTCTCAAAGTATGTGTGTATGTTTTACATCATCCAGCTTGAGGAATTTTATAGGTTATTTAAAAGACAATTAGTAGCAAATGATGGTAATTTTAATGACATCGAATGGAACTTAGAAAAAGAATCTTTGCTTTTATATTTCATTTTAAAAGATGGCTTAAAGAAAATGGTTTTGAATTTTCTTTGAAACCGCTTCTTTGTTTATTTACAAATTAATTGCTCTCAGCAGTATTTCTCTTCAGTGCTAGTAATTAGAAGTGTTTAAAATAATTAGTAACCACATTCAGTCCTGGATTTCTATGTCTATTCATTGAATAAAATTGAATAGTGTGGTTATTCTTTCTTTATTGTTTGTGAACTAGTTTCCCTAGCTATTTTTCTTTTTTTAAGGTTCAAAGAACGTCAAGTTTGATTCATGGATTAAAATGGTCTTCATTTAGGTCTAGTTGGTATATAACTAGGTCTAGCCTGTTTTGGGGGGCTGGGGGTTGGATACTGGTGATTGAACCCAGAAGCATTCTACCTCTGAGCTACACCCTAGCTCTATTTTATTTTTATATTGAAACAGGATCTTGCTAAATTGATATGTACTGGCCTCAAACCTGGGAGCCTCCTGTCTCAACTATCCAAGTCCTGGGATTACAGGTATGTGCCAACATACTTGATTTAGGTCTAGTATTCTTATTTATGTATTTACTTTTTTAGTACTAGATTTTGAAACTAGGGGCATTATACTTCTAAGTTACACACCCAGAACCCTCTCCCTCTGTTTTATTCTTTTAACATGGTCTTGCCAAGTTGCTGAGGGTCACATTAAGTTGTTGAGATTGGCTTTGAACCTGCAATCCTTCTGTCTCAGTCTCAGAAATACTGAGATTATAGGCATGTCCCATTATACCTGGCTTAGGCTTAGCTTTTAACTGAATGCTATTATATGAAATAATTTGAAATCCAAATGTATGAATTAATTATAAATAATTATATTCATTTATTAATCTATGTTAATTTCCACTACGACTTTAAAATTTCACAAATAAAAGATTTAATTATTATCTGCAATTCTTTTGGCTACATTATTTCTGGAGATAATAAAATACACATACTTTTGGGACATTTTAAAATAATTTGTAATACTTTTACTTATAGTATATTTGATACTCTTTTCTTCAAAGGTTTTTATTTAATCAATGACACATCATTGATTATAATTACATATATATTGCAGTTTTTTAAAAATGTGAAGTACAATGGTTTAAGTCATATTTCTTGAGGCTGAAAAGACCAGAAAGCATCGATGATTTCTTTCTTTTCTTTTCTTTTCTTTTCTTTTCTTTTCTTTTCTTTTCTTTTCTTTTCTTTGGTACTGGGGATTGAACCCATGGGTATTCTACCTCCAAGACAAGTTGCACCCCAGCACTATTTTTTATTCTTTTTAAAATTTAATTTATATATTTGTTTATCTGTAGTACTGAGGATTGAACCCAGGGGCATTCTACCTCTGAGCTACACCCGGCCCTATTTTTTTTGTTCTTTATTTTGAAACAGGGTCTCACTGAGTTGCAAAGGGCCTCACTAAGTAGCTGAGGCTGTCTGTGAACAATTATCCTCCTGTCTCAGCCTCCCAAATGCTGGGATTACAAGCATGCGCCACCACACTTAGCTTCAGTTTTAACTTTGATAGCCACATAATTTTAACTTATGTGGTATATCATTTTTCTCAGACATTTTCATCCTCTTCAGTACATGCTTAATTTTAGAAAGTTCAGGTTTACCTGCTCTACATGTCTGGAAGCCTGCAGGCCCCTGCTCACCTCCTCACAGTCTCCTTTCTCTCCTTCCTTGTTCTGTCCTTCCCTCCCCTCCAGAGGGACTGCAGTTCCCACAGCAGCCTCAGTGTTAGAGACCAAAGGGCACTGGCTCCAAAAGGCTGCTATTAGCATTTATTCTAGGAGTGGAAAGGGACATGTGCTAGACACAGTAATTACCCAGGTGAACTAAGTAGTATGATAGTATTAGCTACATCTTCAGTACTCAGCTGTTAAAGGCGCTCATTAAATGTTTGAAAAATGACATAGAAAGTTAGATGTGGTGGTGCATATCTGTAATCCCAGTACTTGGAAGGCTGGGATAGGAGGATTGTGGCATCAAGGCCGGCCTCAGCAACTTTGCGAGACCCTTACAACATAGTGAGACCCTGTTTCAAAATAAAAAATAAAAAGAGATGAGGGTGCAACTCAGAGTTAGAATGCCCCTGAATTCAATCCTCAATACAAAAAAAAAAAAAAGGAAGAAGAAGAGAGAAAATATTAGAAGAAAAAAGTGTTTAGATGATTTATGAAGAAATTTATTGTTGATTTTGGGTGCTTTTTCAGTAGAGAGGTGTCTTTTGTCATGCTAAATAAATTTTTAGCTCTTTTAGTATAATGTATTGAATTCCTACTGTGTGCTAGACACTAATAGAAAGAACTTAATATTCTATCTGTCCATGTCATGCAATGAATATTGCTGGGGTTGATTTTATTGCCCTTTTGTTTATGTTTGCAGGAGGTAATCTGTAATCAAGATTTTCTTCTTTATTTATCTGAGAGTCTCATTACTGTCTTTATTTCCTCAGGGACTCTATTTTATCCTTTGAGTAGAGCCTATTAACATCTCTCTTCTTTTTTTTTTTTGTGGGTTTGGGGATGAAACCCAGGGGCATTTGACCTCCAAGCTACACCCTCTGCCCTATTTTTTATTCTTTATTTTGAAACAGGGTCTCACTGAGTTGCAGAGGGCCTCACTAAGTAGCTGAGGCTGTCCGCGAACCGCGATCCTCTGGTCTCAACCTCCAGAATGCTGGGATTACAAGGGTGAGCCACCACGCCCGGCTTCTCCCCTTGTATTCTGATGCCCTATCCTTGGAACTTTTACCCAAAATGTCATCTCATATATGTCTTTTAAATTTTATCATATATGTTACTTAGTTTGCTTTATGTCACTGTAACAAATATCTGAGATAATTAACTGAAAGAGAATAGTTAATTTTGGCTCACAGTTCTGGAAACTTGTGTTCATGTCAGTTCCATTCCAGTCTGTCATGAGGCTGCTCATCATGATGGGAGCACATTTCAGCGGCGAACCACTCAGCTCATGGCCAGGAAACAGAAAAGAGAACAGGGAGAAACAGGGACAACAATACCCTTTCAGGAAACACCCCCAATGACCCAAAGACCTCCCTTTAGGCCCCACCCCTTAAAGGTTCTACTGCCTCCCAGGAGTGCTTCCCTGGAGACCAAGCCATTAGCACATGGGCCAGTGGGGTCATTCTCCTCCACAGTATAGCCAGCTAGAATTTTATCAAGCCTTTCTGACCTGCCTATGCGATTTTAGACTGCCTTATCCCTTTCTCATATCTCTTCTCATATCTGAGTAGCTCTTCTCATATCTAATCTTTAATATATTTAATCCTCTAGCATTTTTTAGAGTGTCTACTATGTGCCAGACTTTTCTCTAGTCCCTGGGAATAGAAAGATGGACAACATAGGCAATGTCCTTTCTAGAGTTTACATTCCAATTTGAAGAAAGATACACAAAAAATACTCCTCATCCAAAAGAAGTCTTATAATATGCCTTTAGTTAATGGGGGCCACTATGAAGAAAATGAAACAGGATAAGGGAAATGGAGGACTTGAAGGAAGGAGGGAAGGAGAGGTGAGCCGAGGAGCTGGGTGAGCTGAGACATGATTGGCAAGAGAGGAGTCTAAGGTGCCCCATTGGGCTGGACACAGATGACTAAAACGAAGCGGCTGTATCAAGAACAAAGCCAGTGTGTGTGGGTGGAGGGAGTGGGAAGCCCTGAGGGGAAGCAGGCACCTGTTGAAGAGGTCAGGAGGGTTGCGTGGTGGCTGTCGCAGACCCAGTGAGAGGCGAAGCGCTCGACATGAGTTTAATGATAGTCCAGATCATGTGAGACAGTGCAGTGGGTCATGATGATCCCTTGACTCTGTGCTGAGCAACCTCTGGAAGCTTTTAGAAGAAAACTCAGGAATCAGAGTCATTTTTAGAAGATGCTCTGGTTTTCCTGTGGAGATTAAACAGTTTGTGAAGAGGAGTAAAAGTAGAGAGGCAGTTTGAAAAAGGCTAGGTACTTCAGGTAGGAGCAGGTGAGGATTTGCCCCAGGGCAGTGCTACTGGCAGTGAACCTGGCCCTGCTTGGTGTTTTGTACTGTTGGCCTAACTGTGCTGTGTACCTCTCGGTCTCATCCACTCTCCTTTGTTCTTCTCTACCTGGTCCCATCGTCCCAAGTCTCTTCCACTTGGATCTTTTCTTTGGCTTACATGGCGCATCCTAGTGCCATTCCAGGTTTTCTACCTTCATTTTCTATGAATATTTCTTCTTCCTTCTTGTATTACTTGACCTGTGTACCTGAATGAATGGAAGAAAGTCATAATTCAATACTTTATTTTCTATCTTGGTGTGCTTTTAAATTTCCTTTCTCTTTTGGTAAATAAATGTTCACTAAATCCTCTGGACTTCTAGAATCATCTTCTCTTAATAACCAAATTTATTTCATCTCATTTATCTTGGGAAATTCAGCCCTTTATTTTGGAGGTTTGCATGCAGGTGATTTTTCACTGATTATCTATTGTTCTAAACACCTAGGTTATACATTTCTTGGCTTTTTATCTCTATTCCTCTCTCCCTGGGATTCTTCCTGAATCCTATAGCTTTTTTCCACATATGGGACAATTTTTTTAATCAGCACAGAGCCTTTATATATTATATATTTGAATTACAGTGTTAGATATAATAAGAAAGGGAACTTCACATATCATGCTAACAATACTACTTCCAGTTGCTTAGAAATCTTAAAATATCTCAACTACTCATATATAGGCTGTTTTACTTGATATGTTTTTCTTTAAGCCCATCTTCTACTCTTATTCTTAAGGGTTCCATTCTTGAAATTAATTTCTATCTTCACTTCTAGATGTTTCCCTAGAATTAACATTTTTGTTACCTTATTGTGCAGAGTAATTTAACATTTCATCTGTAATAACTAGATTCCTGCCTACCTTGGCATATATAAAAAGTTTCATTATGTTTTTTTCCAAACAAGGACTGTCTTCAAAACCATGTACTTTTAAAACCAGGAAAAAGTAGAAAAAAGTTGACAATTATAGTTTTCATTTAACTTGGGCCAGAGCAAATTCTTTGGCGAACTCTCCTCTACCCACAGGAGAAACTGCAGAAGGGTGTGTGTGTGTGTGTGTGTGTGTGTGTGTTTGTGCTTGTGTGCTTTTTTATTCAGATTTTCTAAAGCAGGATTTGTATATTGTCAAAATATAAACACTTTTCCTGGTCATTGATTTTACTTGTAACAAGGGATGTCTGGTTTAGTAAACAAACAAACAAACAAACAAATCAATAGAATGGAGCAAACAAACAAGCAAACAAAAATGCGGATGAAATGGAAGGCATTTTTGTTGAGATAGTGCGGAAGCTGAAGCCCTTCTGTGCGCAGATATCGATCTATCATTTTAAACACTTTGTTCAGTGGCTTCAGTGGTTCCTATCTGTGGAAATGGGGAACTAACAGTCACTTCACAGTGTTGTTAAAATCAGAACTAGATGAGATTGTGTTTAAGCAGCAGTTTCTTTCCTATGTAATGCATTTCTTGCATATGCTGACAATTTGAAACAAGGAAGTTCATGAGAGGTGTGATTGTTAATAAGGAGCGTTCTGTTGTTAGAAAGCTGAGATACTTTGAAAGTTTAATTGTATTTTGTGCAGGTCACTCTGTCAAAATCAGTACTTTCTTTTCACTATTCAAATGGGAAGAAGAGCACTGGGGTCGGGCTTTCAAAGGGCTAGTTGGACGCTGCCCCTTCCTGTTTCTTCCTCTGCTTCCCAGCTGCTAAGATGTGAGCAGCTTTTTTCTGCCATGATGTTCTGCCTTGCCACAGGCCCAAAGGCAACAGGGCCAAGTAGCCGTGGACAGAAACCTTTGCCACCATGAGCCAAAGTAAACCTTTCCTCTTTATAAGTTGACAATCTCAGATTTTTGTTACAGCAATGGAATGCTGACTAATAAATCTGTCATAAGCAGAGTCTTAAGAAAAGAGAATAATGAAGAAGAGGGATAGGATGAAATGCATGTGAGGAAGTTGAACCAGATTGGCATTTGGGCTCCCTGGTTTTCTTCTCTGGGATAACTCTTCTTCAGTTGGAAGTTACAAAAACTTTTAAGCAAGTTGTTTGGACTTTTTGCTTTTCTTTTCCAACAGATTCTCTGCTAAGATTATAATTATGAAATTAGGGGTTTTTAGGACAGTTGAGAGTTACCTATATGTAAAGCCTATCTATTTTTCTGTATTTAATTGTTTGTACGTTGTTATTTGTACTGGGATCAAGGAAAAAAGTGTAACTTGTAAATCCACCAGACCTTGCTTTTTCCTTTTTTTTTTTTTTTTTTTTTTGGTGGGTCTGGGGATTGAACCCAGGGGCATTTGGTCTCCGAGGCACACCCCCTGCCCTATTTTTTATTCTTTATTTTGAAACTGGGTCTCACCGAGTTGCAGAGGGCCTCACTAAGTAGCTGAGGCTGTCCACGAACCACGATCCTCCTGTCTCAGCCTCCCGAATGCTGGGATTACAAGTGTGCGCCACCATACCCCACTTTCCAGTTATTTTAATGTAAAGAACATTTATTTATTTATTTATTTATTTATTTATTTATTTATTTACTCACTCAGGATGGAACCCAGGGGCATTCTACCTCTAAGCTATACCCCCAGCTCTATTTTTTTTATTCTTTATTTTGAAACAGGGTCTCACTGAGTTGCAAAGGGCCTTACTAAGGAGCTGAGGCTGTCTGTGAACCACAATCCTCTTGTCTTAACCTCCCAAGCACTGGGAAAATAAGCTTGTGCCACCACACCCAGCTTATAAAGAACTTTTAAACAATGTATTTTGCATTCTTAATTTATAAACCTTTGTTGTCTATGTCAGATTGATTATGTATTAGGTAGTACATATGAACATTTTCATAGTTGTGAAAAGATAGCATTTAACAGAGTTGGTAGCATGTGAGCTCACTAAGTTCATGTAAAAATTGCTTCATGTTTGGACTTTAATTTTATTGCCATACAAATTAATGAATATAATACAAGAAAATATTGTGAACTATACAACCAAAGTGAGTTCTTGAGGAAATTTGATGATAATGTTTTTAATAAGTTCTTGACTCAAGGATATTTTTTAACAAATTACTGAAAATGCTTGATAACCATCTAAGAGACAGGGCTATTTATATAACCTTTCTAATTATTCTTTTCTACTTTATTTCTTCTAAAAGGGTTATATGTTGCACATACTTTTTGCATATACTTAATATTAAAATAACTATGACTTCTTATGCTAAGTTCCCCGCAAGCGTTTATTTTATTTTTTTATTTTTTTGCGGGTTTCGGGATGGACCCCAGGGGCATTTGGCCTCCGAGCTATACCCCCTGCCCTATTTTTTTATTCTTTATTTTGAAACAGGGTCTCACTGAGTTGTAGAGGGCCTCACTAAGTAGCTGAGACTGTCCGCGAACCACGATTCTCTGGTCTCAGCCTCCCAAATGCTGGGATTACAAGTGTGCGCCACCACACCCGGATTCAAAGTTTATTTTTTAAAGAATCATATAAACTTAAGAACAGCCAAATTTAAAAAGCACTCCAAGACATAATAATGTGTTCAATTATGACTTAAAGATGATGTGGTAGATGTATTTAAGCTGTGTCAGCTCTGTAAATTAGGTCCAAATCCAAAATGCCATGCACTTAAGCATGTATCTATAATTTAACAAGCATTTTCCTCCTCATTAATGGAATTTAATTTGAGTTACTACAAATTAAAGCTCTTTTGAGTATTGAACAGTTCAGTGCTTTGTAGTATAAATCTACTTGAGCAACTAATATAAACAAAAGAGTATTTTTTATAGTCAGCACAGGATTTTAACATTATGGAAGTTTGAAAATAAAGAACTCCATATCTAAATAAATTATTCCATTAAATTTATTCATGTAAATTTGGTGGATTAAAGTTGGACATGATCAACGAAAATTTTACAAAATAAGTATTTTGTAGCTCCTATTTATTACCCCACTTAGGTCCTTTTAATCTCTTCAAATGTATAAGTAAAAAATCAGACAAAAATTGCTAATACTTTTTACTTTATGTTTAAATTTTGTCATGATTGGTATCCAAGTGTGAAAGCACTCAGATGATTTAAAAGTGGTTTTCAAATTATGCATATTGGTCTTCTACTGTAGTACACATGTTTTACTCAAGGAGTAAATAGAGAACTTGACAATTTTCATTTTTGTCTGTAACTGTAATTGTATAGTGAGTGTGAGACTTTTGTATTAGACTTTTCTCTCTCTTTGGAAATAACTTCTTGAGGAATTTACTCCCGGGTTTTGTGGTATACAGAGGAGGTCCAGGATTCCCTGAGCTTCCCCAGTATTCATCCATATAAGTCTCGCCTGGATGAAGTTCATATATTCACATGAAAATGAAAAAAAAAATAAGGAGGCATTTGTATTTGTAGACGTATATAGGCATTGGCTAATTTTTAAGTGCCTTTTTTGGGATAAAGACAAGTATTATAAGGGTTTGTTGACTCAGTTTTGTATGAAGTGATGATAAGAATAAATGCTAGCACTTAAAAGATAAATTAAGAAAGGAGTGGTTGTGCACGACTGTAATCCCAGTACTTGGGAGACTGAGGGAAGAGAATCATAAGTTCAAGGCCAGCCTCAGCAACTTAGCAAGGCCCTCAACAACTTAGTGAGACTCTGTTTCAAAATAAAAAGTAGAATAGGGATGAGGGAGTAGCTCAGAGGCAAAATGCCCCTGGGTTTAATCCCAAGCATCTCACATACACACACATATGCACACACACACTAAAATGATGGTACTTTTATTAATACCAAGTGAGTTATTTAGTTAAAATATTTGAGTTATATGAATATAAGTAAATAAAACTATTTATTTATTTATTTATTTATTTAAATTGAATCCAGGTGCATTCCACCTCTGAGCTACACTCCAGCCCTAAGTTGCTGAGGCTGGTCTTGAACATGCCATCCTCTCGTCCTCTCAAGTACTGGAATGACAGTTATATGTGCCACTGTGCTCTGCTAAGTATACATTTTAAATGGGTGATTCATATGGTTACGAGTGGACTTTATCTCAGTAAATTGGCACTGAGGGTCTAAAAATTTCTGTTGCAAATGACCTGCTACTTAGCTAAAGGATGGCCATGGGGACCAGCACCTGTCAAGGTGTTTTGACATGTGAATGACAACTGATGCTCAGGGGATATTTGAAATCTTTCAGGATCTCATTTGCCCCTGAAAGGAAAAGGCAGAAAGGAGACTAGCTTTTAAAAGACAGACATCTTTTTTTTTTTTTTTCTTTTTTTTTTTGCTACAGAGGATGGAACCCAGGTGTATTCTACCTCCAAGGTACTCCCCCAACCCTATTTTTAATTTTTTTTTTTTTTGTTTTGGAACAAGGTTCTCACTGAGTTGTAAAGGGCCTTGCTAAGTAGCTGAGGTTGTGCGCAAACCATGATCCTCTTTTCTCAGCCTCCCAAATGCTGGGATTACAAGTGTGCACCACCACGTTGGGCAGACACAGACATCTTTAACTTCAAGAGTGCATGTGGGGTGTCATACTAGTGGATCATGGAGCCCAACTCCCAGTTTGAAGCTGTGTTCAATGTGTAAGAATTTAGGAATGTATGTGAGTTATATCTTAAAAGACTGATTATTTAAAGAAAAGGTAAAATACCTCTGAAGATTTTTTTATTTTCTCCAGTTCTTTTAGCAAAATTCATTTTATTTTATACTTTGTAGTATAAACAAGAAATCTATGCATAGACTGTTTGCACACTATTGTGTAGACTATCCAAAATCTAGCCAGTTCTTATGTAGGAAAAATTTGGATATCCATGTGATGTTGAAAGTATACTTAATGTACTATTTTTTGCAGTACTAGGGATGGAACCCAGGAGCATTCTACCTCTGCGCTACACCCCCAGCTCTATTTTTTATTCTGTATTTTAAAACAGGGTCTCACTGAGTTGCAAACGGCCTCACTAAGTAGTTGAGGCTGCCTATGAACCTGGATCCTCCTTTCTCAGCCTACCAAATGCTGGGATTATAAGCATGGGCCACCATGCCCGACTCCTTACTGTACTTCTTAAGTTTGCCTCTCTTTTTCTTTTATAGAGTATGATTGATCCATTTTGTTAACACTGTGTAGTCTTAAATAGACAGATGAAATCAAAGTCGTTCATGTTAGGCTGTGAGGCTGCTGTCAGTTATCAGAATTTAGGGATTCTTTTGTGGCTTTGTCCTAGACACTAGTTTTTCATATTATTTCCTCACCCATGAGAAAGAAGAAAAGGGAGGAAAGATGGAAAGAAAGCAAGGAGAAAGAAGAAGGAGAGGGAGGCAGGCCTGCAGGGGCCTTTCTAAGGACATTTGCCTATAGAGCTCTAATCCTGCCCAAACAATAAAAGACTAAAATCAACAAACATTTGCATTGAGCCCATCATCTATACTAGGAATTAAGTTCAGCTTCCAAGTTTTAACAAAATTTGTTCTGTTTCTTTCTTCCTTTTCTAAATCCCAATAAGACTCTCCTTCATCAGACAAATTCAGACTCAATCGTATTCCCTCTTCACTTTGAAGCCTTGAACAAAACTACTTCCTTTTTCTAAAGGATATGCGTCTTTGTTGTTAAACCATAATCTGCTAATTCTCCAGTCACCGTATCATCGTCATATATAAATCACAAATTTATCTCCTTGTAAGAAATACAACTTTAACTTATTAAGATATTAAATCTTAATATCTTAATTAATGTTAATACTATTATTAATGTTAATGTTAATACTAGAATTTTCATCATAATTCTTCAAAATAAGCCAGGAATGGTGGTGCATGCTTGTAATCCGAACACTAGGGAGGCTGAGACAAAAGGATTATGGGTTTGAGGCAAGGAGTTGACATTTAAAATTATAAAAAGGGCTTGGAGTGTAGTCCAGAGGTAGAGCACCCCAGGGTTCAGTCCCTAGTACCCACATATAATAATAATGATGATAATAATAATAGTAAAGCTTCATAATAGAGCTTTAATTTTATGACCTAATTTCTTCTGAAAAAGAGAAGAAAAATAGTTTAATTTAGTCAAGGAACATGGAGGAATTTATTTCCGTTTTACAATAAAGGAAGAAAACTCTTAAGCATATGATGTTCTCTATATGAGATTTTTATGTATATAAAATATGGGAATATGAATACAAGAGGTCTTTAAATAAGACATCAGTATGTAAGTCAGAAATAAAAAATATAGACTTCATTAAAAATACAGTTCTTACTTGAATGTCACTCATTTTCATGCAAGTTCAATTTATGTAAATTATGTAAATATATTTTTCATAAGGACTATGGAAAGTAACTAGGACTAGGCAAAGACTTCTTAGATATGACACTAAGAGCCCAATCCTCAAAAGAAATAGCTATTAAGTTTACCTTCACAAAACCCTTTTGCTTTGCAAAAGACACCATTAAGCAGATGAAAGGATAAGCTACTGAATCAAAGAAAATATTACAGATCACACTGCATCTTTAATATAATGAACTCTCAAAGCTCAACTATAAAAACATGAACAATCCAGCTAGCCAAGGACAAGAGTGGAGGAGATACTTCAGTAAACAGGGTACGTAGATGCAAAATAAACTCATGAAGTTGACCAACATCATTAGCCATTCGGTAAATGGGAATTAAAATCACAGTGAGATAGCACTCAGAATGACTAAACAGCAACAATAGCTAATGTTGGTAGTAAATGCTGCAGAGGATGTGTAGAAAGTGGATCTGTCAGGCATTCCAGGTGGGGATATAAAACAGTACAGCCATTCTGGGAAATGATATGGCCATTTCTTATGAAACTAAAGATGCATTTACAATTCAGAAATTATACTCCTGGGCATTTAATTCAGATACATGAGAGCTATTTACTCACAAAAATCTGTATATGAATTTTATAGCAGCTTTATTTGCAAGAACTACAAACTAGAAAAAAATCGTTGGTTTGCAAGGAGTGAATGGCTAAAGATATTTGTTCAATGGATATTGCTCAATGATAAAAAGAACAAACTATTGATAAGTGCAACAATCTGTATGGAAGTTAAAGTCAGTATGATTAATAGAAATTTATTTTCCAAAGAATATATGATTCCATTCATATATGATTTCATTTATGTAATACCATGACCAATAGAAGCTCATTAGTGGGTTACGGGTGGAAGATAAGACTATCAGAGTCCCAGGCAAGAATCCCTTTTGGTGATGGGTTCAAAAAATCTATATATGGGATTAAATTGTATAAGAGTGCATACACACATACTCACATTTACACACACACACACATGCATGTGTGAGTGCAGGCACTATTAAGACAACCAGGCATAAGTATTGTAGCCTGGTTTCAGTATTGTATTATAATTATAAAAGATGCCACCATGAGGGAGAGGTGAACCAAGAGTTTAAGGGACACTGTTTGCAACTTTATGTCTGTAATTATTTCAAAAAATTTTAAAAGTTGAAAATTTAAAAATACGACTATATTAGTTTGCCTAGGACCCTGGTAACAAATTGTCCCAAACCAAGAGACTAAAAGCAGCAGAAATTTATTTTGAAGTTAAGAACAGCCAAAACTCTGAAATCCATGTGTCTGCAAACTTGGTTCTCCCGGAGGTTCTGAGGACAAACCCACTACCTGCCTTTCTCCTGGCTTCCGGAGGCTGTGGTGATCCTGGCATTTCTCGGCCTGTCGATTCATCGCTCTAATCTCTACTTTTCTCTTCACGTGGCCTTCTCCCTGTATCTCTGCATGTCAGGTCTCCCTCTTCTTTCTCTTAAACAGGCACCAAATGATGGATTTAGGGTCTGCTCTAAGCTCATGATGATCTCATCCCAGGATCCTTAAGATTGTAAGAAGACCAGATGAGTATGCACTCACATGTATAAATGATGTGTGAGTAAATGAGATCATATTATAGTTAATGCTGTTCATCTTTCTTCCCTTACAGAGGTAGGATATCATCACAGTCCTATTAAAATTTTGCCAAATTTATTATTTTGTCTAATGTTCTTATGGTAAAAATTTTCTGGTGATCATTTATGTACTTTGTATTACTTGGAATTAGGAAAATGCTCTACCTTTTGTGCTTCAAACTGTAATTAATTGTGTTCTCCTGTTTGGCAGGTGGCATCACTTATATAAACACTTTAACTCTCCATTGGCATTAGGACTTGGGTATATATATCTGGAGGAATATTATTTAATAACAGAAATACCAAGAATACACTCATAATGCTAGTATTAAAATATAGCCATTATTTTAATATTGAAATATATATATATACACTTATATGTACATATGTATATAGGCATGTGGATATTTATGAAAAGTTGGTGTGTATACATTATATATTATAGCTAATATTATATGTTTTCCTATTTACATTTATATCATCAATGATTTTCCAGAACAGTACAGTAGGTTATGGAATGACATAATTCTATCGGTAATTATAAGCTGTATTTGTGTATCTTATGCTTGTACTTTTGACTCATTTGTGTCATTTTTTCCTCTGAATTATTTTTATGGCAATAATATTTCTCATCTTAAGAGAGAGTTCTGTTGGCCCAACTTTGTATAAGTTTAGATAGATGAATGTGAAAATTCTGTTTGTAATGAAAATCAAATGCATTTAGGCATTTAACATGCCTAAAATTTTTGATTTATTGAGACATAATATGTGTACCATATAGCTTACTCATTTACTTATTTATTTTTATTTATTGAGATTTATTGAGACATAATATGTGTACCATATAGCTTACTCATTTACTTATTTATTTTTATTTATTGAGATTTATTGAGACATAATATGTGTACCATATAGCTTACTCATTTACTGTGCACAATTAAATGGTTTTTAGCATATTCACAAAATTATGCAACCATCACCTCTAGAATATATCCATTACCTCAAAGAGTGACTGGTATAAATAACCTTCTTATTCCACTAAATACCAGCTTCTCCAAGTAAATACCAGTACACTTTCTGTCTCTAGAAATGTCTCTTTTCTGCTGGGTGTGGTGGTGCATACGTGAAATCCCAGTACTTGGGAAGCTGAGACGGGAGAATCTCAGGTTTGAAGCCAGCCTCAGCAATTTAGTGAGACCCTGTTTACAAATAAAATATAAAATGTGTCTGAGAGTGTAGCCTGGAGGTAGAAGGTTTCTGGGTTCCATCCCCAGTACACGTGCACTCACGCGCGCGCGCACACACACACACACACACACACACACACACACACACTCACAGACAGAATTTTCCTTTTCTGTATATTTTATGTTTTGTTTTCGCTTTTTTTTTTTTTTTTGCGGGTCTGGAGATGGAACTCAGGGGCATTCGACCTCTGAGCTACACCGCCTGCCCTATTTTTTATTCTTTATTTTTAAACAGGGTCTCACTAAGTTCTGGAAGGTCTCACTAAGTAGCTGAGCCTGTCTGCGAACCACAGTCCTCCGGTCTCAGCCTCCCGATTACAAGCTTGTGCCATCACGCCAGGCTCCTTTTCTGTACATTTTGTATAAACAGAATTATGTGTATGTGATCTTCCTTAGCATGTTTTCCAGGTTCATTCATTTGATAGCGTGCATCTGCAGTTCAGTCTCTTATAAAGTAAATGGTGACTGCTTGTCTAGGTATGCCACGTTGTGTTTAACCATTCATCAGCTGGTGGACATTTGTATTGTTTCCCCCTTTAGATTATTTTGAATAATGCTGCCATCCTTATCTGGTTGTTACCTAAAGGTACTGAGACCATAATTTCTTGAACAGTCCCCTTTGAAAATTAACTGTCTTGTATGGGTGTAATTCAATATCTGCTAGGATTAGGTAGCCAGAAATCTGCACAAAGTTACTCTGGGGTAAAGGTTATTCAGATCATTGAGATTTGTAAAACAAAGGTAGGATGTCATTGAAGTCCTACTAAAATTTTGCCAAATTTGTTATTTTGTCTAACATTCTTGTGGCAATATATCAGTGGTAATGAATTTTTGTGCTTTGTATTACTTAGAGTTGGGGAAAATGCTATACCTTTTGGTGCTTCAAACTTGAATCTTGTTTTGTTTTTTGGCAGGTGGCATTATTTATCTAAATATTCTAACATAATTAATTAATTTGCGGTACTGGTGATTGAACCTAGTGGTGCCCTACCACTGAGCTGCGCCCCCAGCCCTTTTTATGTTTTATTCTGAGATAAGTTCTCACTGTGCTGCCCAGGTTGTCCTTGAACCTACGATTCTCCTATCTCAGTCTCCCAAGTACTGACTGGGATTACAAGCATGTACCATCATACCCAGCTAAATATTATAACTTTAAATTTGTACTGCTAGATCCAAATAATGAATTGTATCTACATGAATGAGGATAATGATAGTAGGTGACAATAGGGCAGGGGGTGTAGCTCAGAATGCCCCTGGGTTCTATCCCCAGAACCCCCCCCCCACACACACACACAAAAGTAAGGGTTAAAAAATAGGACTGGTGGTATAGCTCAGAGGTAGACTGCCCCCGAGTTCCATCTTTAGTACCGCAAAAAATAAGTACAATTTTTTTTCTGCAAATGAAAACTCTTTTTTTTTTTTTGTGGTACTGGGGATGGAATCCAGGGGCTTTCTACCTCTGGGCTACATTCCCAGACCTGTTTTCATATTTTATTAGAAACAGGGTCTCACTAAGTTGCTGAGAGCCTCACTAAGTAGCTGAGGCTGGCTTTACACCTGTGCAATCCTCCTGTCTCAGCCTCCCAAGCACGGGGATTACAAGTGTGCACCACCACGCCTGGCAAAACATAACTTTTATTACGACAGATATTTTGGCTGTATCCACATTAGCTCTTAAGCTTCTGTGTACACAGTGCAAAGGGGAGAGACAGAATTGGCATGCAGCATAAGTTAGGCTAGTCAGAGTTTCTCACTAATATCATCAAAGTGACACATTGAATAATGTGTATATATTTTGTGTAGATGCAGAAGTAATCATGGAAGAGTTATATAATCATGACTACAATTAAGTTTTGCTCCTTTGTGATTTCTGGAGATTGGGGAGGTTTATTACTCTTAATGATTAGCATAATATTTTCTTATTGTTTTCTTTTTTCTGTATTACATTTAATGGAAAATTTAAGTTGGCAGATTTCCAGTGTTCTATGGAAATTTGTCTGCATCTGTTTTAGTACTTGACTTTTAATTTGATAGTTCATCTTCATCAATTAGACTTCAATCCACTGGTGCTAGAATTGTGAACCAATTCGTAGATAGTTACTTATGTTGTTACTACTCCATGGAATAATTAAGGAAAGAATTTATTCAAATCACATATGATTAACATTCTTTCTTAAAAGAAGTTTTTAATGCAAGCTTTTTCTTTTTTATGTCTCAAAATATAGATTAAATAGTAGACAACAGTTAAAACTTTATCATTCATTTTATTTCTGATTGGAAGATTACCATCTCTGACAGTTTAAAGTAGCCTGAAGAAGAAATGGCTTTGAAAAATACATTTAAAATCCACCATATAAATGAGGGAGAAGAGACTTAGGCATATTTTATCTTATGCAAATTTCTAGTGCATAAGAAATCCAAATAATTTTATTAGATACTCCATACCAAAGAAGTTGTGTTAGGTTTCTGTCACTGTGACAAAATATCTGAGATAAAAGACTTAAAAGGGGGAGAGATGTATTTCGGCTCATGGGTTCAGTCCTGCGTAGCCAGGCCCAATAGCTCTGGGAGGCTGGTGTGACAGCACGTGGCGGTGGTGGAAGCAGATGACAAAGGAAAGCGTTCACTTTGAGGTGGTCAAGAAGCAAAAAGCGAGAGGGTCACGGGGTCCTGATGTCCCATTCGACAGCACAGCCCCAGTAACACTCCTTCTAAGGAGGCCCCACCTCCTGAAGTTATCCAAACTCCCAATATGACAGGAGCTGAAACCAAAGCCTTTAACACATGAGCCTTGGGGATTGTTTCAGACTGAAGGCAGAATAGAAGTGGAGCATCACCCATCTCTGTACTGTGGAGTGTGCACTGTGAGTCCTCTGGAAGAGCAGAATGAGATGGAAGGGAGAAGGCACTTCTATAAGGAGAATCCTGACATGGCTACCTCAGTCAGCCCTCAAGATAGACAGTAGCAGTGACGAGTCTTATGATAGTATGTACTCCTGATGGGATGTGAGGAGAATGGTGTTGTTTTTTTGTGGTCTTGCTCTTAAAACCTCATAAACCCCTGTCTAATTATAAAGAAAACATCCGACAAATCTAAATTGAAAGTCCTCTATAAAATACCTGATCAACACTCCTCAAGCCTACCAAGGTCACCAAAGAAAAGAAGTGTCTGACAAACTGTCAGAGTCAAGAGAAGCCTAAGGTGACATAATGGTGAAGCAGTGTCAATATCCTGGAACAAAAAAGGGACATTAAGCAAATATAAGGGCATCTGAATAAAATATTGGCATTAGAGCATTAGCTCATAATAGTTAATATCATTGGTTCATTAATTAGCAAATGTGTACAATTGCAATGTTAAGATGTTAATGAGAGGAGGAACTACTTGTAGTGTATATGGTAACTTGATAATATCTTCATGATACTTCTTTTTTTGGGGGAGGGGTCTGGGAAAGGAATGCAGGGGCATTCAACCTCCGAGCTACACCCCCTGCCCTATTTTTTATTCTTTATGTTGAAACCAGGTCTCACTGAGTTGCAGAGGGCCTCACTAAGTAGCTGATGCTGTCTGCAAACCGCGATACTCCCATCTCAGCCTCCCAAATGCTGGGATTACAGGCGTGCGCCACCACGCCCGGCTTCTTCATGATATTTCTATAAGTTTAAAGCTTTTCTAAACTAAACAAGTTTATTTAAAATTATGTATAATTACATGTAATTGAGAAAAAAAAAAACAGGTGCCAAGTTTAATTGAGCTCTGAGTGGAGCCCATTGTGTATTCTCCTTTCCTGCCCTCAGCCTCCCTCAGAACAATGCCAGAGAGCAGTTAGAAACACATATCTGCACCCAGCTAGCACTCCTGTAACAACACTATGAACCTCGATCCTACTTATACTTTAATTACATCCCAAACATCAAAGATAAACCTCTGCCCATGCTCACGAGCTTTATAATATTGCATCATAAATCTATTTTTTAAACTGTCCCCGTAAGCTACCTTCCAAGAGTTCTTAATTATAACAGAGTGAAAAACCAGGGAGTTAACTCCCTTTATTCATCTGTCTACTCTTTAAATTATAGCTTTACATTTCATTGTATCACGTTTTACAAGTAATAACAAAACAGTAAATCAAAAGAGAAAGTGACTATTCCTCCTTTATATTACTTAAAGAAGTAAACCAAACAACTCTTCCTGCTGAGCCATAAACAAATGATGAGCAATGAAATAGAAATCAAATTTACTATGTTTAACAATTGATATAAGTTTAATGAAAAAAAGAACGGAAGACCATTTTCCAAAACTTTAGGACCTTAGAAAATTTGAGCAAGCAGTATTTTTAAGTGGTTTGTGTTTTATAGATTTACCAAACTTATGAAATATATTAAACTTTAAAATGTTCAACTAGGTAGCCTCAGACGTGCTTGTATGCATATGCTATATGTTTAAAATAAGTATATCTTTTTCTATATAGTGATTCACACAGATGAAGTGGTATTTTTCAGTAGTACTAAGTTTCATGTATTGTCTTTGCCCACTGACATTTTACATAATAGTCTTGTAAACCTAGCTAAGGTGCATATTTGAGGTATTATATTTGCAACGTATTAAATGTGATTCAGTATATGGCAACTAGGTTCCTTATTCTGTTTCACTTAGAGAATGGAGGCCTTGGATATTCCTTAGGCAATGCAGATTGATCTTTCTGAAATGACTGAAAGAAAGCTTAGCTCTTCAAATTCTAATCGATGCACTTTGGTGTCTGGGTCAGAGATTAGATGAGGATATTTTAAAATCATCACTGACGGAAGAGGAAATACATGTTTTGTACTCCATGTTGAGCCATTTGATAGATTAGAAAATCTTGGAGCAGACGTATATTTTACACAGAATGTGAGATTTTTTTTTTGCTTTAACCAGAACAACTTATATTTAAAAAAGCATTAACATGTATCTAAATATATTAATATATACATTTTTTACTTTTTAATTTTTTAATTTTTTAAAATTTTTATTGGTGCATTATATTCATACAACATATTGGGGTAAAAAACTTGTGTGTACAGACATGTACACATCACTGATTTAACCCCTACCCGATTCCCACCCCATTCCCTCCCTGACCCTCCCTCCCTTGCTCGGCCCAGTCGTTGACTTCGATATGTTTAAGTACATTGTGTGTTTTAGAGATTTTCCTTCGTCCACCCTCCTTTCTCCTTCTTTAGGTTGTCTTGTTTGCTCCTCCATAGGATTTCCTTTTTCATCTAGAGTTCCTACCTATGACCCATTTCTTCCTAAATCTCACATATTAGGGAAAGCATCTGATTTTTTATTTTTTGTGACTGACTAATCTCACTTAGTATAATGTCCTCAAGTTCCATCCATTTCCCTGAAAATGATGTAATTGAGTTTTATTTGATGGCTGAGTAAAATTCCATTGTGTACATATTCCACAGTTTTGTAATCCATTCATCTGTTGATGGACATCTTGGCTGTTTCCATAGTTTGGCTATGGTGAATTGTGCAGCTATGAACCAAAAGATAGAAAACCAAACTACCAGACTAATGCATGTGTATCTATGTTCATAGAATGTGAGATTTTTTGAAGTCATGTTAGTCAGTATAAATTCTGCCTCTAGTAGTTGATTCTCTGGGTTATTTAGGAAAATTTGATTAAACTTTGAGTCATGGTCTCAGTTTATGCATGTGTGCATTAGGGGTAACAAGCTTTGAGATACAAAATATATATGTGATATGTGTACTTATGAAGATATGTGACATAGAACTGAAAAATGATACCAGCTTTCATTAAAAAGTTAATGAAGTCATAAATATAAAGCATTTAAGATGGTATTTTGACATAGACACTCAAAATATAGTAAAAACACAGCAGGTCCTTTCAGATTTCCACAATATTACTCTATAACAGTCATGATTAATTCATCCAGGCTTCATCTGAAGTTGTTTATTATTTCTGGTTTGAAGCCTATTATAAGATGGCCAACCCCAGCATTTAGATCCTTTTGGTATTTTACCTATATGTGAGACCCTCAGATTTTGGCTGTGCCAATCCCATGGTGCCCAGTGAGGTACTGCTAAGACTTAGCCACTTGAGTGAGTATAAGTTTCCTTGGCTAATATTTCATTTGCTCTCAAGATAAATTTGCTTTATAGAGATGACCAACAAATATCTGAAAAATTTTTCAACATCTTTAAAAATCAGGGGAATGTAAATAAAACTACAGGGAGAGTTCATATTACTCAAGCTATAATGGTAGTCATCAAGAATATAAATAATAGTAAATGTTGATAAATGTCTGAAGAGAAAGGAACACTTATATATTAGGATTGTAAATTAATACATGCACTATTAAAATCAGTATGGTGGTTCCTCAAAAACTAGGAATGGAATCTCTATATGACCTAGCTATACCACTCCTCAGTATTTATCCCAGAGTGAAAGTCAGCATATCATAGCCATGCATGTATACCCATGTTACAATTCAAAGTAGCCAAATTTTAACCAGCCTAGGCATCCATTAACATATGAATGGACAAAGCAAATGTAAGGTACACATACACATACATACATGATGGAGTTTTTTTCATCCCAAAAGAACAAAATTATATCATTTTCAGAAAAAGTTGGTAGAGTTGGAGAGCATTATGTGAAGTGAAAATGTCAGACTCAGAAAGTCAAGGGCCATATATTATCTTTCATATATAGAAGCTAGAGAGACAAAGGGCAAAAATGGGGGAGTAATCTCATGAAAATAGAAGAGAGACCAGTAGAAAAGGAACTACGGTGAGGGAGGAAAAAAGAGAAAGGGGTGGTGCTGGGGAATGAAGTTGAGTAAATTTATGTTATATGCATGAACAAATATTTAACAACAAATCCCACTATATAAATCATTATATTTCTTTGGTTAAAAAAGGAAAACAGAGATGATCTCTAGGTAATTTTCTTCTACATTTCTGTTTTTATTCAGCAGTTATTGGGCACCTGTTGTATGCCAGCAGTTAAGTAGTAAACAACACACGTTCTCTGCACTTGCTAAGCTTGCGCTCTAGTGGGGGTAGGCAACAAGAAAGCATTCAAGTGTAGATGTGTTAGGGATGACTAGTGCCAAGAAGAAAAATATACCAAGAGTCAAGTGTTAGCGACTCATGCTGCACTGGCTGGTAGGCGCTATTTTAGACAGGGACATTTAAGCATCAGATGAGAATAACTAGTTAGAGTAACTGCAAAACTATACACCCCTTAAGATGTCATTGTTAGTTGGATCTGGGAAATGTGGGAGCCAGGGTGAGTGAGGGATAAGTGGTAGTTTTAATAAGTGCATGATGGCTTTCTGTGGGTAAAGACACTTCCCATATGCTACTTAATGTTCACAATGGTTTTTAAGAAGGTATAATTAGCCCAGTAACCTAACTTATCTAAAGTCATGATTAATGGCTAATGGAAAAAGGATTTCAATCATGATCTCTTTCTTTCCCTTCCATGACTTCCATAGTAAACTTGAAACCCAAAGGATGAAAAACCCTGAGTCAGGCGATAAGGAACTCAATTCTCTATCAATATAAAGACTCGGTGATCCTCCCCTGCCTGACCCAGCCTATTTTAGTCCCAATTTAATAGTTTTTTGTTTTTTTTTCTGTAAATGATCCTGTAAAACCATTGCAACAGTATGACTTTTGTGTTCACTTTATAAGATCAATCACTACATGTTTTGTAATTGTGAACTTATATGAAACTTAGTTCTGGATTACTAACAAGGCACCATACCGTCAGCATTCTTAAAGGCAGGGGTCACTTTGAGCATTAAATCACACTCATGGCTTTTGACTTAAAAAAAAAAAAACAAAAAACTGTTCTTGCTTCCCTTCCTCTTCCTGCTGCACTATGTAATTATCTTCTCAGCCTATACTTTGCTGTATTTTAAATTAATCTTGATTTTTTTTTTTTTTTTTTGGTGGTACTGGGGGTTTTTGGAAGCCCCTTCTACCTCCGGGCTACACTCCCAGACCTATTTTTTTTTTTTTTTGCGGGTTTGGGGATGGGACCCAGGGGCATTTGACCTCTGAGCTACACCCCCTGCCCTATTTTTTATTCTTTATTTTGAAACCAGGTCTCACTGAGTTGCAAAGGGCCTCATTAAGTAGCTGAGGTTGTCCACGAACCGCGATCATCTGGTCTCAGCCTCCCAAATGCAGGGATTACAAGTGTGTGCCACCACACCTCGCTCTCCCAGACCTATTTTTATACTTTTAAATTTGGAAACAGGGTCTCTTAAGCCAGCGTGGCTGGCTTCGAACCTGTGCGATCCTCCTGTCTCCACTTCCCAAGTGCAGGAATTACAAGCGTGTGCTACGACGCCCAGCTTTAATCTTGAAATTTTGACAAGAAATTCTATTGAATATTCTCCAAAAATGAATTGTATAGTCTGTTTGCAGTAGTTAGGCATACAGTTTGCACAAATGGTTTTGTTTTTGTTTTAGTTTTAGGTCAAGTTCTTTATTTTTTAAAAATTTTATTGGTGCATTGTAGTCATACATCTTAATGGAGTACAAGATGGTAGAAGCATGTATACACACATCACTCATTTTACCCTTGTTTCTGTGACTTGTTTGCCAGGTGTGCTGTCTGGAAATGCCCTGTTTCATCAGTCAAAATTTATTCTTATTGGCTCACATTCCTCTTTACTATGTGTTTCTGAATTTTCTATGTGTCGCATTTTAGCTTTAATGTTTAGGTATATTTTTCTGTTGTTCAAAGGGGAACATATTTGTCATGTTACTTAACAGTGAGAATGACTTGTAAAATGTCTAAAATAAGAAGTACTTAATTTTACCATCCAGGAACATGATAAACTCTTTAGTTTTCTATGGTTGTCAAGCTGGAGTTGCCTTTTATTTTCATTAAGTTTGCTTTCTCCCATTAAGATGTAAATGTATATGTTCTATGCTTTTAGAATATGACTCATTAATGTATAATTTTTTATAGAAAGTTAATTTTAAATTATTCTATAAATAATTTTATTTTGTCTATAAATAATTTTTTCTGTACTGGTATATATATTTAATATTCCATCTCTCTACAATTAAGGTTTATTTAAGTAACTGTCCCTTTAATCATCCATGTATATATTAATATATATGTTTTTTATATATAACTGAGATTAGCTATACACATACACACACACACACACTCACTCACACATTCTCTCACTCTTGTCTTTTGATATTGTTGCTGTTGTGTTTCTTTATTTTTAGATCCATGAGGGTGGGAAGAATTTGAAATTCTAGTATTCTAACACCCGAAACATCATGGAGGCTCTCTAAATTGACTTTTAGGAATTAGATAATTTTAATCCAATAAATAATTATCAAATACCTACTTTTTCTTCTGCATAGTTGAAAATTGAGAAGGACCCTAAAATTTAAAAAAGGAAAAAATATTAAGTGCTAATATGCTAATGCTGGGAAGAGTATTTTAGGCAGAGAAGTCAAATATACCAAGGTCAAAAGTCTGTGCCACATGAATAATGAGGTTTTATAAGTTCTTGGTTTTGCCAGAGTATAGAACACAAGTAGGTTGTTATTTGTCAGTCCATCCACAGAAAATTGGATGAATAAGTTATGGTAAATTTATATACTGAAGTAGACAGCTCTTATAAATAAAATAGAGCTTTTTTCAATGGATTATAGTAAATTACAGATGGTCCTTAGAGTTTGATAGAATTTGTGTAAAGTGTGGAAACATGCTAAGAGTAGGAAAGATTATTTATGAATATAAGCATAGTAGAGTTAGTACATAAACCTCTGGAGAACTGATTAAAACCAAGTTGAAGATATATGTGACCTCTGAGAAGGCAGAGGGCTGCCAGATTGTGAAAGGGGACATGGGATCTTCAGCTATGTGGTCAGTGATTAATTTCCTTTAAAATTTCTAAAGCAAACTTGACAGAATATTTAAGACTTGTTAAATCTTGGTAGTAAATACTACTTATAATCTCTTCTGAACTTTTTGTTTAAACTCTTTTATGGTATAAATCATGGCTATATTATATAACAAGATAAGCAGTAGGTAGTAGTTAAAATGAGTTGGAGAAGCAAGTGATGTACTAAGTGTTTGAAGTTCCCTTCTGAGGGTATCTACCATAATGGTCTTTGTTAGTCATCTTTATGTTGATGACTTTGATTCCAAAGTCATTGAACTCAGCCCAGTCATCCTGCTTCTCTGAATGTCTATGTCCTGCTGGGCTTGTTCTGCAGTCACTGTGAATGTAGCATGTCCCCAGCTAGGCATCTTTTCTTGTAATGTAGATGCCTGACCATTACCTTTGTCTTTCACCACCAATCTAAAGCTGTGTACTACTTCTTTCTTACTGCATTTCTCGTAGATTTGTGTCTTGTTCTCTCTTTCTGTCCTTGCCATTATCACCTGAGTCAGGGGCTTGGTCTCTCTCTCCTGCTCTGTTGCAGTGTGCTTGTGGGCACCCCTCTTTTAGACCACTATCTTGCTGAAGCCCTTGTGTTTCAATCAACTTTTCTGTTCCTGTCACCAAAATACCTGATATAGCACAACCTAGAGGATGAAAGGTTTATTTGGGTTCAAAGTTTCATAGGATTAGTCCATAGTTGGGTGGCCACCAGCTCCAAAGCTTAGTTTCAAGGCAAAAGGAGAAAGACATTGAGTGAGAGAGTAAGAGAGAGAACTAACAGCCAGCCAGAGTAGTCATCAGTAGTCTCCAGTGCCACACCTACAGTGATCCATGTCCTCCAGCCATGCCCTAACTCTGAACCTTCATAGATTGGGGACATGCTTACAATACCAAAGCTTCTGAGGGCATTCCAAACGAAAACCATAACAGCTTTGCCTGGTTTCTAGAAAGATCCATTAAATGCAAATCTAAGCATTACCCATGCTAGGTGCTTGCTGAGGTTATTTTATCCGTATGTAAAATTCATGAATCACCAAAAGTCAAAGTCACCCATATTCCTGTTCAAAATGTGGGTTCCCTGGTATAGGCTCTGAGCTGGTGGCACAGGAGTGGGTGGCACAGCAGCTGGTGACCCAGCCTAGGAGTGGGTCCCAGATCGTATTTCTAAGAAACATCTTAGATAATTTAAACATAGTGCTATTTGAGAACTTCCTGTCTCTACAGAAAATACAAGGTCTTTAACTGGGCATAGAAAAGCAGTTTTTAACATTTGGATCTCCTGTTTTACTCTGCTTACTATGATAGTCATCATTTTAAGACTAAAAGACAGCAGCACTTCATCTCAAGTCTTACCTGTCTCTTCCCTCAACACCACACGTAGGTCTTTGAGATCCTAGTTTTTCTGTACTTTCCTTCCATTAAGTGCTGAGGCTCCAGAGGCCAGGACTTTACAGTGCGTGGAACACAGTGCCTGGCAGGAGGTGGACCTTCTAAAGAGTGTGTTAAGTGAATGGAATTGCTTGTAGATGACAGGGAACTCACTTTTTAGGTATTAACACTCAGGAATTATGTGGAAAAGGGAAGATGGAAACTGGAGATGGTGGATTATAGTAAGCATTTACAAAATTAGATGTTTAGGAGAAAAAGATTGAAGATCGGGATTAGAGGAAAGAAGAGATGATTGGCATCTCAGGAGAGAAACCAGGTAGATGGAGGCAAGGCTTTATATTTCATGTATCTTTGGGTTAAGCTTTCTATTTATTGTTGTAAGATGGATGACCAATATTTATTTAGAGATGCAGATCATGACCTAAATTCTAGAAATGAACTATTTGAAATATATCAGCCAAGTTGGAGTAGTTGCAGCAATAGGCTTTGTTTACTATTTAAATGGAAGGCATAGCAAGTAGCAATTTTTAAAGAGAAACTGAGAAATAGAACTTTAGAGATGGAATAATCAGATTCACAAGAGTATCAGAAGAGTGGAGGTTTTATGAAAAGAAAGAGTGCTAGACCATGAAAAATACTGCAGAAAGATCAAGTAAAATAAGGATTAAAAAATAGCTTTTGGATTTTGAAGTTTGAACACCAATGAAATGGGGTAGTGGCAGTTGAAGCCATGGGCCTTAGCAAATGAATCGTCATGAAAATGCATTGACAGTGCGAGATTCCTCTGCTTAGGAGGTTAGATAAGAGTTGTAGATAGTGAGGCAAAACTATATGCTCGTTTAAGTTAATTTTAATTAGAGTGTTGGGGAGAGCAGCAAGAGTTATGTGCATGTATTGGGGTACATTCTGTATCCCAACATGATGTAAAATTATAGTGCACTAAATTAAAAAACAAAAATATAAAGAAACAGCAACAACAACATATGTAATATGGATATCTTGAACATGTTTAAGTACCAAAAAATGAATTAGTGGAAAAATAATAGTTTCTTAAGAATTATCTCGATGGACAGGATGTTCTTGGTATCAAGACAAATGGGAAAGTTGATGATCCCCAGCGTAAGAAAAGGAACTATAATTTGGGTAGAGAGGCATATCCTTATCCTATGAAATGAAGAGGAGAGAGGGAACCGGAGCTGACATTGCAGAGACAGTATGGAAAAGTGAAGCAAGAAAGGGAGAAGTGGAGACGGGAAGTGTGTCACACCAAGCCCCTTTACCTTAGCTCCACTTTTCCTCTGGGGGAACTTGCAGTTTGTATTTAAATTTTTTTGCCTTTATTAAAGCTACTATAACTAAATACCAGAGGACAAATGAGTTATGAACAACAGAAGTTTATTGTTGACAGTTCTGGAAGCTGGGAAATCCTAGACTAAACACATTTGGTATTTGGTTCATAGATGATGCCTTCTCCCATCATCCTCACATGGTAAAAAGGGCAAGAAAGCTGTCTCAGGCTTCTTTTGTAAAGGCACTAATCCCCTTTTGAGACTTCATGAGGTGCCGCCATTTTGTCCTAATTGTCTCTCAAAGGCTCTGTCTCCTACTACAGTCAGGTTGGAGGTTAGATTTCAACATATACATTTTGGAGTGCACAGACTTTGTTAGCACTTTATTCCTTACCTTGCCCCTCAATTTATTTTATTCTCCCATGCAAAATATACTTTTTAAGATTTTGTAGAGCCTTGTCTAATTCATCCCAAGAAGAGGAAAAGGTTTGGGGTGTGAAGCTGATAATTTTGTTCTTGCATAAAACCACAGCCAGTGTTAATGACTTGAGGTCTCAGTCACAATGGAGGGTTAATGGCTACTCTTCAGAATGTAACTCTCTGTTTTATTCCTTACAGTCTCTTTAGTTTTGTGAATGGTGCTTGCTCATAGAAATCTCTATAAATGGAAATACCTTTAATGATAAGTAATAGTCATTAATGCGAATATTAAATATGGAATTTCTGGAAATCTATGTAGGTGGTTAAATTTTAGTTGATGGAGTTTTCTCATTTTTTAATTATATATAATGTAGCCTCTCTTCTGATTTGTAGATGAAATTCATTTGTTCAGATTGAAATGGGCAGAGAATCATAATTTTATGGCCAGAAAGTATATGTATGTATAGGGGAGAGAGGATAGGGTGAAATTAAAAAAAAATATATATAACTTAAAGGGTGTTGAGTTTGAAAATATAATTTTGATTGTAAAATATTTAATTCTAACAATTTCCTAATGTGAGTTATTAAGGAAATATAGCCCTCATTTTTTTTAAATAAGTCATGCTTACTTAATTTTTTTAGTCAGAGTCTTTCTGTTTACCTTGATGTAATCTCCAAAAATCATCTCACTGCTTTTAGGTCCCTTAATTTTTTCTCTTACTCCTATTTTACATAAAAACATATGCATTTGAAGACTTCCTTTTTACTGCAAAGAGGTATTTAGATTTAGCTTCTTTATTTTGGACATTAAATTATTCTCATAAAGTGAGATCACTTCTGTTCAAAGTTAGGCTATCTTTAAGAAATGGTCCGTAAACACATTGTTACATTCTTCTTATTTGAATATATTGATACTTTCTTCTAAAAGAGAAAGGAGAGGCTGGGTATGGTGGTGCACACCTGTAATCCCAGTACTTGGGAGGCAGAGACAGGCATATGGCAAAGTTGAGGGCAGCCTCAACACGTAATGAGATCCCATAAACCTAATGAGACCCTGTTTCCAAATAAGAAATAAAATCGGGCTCAGAATGCATCTAAGTTAAATCTCTAGTAACACACACACACACACACACACACACACACACGAGAAAAAGTCTATTTCCACATGTGGTACTTGATGATACTTAATTTGTAGAATTTTTTCTTGAAGTGTCTTTCAGTGGTTTCCCTGTATTTTTATGGTTTTCCTGTGCCAGAATGATTAACTTCTTACTTTTTCCCTGTTTTAGTTGCTATAGCAACATGCTGTTTCAGGAGCACAGTAAAATCTGCAGTTTTTTAAAGATTTTTTTTACTCACTGTGTGTGTGTGTGAAGAGGGGACTAGGGATAGAACCAGGGCATCATACATACTAGGCAAACAATTTACCTTGGAAATATGTCCCAGAACTAATTTTTACCTCCTAACCCATTATTTTCCCATGTCTCATGTATAGGACACCTATACAAATTTAAATTAAGCAAGTAATTAATCCTGTGCATTTAATATGTTATCTATGACTTTTCCAAATATATAGCTGGAATTCTTATTTGCTTATATTAAATGTTGTGTCAATGTATCAACTAAAATTTACCAGGCTTTATTTATTTATTTATTTATTTATTTATTTATATTATTTGGTACTGGGGTTCCTGGATGCCCTTCTACCTCCAGGCTACTCTCCCAGACCTATTTTATATTTTTATTTGGAAACAGGGTCTCTTAAGCCAGCGAGGCTGGCTTCGAACCTGTGCGATCTATCCTCCTGTCTCTGCCTCCCAAGCCCGGGGATTACAAGTGTGCGCCACCATACCTGGCTTCCAGGCTTAATTTATGATAAAACTTTGTTCTTGTTATGTTGAAAGTGGAAGCTATGAGGCTAGAGGAAGTCATGTCTCATGGCATTTCTCTTTACAGCCTGACCTAGACGGCTGTGTGACTCAGGAGCATCAGAGACAGACTCAGAGGTTGTTTGGAGACAATAAATAAGGGTGTGTGTGTGTGTGTGTGTGTGTGTGTATATATATATATATATATATATATATATATATACACATACATACATATACATACATATAGATTTAGATATACATATACATACATATATATGGGATTTTTAGTCTTTATATATTATATATTTTTTATATATTTTATATACATATTTATATATTTTTAGTCTTGATATATTTGTAAAGGCTTCTAGTACTCTTTCAACTGTGGAGTAGATATTCATAAAAATTGGTGGAAAGTTGTTAATCCCTCCAAATGTCAAGACAGTGACTTTTATATGTAACCTTTAGATGCTATAGATTTTTTTTTTTTTTTTTTGGCAGTACTGGGGATGAAACCCTGGAACACTGTACCTCTGAGTTACACCCCCAACCCTAATTTTTTAGTCTTTTTATTTTTTGAGAGTCTCTCTGAGATGCTAAGTAGCTGAGGCTGTCTGTGAACCACAATCCTCAGGTCTCCACCTCCTGAATGCTGGGATTACAAATGTTCACCACCATGCCCGGCTGATTAAGTGTCTTTTTAAATTATCCTCACAGTTTAAATTATATCCGTTCTATATTTTTTTGGTAATACTGGGGATTGAACCCAGGGTAATTCTACCTCTGAGCTACACCTCCCACCATATTTTTTATTCTTTGTTTTGAAACAGGATCTCACTAAGCTGCAGATGGCCTCTGTAAATAGCTGAGGTTGGCTGTGAACCTGCAATCCTTCTGTTTCAGCCTCCCAAGTACAGGGATTACAAATGTGCACCACCACCACCACATCTGGCTATATTTCTGAATTGTGTATTTGATTAAAAAAATACACTATGTTTAATGTGTTTATTGCTTTCATTAAATTTAATTAACCAAAATTTCTTAATCCTGATATATTCTTCTTATTCATTTTTTTGTAGTCTGTAGTTAAAAGGCTATAATCATAGTAATTTTACTTATTTTTTATGGAGCATTGACCAAATTAACTTGTTTTGATTCACTGAAATGAGAGTGGGTTAATTATTATTATAGCAACGTTAATGTTTAATATATTAGACATGTTTGCTTTCTTAATTAATCAGCACTCAGCTCTTTTGCTACTTTATTAACTTTTCTGCTTCTATATTTTATTCTTCTCTGCCCACTTGTCTGTGACTTTTTTGTTTAAAGCTAATTATACATTTTATACATAAATATATGTACATATTGTACTGTATATACAAACACATACATATATGTACACATCTTTTTCTGTGTCTTTGAATAATAGAATTTATCACTTTCAGAAATTCCAGATATCTTTTTTTCCTATTGATTTGCTGCTCTGAATGGCATATAAAAGCATTTAAATTATTGTGAATTTTGTAGCATGTTAAGATTTTGATATTTTTTTAAAAATAGAAGATTTTGGAAAATTCAGTGAATAGCATATGATCTTCTGTCTGACATTATTATTAGCAATGACTTCCCCATTGCTCCACAACTTGTGGACTGACTCCAATGTGATGATGTTTCATTGCAAAATACAAGGACTAGATCATTGAGGAAAGATGTTAGAAGGTTCCTTTGAAGATGTACCTGATACTGTCTAATAAATAAATCTGTGCAATAGGGGTGGGGAGTGAAGACTCAGACAGGCATATGCCAATGGACATGGTAGAAAAGTAAAACCTTCTGAAACACCAATTGAAATTAGCTGTGGGAGCCCAGAGTTTAGGCATAGAAGAGTGAAACGCCTAGTAACTAGCCTGTATGATAGCTATCCAGTAGTCCAGTTGCAGCAAAGGGTACTGTGGACCAAAGGCATGTGCATTCTAAGTTACATCATTATTTGTTGAGAAATTATGAATTTAGTGAAAATCTTTTGGCTAAATAATTTATGGAATTTTTAAAATAAAAGCATGTTTAAATTTCTACCTAATTTCAGATGAATTATATATTTCTAAACGTTTCCTTTCCCCCAAAATAATCCTTTGGGACACACACACACACACACACACACACACACACACACTCATATATTTAGATACACACACAAACACACACACCGTTATATAATAGATGTGCATGTCCAAATATGCCTATATATTTATAAATTTGGATGTGCAGTTTCCCTTTCATCATGGATTAGGACATAGTTCTGATTTTATTATGTTTCACTAACATTTGAAAGTTTTGGTAAGAGAAATGGTGCTATAAAGGAAAAAAAGTAGAAAACTACAATAAAAATAAAAAAGCAGACCCTGTCTAAGAATTGTTTCTAGGGAAGAAACTACTAATTCTGTGTGACATGTGATGAATTTTAGTTACTAGCAGGAATTCACTGAATTTAAACATGTATTGTTTCATTAATTATGCCTCACCAAGAGTATAATCTACTTAAAGATAGTAACTGTAATTATTGCTGCAAATATCTATCAGCATTTACATATATTTTTTACCTGTATATAAGGTAGGCATCATTTTTCCTTATAAAGACCGGAAAGTTTGGAAGGCTCTGTTGTTTCAGATTATATAGGTGGTAGAGTTAGTCATGACTGACGCCAGAGCTCACACTACACTTCTAATCATGCACCAAAGGGCCACACAAATGCTGTTTAGACACACAACTAGCAAGTCCTTTTTGCCTGGTACAATAGAATAGAAAAAGATTTCTAGTCTGCTTTTGTGTCTAGTTTGTTTCAATTATGAAAATTGTTAATGTACGTGTCCCCAATGAAAAAATGCATTTTTAGTGGGAAATCATTATTTCTCAAAAGTGTTCACTTTGGCATTAATTAATGGTGAATTATTCAGTCACCACCATGTCTTAGGACAAGTGTTAAGGAAGGTTTATACTAATGAATCTGAACTTATTTATCTGAATACTCTAAGGGTTTGCTGAAAGGTTAGTCTAAGGTCATTCCAATTTGTCTTTTGTTACTGACTTGAAATCACTATTCTTAAAAGCTTTTTAAAAGACTCAGTATAATATCTTTAGCTTTGCCAATCTTCATTGCAAAGAATTTAAATGTAAACTTGAATGTAGACTAATGCGAGTCTCAAAAAGTTTTATCTATCTCTCATAATCACCTGAGACAGTTTACAAATTAAATTCAGCACATATTTTTGCCCAAACAACTCATGCATTTTTAGTTTTTATATACAACCACACATTACAAAATGAATATATATGTAATATCTACAGAAAAATTTAAACATTCAAATAATACACAGGACATTTGGGGTTTGTAAGAGGTATTTTTAAAACTTATATTTGTTATTACATTGCCTTCACAGTGTTTACATTCAGCATTGTACAGTTTGTTCAGAGATTTAAAAAATGCTAGCATTTTAGCCAACTTTTTTTGAACATGTGTTATGAGGTAGGTCAAGAAAGCTGATAGGCCTTGCTCCTGCTTCAAGGAGATCTCTTTTTGGTGATCGAGTAAAGGAACCAAAGTGCATTCATGTGCTTTGGTAGCCTAGTAAGGAAGAAATCTTAAACTCCAGTGAGTTAAGAATACAGGTGTTGTTGAGCATGGCTACTGTTCAAGGCAACTTGTCAGTAAATCTTTCCCGGGCCTGAAAGGCTGAAAGGAATAAGCCAGGACAAAAGGGCATTCCTCACAGAGGCAGCGGCAGGTGCCAGATGCTGAAGCAGCACAGCTGGAGGATAGGCTGGACCGAGTAATTTGGCTCAGTGACAGGCATGGCTGCAGGAGGAGGCGGATCATCACTTTCAAACTTGAAGGACGCAAAGTCTAAGGAGGAAATGTTGATCCTTGCAGTGGTTGAAGAAGCACCTCTGTTCCCTGGGTAAAAACTCAGGTGTCTCTTCTAGCCTCTGAGAAATCCCTGGCTGCATCTCTGTGCTACTCATGGACCACCACTTTCCACTAAAGTATGCCTCTAATAGGCTTCAGGTCTGTTTTTGTACTTGAAGGTTCCAGATCAGTGCCCACCCTCTCTGTAAACTGCAGGCGGTAGCAAAATGTTGACTCTCAGCATGTATTAAGTCCAAGGACAGACAACATGTATTAACTCGAATGAACTCTTAGGAAAGAAAAAGTAAATAAATTTAAAAAAAATCAATGAATCAATCAAATAGCCAACAGAACCCACAAACCTATTTCCTCTGTAAACCAACACTAGGATCATTCAACACTTAAAAATAACTATATGCACATAGCCTACACCTTTCTAAATAAAACATTGGGCCATGTGATGGTGAATGTTAGGAGGCAGGATGGAACTGAAGAGCATTGGTATTAAAAGGACCCCCTCCTTGGGCAAGTTGTGTATTTTCACTAAGGCTATGTTTCCTTGCAAGTATAATGACAATATATATTCTTTCTTAGTAACCCTGGGGCCCTGTGAGGAATAGATGCCATCTTAAATATGAATGTATCCCAGAAAGTGTAAAATGTGATGCAAATGAAATTAGATTAATATGAAAGCATGATATTCAAGGAAACTACTGAACAGTGTGGGGGATCTTGTACTCACAACTGGGTGTCTAAGTAGATGCAAAGATGAGGAAAATATAACCATGGACAGAGTTAATATCCTGGCTGAAGAGAGGGCAGGCCTCTGTCTGGGCATGAAAACTAGAACTGAAGATAATCGGCTTGAGTGAAAGGTGAGTTTGTAATCGTCTAGAATAATGGTGTCTGCATCCTTCATCACAAAGAAGGAGATACACAACATGTTTGTTCTCTCAAAGTTCTGAAGGCAGTTCACAGAGGAATCTTTAACACACCATGAAATTCAACATTAGGATTCTCCAAAAGAGCGAGTAACTCCAGGCATTTAGCAGACTGAAAAAGCTTCTTTTTTTCCCTCAAGCATGAACCTCTTGGGTGCACAACCTCCATCTTTAATTATGTGAGAGTTTTATGTGCCCTTTATAGGCCCTCTGTCATATCGTGAATGCTTAATGTAGGTGGTTTCTAAAGGCTCATACACCACTTGGTAAAGAATGCAGGAATGACTGATAATAAATATACAATGTTGTTTGTGTAGGGATGAGGGAATGGGAGGAAAATTGGATGCAAGCCTAAGACAAAATGATGTGAACTGTGCAAAAATTAAAAACAAAACCAAAACATCAAAAAGAAGGATGAAGGAGGATTGAATGTTTTCAGAGGAAATCAAAGCAACAGAGAAAAGTAACACATTAGGCCCATCTTTTTTTTTTTTTTCCTACTGAAAGTTGAACCCATGGTTACTCTACCTCTGAGTTACACTCCTAGACCTTATTATTTTTTATTTTGAGTCAGAGTCTCACTAAGTTACCCAGCTGGCACTGGACTTGTGATCCTCCTGCCTCAGCCCACCTGATAGCTCTGATTCCAGGCATGTATCACCCTGAGGGGTCCTGCCAGTCACTTCTTCAAGTAAAGGACTTCCGAAAAATATTTTTGAATGATGGAGGATGGAGTTGCTTTCTAGAGGCTATCTTAATCTAATTTTGTGTCTGAATTTATAATCAGAGAAGGTCTTCTTCTTTAAGAGCTCTATCATACTACATTGTAATTATTTAGATGGCATGGATATATGCATACATTTAAGCTTTATAGCAATATTTATAGTGAACAATTAATTGTAGTGATAAATGATTTACTATAATACTGTGAGTTTTCTTTGCCTTTATATTATTCTGTAGATAACATGATGAATGTGATGCTTGGACAATAGAGCAGGGTTGTATTTTTATTCCTTTCTCTGGTGAAAGCAGGTCCCACCATTGACTTCTTTGGGGACCTCGAGTGGGCCCCCCATAATGTGACATGAACTTAAACTACTGTAACCTTTTCGACTTGTGACCTACAGTATGCATACCTATTATAATCATATTGGAAATTCCTTTTGGTGTTTACCCAAAACTTGTTAAATTATAGATTATTTATTAGGAAAAAGAAGTATTAGCAAGCTTTTTGAATTATTACAGGAAGGAGTTTTTAATTTTCTATTTTCTTCTACTAGTTTACTCTGAAAGACAAATTTATCAATTCTTTTACTCCTGATATTCCCAGACTCCTAAATTTTCTTTAAAAATGATTGATTGATTTCTTTGAAAAATGTTAATACTTTCATGACATTGTTAATCTATTAGTAAGGAGTTAAATTATAGAGGTTACTTTAGGCATAATATTAATATTCATATTTAATACATGTACAACTTATTCTTATTCCTAAAAAAGAATGAAGACTAAAATTGCAGAATGGCACAGTTCCATTAAAATAAGAGCTCTGAATGCTCTTAGACAAACTTGTTACTAAATAGAATAGCAAGAGGAAGTCTCCTTTCTATCAAATTAATAGACTTTTAAAGAAATAATTAATATAAAACCATAAATAATTTAGAAATCTAAATCAGATTCACATCTACACTGAGCTCTGATGCTACTTAGCAGGCATGATGATCTTTTTTCTTGAATCTTAATAGACACATGATTGGATGAACATTTGAATATAGGAATGTTCCTTTGTAGTAAGTCATTTGGGTTTGTTTTGGGTGCATTTATGTATGCATGCATACAAAAATTCTAAAGTGGTATCAACATTTAGGACACTTCTAGCTGCAGCTAATAAAAGACCTAAGTCAGGATTAAATATGAAGTTTATTGTCTCATTTAAAAGAAGTCTAGAGTTAGGGCAGTGCCAGGATTTGTTAATTCAAGGGCTTAGTGACATCATCACCCATTTTTTTAAATCTTCCTAACCATGTAGAAAGTAACCTCAGGCTTGTCCTAGCACCACATCTTCACACAGCTGTGTCCAGACAGAAAAGGAAAATATTTCCACAAACATCTCTTTTTAAAGCCACTTCTTCATCATTTGCCAGATGTGGGTCTTCTGATCCATCCCAGAACATTACCTAGCCAAAGGGCAATTGAGTTAATTGTATTAGTCATAATTACATATTATTATATAACCATAATTCATCACTGGCTGGCAAGGTGTTCAGCCTCCCAGGAAGGATATAATCACTTAGAGGTGACTGTCAAATTGGTTAGATTGTGTAAAAAAGTGTAATCCCCTTGCTTGGGAGGCTGAGACGGGAAGATCGCACAGGTTCGAAGATAGCCTCAGATACTTAGTGAGGCTCTCAGCAACTTAGTGAGACCCTGATTCCAAATAAAATATTAAAAAGTGTCTACCAAATATCACTTCACAGTGCTTTAAATAGCCTGCTAGCCAATAAAAATTATTGTTTTTACACAATGAGTTAAATACGTTTCAAATAGAAGTGTCTTGGGGAAACAGTCTTTAGGATGAAGTAGCAGCTAATCTTTTGTTCTTCTATAAAAACTCCACTTACAGTTTGTAGCATACTGGAATTTTATAGAGAAGTGAAGTTCCTAAAAATTGCATCCATGATGTTACTACATTAATAACTATGTTATGCAAAAGTTTCTCTTCTTTTATTTCATATCACAAGCTGGGTATGGTGGTGCACATCTGTAATCTTAATACTTAAGAAGTTGAGATAGGAGGATAACAGGTTGAGGACAGCTTCAGAAGATAGCAAGATTCAGCAAACTAATAGGATCCTGTTTCAAAAGAAATAAAACAAAAAAAAAAAAGGGAATAGGGGTGTAGCTCAGAGGTAGAATGCTTCTGGGCTCAATTCTAGTACCAAAAAAAAAAAAAGGAGAAAGAAAGAAGAAAGAAATAAAGAAATAGAGAAAGAAAGAAAGAAAGAAAGAAAGAAAGAAAGAAAGAAAGAAAGAGGAGGGAGGAAGGAAGGGAGGGAGGGAGGAAGGGATGGATGAATAGAGGGAGGGTGGATGCATCACCATTTTATTCCAAACTCAGTTTCTATTTCATTTCTACCCACTGGAAGCCTCATATTTTGTACTGGTTTATTCAGTACAAAACTACAGTAATTTAACATATATTTTAGGTAAAAAGTATCAACTCAAGAACTGTGAGCTGAAATCTAAGATTAAATGTTAGTCTAGGAGTGTGGAGTTAGCTCAGTGGTAGAATACCTGCTTAGCATGCATCAAGCACTGGGTTCAATCTCCAGAACCACCACCAAAAAAAAAAAAAAAAAAAGTCTAATTTGCCAATAACCAGATGATGTTTTACATTATCAGTTGAAATCTATATTTTATATATTCATATTAAATTGTTATACATTTAAGCGCCGGGCGTGGTGGCGCACGCTTGTAATCCCCGCGCTTGGGAGGCGGAGACAGGAGGATCGCACAGGTTCTAAGCCAGCCGCGTGCACTGGCTTAGGAGACCCTGTTTCCAAAATGAAAATGTAAAAATAGGTCTGGGAGTGTAGCCCGGAGGTAGAAGGGCTTCTAGGAACCCCAGTACCACCAAAAAAAAAAATTGTTATACATTTAAACTCATAAAGCCGTATATGTTGTCTTTAAAAAGCACTTATTCTAAGCCTCATTTAGTTACTATTATGGCTTAGCAGTCTTTTTGATGTGGCTTTGAGTATAAATTGCTAGTATTTTATTAAGAAGTTTTCTATGTTCATCAATGATATTAATCTGTAACTTTCTTTCTGTCAAGTATCTTTACAGTTGAGAAAACTTAAAAACTTACATTTTATCCATGTGTGGTAGCACACACTTGTAATCCCAGTACTTGGGAGGCTGAGATAGCAGTATCGCAGGTTCAGGGCCAGCCTCAGCAACTTGTGGGGCCCTCTGCAACTTAGTGAGACCCTGTATCAAAATAAATAATAAAATATTGGGCTGGGAGTGGAGCTCAGAGGTAGAATGCCTCTGGATTGAATCCCCAGTACAACAAAACAAAAACAAAAACTTACAATTTCACTGATTTATATATTAGATATAACCAATCATAATATTAGGCCATATATAGCCAGATTTATTTTGATGCTCTTAAACATGAAAGGGGTCAGATAAAATAACATTTATTTTCCTTTGAGAGCACAACCAATGCTAAGTATTGTGTTTAGATTTTATTTAGTTTGTACTTAAGTTGGGTATGTGAAAACTCAGAAGTAGCACAGAGTCCCTAGAGGACCCCCTTCAACTGGTTGAAATAACAATTTGGAAAATAAATTTTGATGAACATTTGTTTCACAAGGCCCCAAGAGAGAAAGGAAACTATCTCAGATACTCAAGGATGTCTTTGTCTTTATCAAAGAGAAAATTAAGAAAACACCACAAAGGCTGTTCACTGATGTGTTAATGAATGGTTTCTGGATTTGTTTACTTTTGCATGCTAATTTGTTTACCTCTGCATGTTATTAACGGGAACAATAATCAGTCAATGTTGTAAAAACCCAAAATGACTTTTGATCCAATAATTTTATTGAACATATCAAATTTTCTTCATCTGTCACCAGAGATGAACTGATGATTTCTCAGATCCCTTTTAACTGTACAATGGTAACATGTAATAGAAAAATAAAACAATATAAAAAGGCAGGTAGAATAGATGGATCTAGACAAGGACTAATTCCGAAAATTGCTTAGAAATGTATTAGGATTATGGCTATACTATACCAAGCATGTAGTTAGTGACTTAGTGACATTTTTATAAGATAGTAACAACTCATTTAAAGTTGTGCTTAAAATAGTTTTAAAGAAATCTTATTTCCAGATTATGTTGTTTACTTTTAGAGAAAAGACTGATGTTTAATAAAATGCAACCATTTCTAAGAAGGGTGAGTAATCCTTATCAACATGAAATTTTTTCATGATTACAAGTGTCAACATGTAAAGAAAAATTTTTGCTTAGATTTATCTGCAAAAGAACTAAAAGGGAAGCAGTGAATGCCAAGCTTAGAAGACCCAATGCATAGATTGTCTTAACCACGTCATATATTCAGTTGTGGAATAATCCCCTATATAAGAAATGGGAGACTTACTGCTTTAGGGATAAAAATTCGGTTTGGGAATTCTGCCTGGTAACATATGATCACAAAAGTCATTGGTAATTTTACTTTGAAGATTACCGGAGGCTCTGACAAAAACCTATTTTCATTTCAGGAAAGAAAAACTAGTGTGTTATTATTGAAAATCTAAAATGGTGAAACCTCCCTGTTTTATTCAGTAGCTAGGAAATGTCCATAAATCATGTTTTAGAACTCTAAAATTCGAATTAAATTCCCCATTGTTTGTACAAAGGTTTAAAGAAAGATTCGGATCACATTTTTCTTCACCATTGATGTGTTATACTTACTAGTGACACACACTTGGTTTTTTTTTCCCCACCCTTGGATAATTCTTTTCTGTGGCCTTTGCCACTGGTAGGTTTCTTATTAAAGAGAGGGATTCACTTATCTAAGTGACTTAAGGGAAACCCCAAGGAATTGACATGGAAAATGTTTTTTTTTTTTTTTTTTTTGCTCTCTGTTTTCCTCTGCTGCTGCTGCTGCTGCTGCTGTCTGGGATTGGATGATTCATTTTCCTTGTTTGGCAGCTCATTTTTGTTATCTTCAAATGTGAAAGCCAGTCTTTCAGAATACCCCTCTTAAGATAACATAAATTAATTAGTTATTCTCACTCACCAGCAGCGACAAACCTTTCCTTTAATGTGTTTTCTAAGGAGGTATTGATGTGAGGGTTAAATTTCAGTGTTTGTCAAAGAGCAGTAAGAAACTTACAAGAGTAAGGAGAGTGGGAAAAGTGGGAACTCATTTTTGAGCAGATGATAAATGGCAGCTGGTATTACCCACCCTGAGAGAAGAGTTCTCCCAGTCTCAGAGATGTCATGAATTAGTCATGATCACACAGTCAGCACTTAGCTGAGAAGGTTTAGACTTGGACATGGTTTAGTCCAAGTAGCTTAGTTATTTAGGGCCCATAAGATGTCAAGCACCATGTGAGTCTGTGGAACAACAAAGATAAATTAGACCTAAGGCTGCTTTGCATAAATCCCATGTACTGAGACGTCACTGGTTGAAATTCCCAAACCCCAGCTCTGTGTGTTGTAGAATGGAATTGGAGATGAAACTTAGAGAATGGACAAAGAATCCACAGCAGAGGAAATACAGGCAGGGAAGTTGTTGAATGCTAGACTGATGATTTTACATCACTTCACTTGGTGCTGGCAAGCCATTCCTATTTTTGAGCAAAGGAATAACATTTAAAGTGACTTGTTAATTGCTATACTTTTAATCACTTTCTAGGGAATTTTATCAGATTTGGGTTGCATCCTACTTTGCCAAGCCATCTCTTTATCCCTAAGCACAAAATAATTGGATTGAGCTGGACTCACTGCTTCTTGCTCTCAGCCTCTCTGACAAACCTCTGACCCTTTCTTCTCTCATGGTTCTGAATTCTTTGTCTAAATACAGATAACCATTTGTCTAGACCACCATGCATGCTCCTGTTTACTAATTTAAAAATACTCTTAAGTCCTTTCCACGTGAAAACCCTGATGGAAAGCCCTGCCAAAGAAACTTAACTATTACATTGAGCAGCAAAGTCAAACAAGTAATTCTTTGAACTGCACTAATTATATATGCTATGTAAAATAAAACATAGTAGGGGGAAACGGTACATGGGAGCTGTTCTAGTATGGTAGATAAGAGAAATGACATTCATACCGAAATCTAAGGAGTGAATAGGGTTAATTGAGAAAAATAATATGTGACTTAGGTCAAATGGAAGGTGGGGGGAGATTGTTACGGATCCTCAAAAGCCATATCTCAGAGGAGAAAACTATTTCATTTTATTTCTCTTTGTCTTTTCTGAGTTTCCTAGCATTATATTATCTGTATGGTTATTTAGATTTTATTAAATGAACATGTAAAGTGATATATTATGCTTCACATCACCTCCCAATTGTACATTCCTAAAACATGAGGATTTATATTTTAACTACAAGTGCTTGAACTATGCTTTGCATAGGTTTTGCTTACCTGATACTTGGTTTAGTATACTGATAGGTTTTACAGAATTTGGAAAGGAATCAAGAAGGAAAACATTATAAAAATAAATCATCTTATTATAGGTATTTACTTATCCTATTATAACTTCATAATTGACAGTTACTTATTTATGAATGTGCCTCTTGCAATTTGTCATGAGTAATTTTTAGATTAAAAAAAGCAGTGTCCTTACTGTACTGTGGGCAGTACTTGGAAGGATATGTAGAAGCTATATCAAATGATGTTGGACTTCTTAATTTGAATTGTTAGATACACAGACAGACTGCTCTATTTTGGAAGATGCAATGTTTTCTACAGTTGAATAATAGTTTCTGTAGATTTGGTTTGTTAATTGAAGATATAGACTGCTATTTTTTATTTGATTGCATTTCAACAGATTAAAAATAAGCTATTAATAAGAAGAAAAATTTCAAGGTTTTGTAACGTTTGTATCTTTAGTAAAGATACTCTTATCTCACCAGGTAAAATGAAAAATAACATGCAGTTGCAGATTTTAAGATTCAAATATTCCAAAGTCCTCACAAGAAAGTCTATTTTATGAAGAAGGGACTGATACTATAGTCTCCTATTTAGAGAATAGTTAAGTAGGGGAATCGAGGAGAAATCCGGGTGAGCCAGACCTTTAGCAGTGTAAACAATGGCTGAAGATTTACAGCTTCTTCAATCTTCCTTATTTAAAAGAAAAAAAAAATTGTTTTGTGGTACTGTGGACTGAACCAATGGGTTTTCTACATCCAAGCTACATGCCCAGCTCTATTTTTTTTAAACAGTTTCACTAGGTTGATGAGTCTCACTACTTGCTGAGGCTGTCCTTGAACCTGATATCTTCCTGTTTCAGTCTCCCAAGTATTGGAATGTCAGGCATGCACCACCACTCCAGGATCTCAATCTTCCTTGTATTACAATGCATCAATCCTGCCAAGATGATCCTCTGTAATTATCTATGCTTCAGTTTTCTCATCTGTAAAATGGGAAATTAAACAGAACCTGTTGAAAAGTGTATTGGAAAGATTAGACAGGATAAGTAACCAGAAGTTTAGAGTATATCTCTGTTATTTTGAGACAGTGTCTTCCTAAATTACTGAGGCTGACCTGTGATCCTCCTGTCTCATTCTCCCAATTACTGGGATTAGAGGCAGGCATCACCACTCTCAGCTAGAATATATCCTAATGAGCCCTCACATGGGTCCTCTCTCTTTCTATCTCTATATGTTTATACATAATATAATATATATACATAACTTTGTATATACATAATTTAATGTTACTAGTTGTTTTATTTCTTCTTGCTCACCATAGCAAATAATCCAGTACCTTTTCCGAAGAAAGCAACACCCTTTCTTAAGGATGTTCTTCAATTGTTTTTATATGTTTTAAAACAAGAAGAAGAACAACAACAAAAGCCTGTTATTTAGGTTAGTTTTGTTTCTTTGACAGGACTCTTGGAGAATCACCTTCCCCACATTTGTGTCTTTTAATATATTGTGAAGCGAGTAGAGGTATATATTCTTTGTTAAGTTTGTAAAGCACATCGGGAAGTTTTTCCACCTGCATTCTCAGGACATTGATTTGCTTTGTATTGTTCTTGACTTCTGGCTTTGATTCTGTTTGTTTAAGCTTATTTCCCTGTCCGCCCCAGCGGCTCTCATTCTCAGTATGATTCGTCTTTCTGAATCTTCTCTATGTATAAATTTCTCTCCTATCTCTGAGTAATTGCTTCCTCAGCATTTTATTCACAATTTAGAACAGTTGCAAAATTGTTTTTCAAGTTTCTGTGCTTAAATCATCTTTGAGATAATTTTTTTTTCCGTTGACTTGTTACAAGCAAATTAGCTTAACATCAGGGTGTGTAGAGCACACCTCTAATTCCAGTACTTGGGAATCTGAAACAGGATGACCTGTTTCAAAGCCAGCCTCAGCTACTTACTGACAACCTGATTCAAAATAAAAAAAGTAAGTAAAATAGGCTTGGTGTGTAGCTTGTAGGTAGAATGTTCCTGAACTTAATTCCCAATAATACAAAATACACCTTTATCTTGAACTGCAATATTTTTATACTCTATATTTATTTTAACATTTACCCTGTTTGAACTGACACATATCTCTTTTTTTTTTTTTTTTTTGGCAAGTAGGACTGAATTTCTTGTAAAGTCTCAGCATGTACCTGAATGGTGGTTAAAGTGCCTTCTTTACTCTGCATCTAGGGTGAAGATGTACTCGCTTAGATTCAGCCCAATTTCCAGCGGCTAGTATCCTGAGAAACAATGCTGGGATAGCATTAATCTCTGTTGCTTCCGATTCTGTTATTCTGGCCCAGGATAGAGCACAGTGGGTGTCCACCAATCCTGTTCTATGCAGTTATGAGGGATGTTGCTGAGTGCACCTGCTGTCACAGGTGACTGGGCATTCCTTCTACCTGCAGTGTGAATAGCTGTCCTCTTCCTTTTGTTTATGCACTCACCATTATTTATACCTTATAATCTGGTAATTGGAATACTTAAGTTGTGATATAACAGTTTGGGAACAGGACTGTGGTCATGTAAAAAATAAATGATAAAACAGGTCAATATTTATTGATTCTGCCATAAATCCAGTGTCTGACCAAGAGGCAGGGGAAGAAGGAGATGCTACTCCTGTCTTCCCATCTTCAGGTGCTTGGCTTTCTTGTTTCTTAAGCTAGGCTGTAAAGAGGCCACAGATTTATTGTTTCATTTTAGCTGCAGGGACTCTGTCATCTGTGTAAATTCTTGTCAGAATGTGAGAACTGTCTTGTTAGTAAATAGGTGTAAGTTATATTATGGTTTTCATCGTTTTCAAGAGTTTGTCTTAGAAACCACTTGGAGCATCTCTTATGTTTGAGTTCTTAAAATTAGCTATTTAATAACCAATTAAAGCAATTCAAATGCATATTAACACATACCCTGTTATCTGTAATATTTACTTTATTAGCTCTTTGAAGACTCTTTTACAACATATGTTAATTTTACTTCTTTATTGTAGTTAAGTCAATTTAATCATATACACAGCTATAATTTGTTATTATCTATTGCCTTTTGTGACCATCTTGTAATTACATGCCAAAGCTAAGGTTCAAAGGGCTATAAGGCTGTTGATTTTCTCTTTATCATGGAAGAAACTTAATGTCTGGTGTCTGGCCATTGCACACCTTTGACAATCATTTGCCAAGAGCTACTGCTGGAAATGATAAATGCATAATCAAAACAAACACCAGATTTGTCATATAGTTGTTATTCATGAGCCCTTAACATTTTGTCTAGTGAGGGCTTGTGACGATTTCAGACTACTTATTGGCTAAGGAGAACTTTTGAAGTGCTGGGACATTAATATTCTTGAATTATTTTGCATAAAGGACTTCCTATTGAAAGCCAATACTTTTACTTTTTTTGGTTAAGTGATATTTTTTACTTGCGATATTCTTTCAGCTATTATTATTAAGAAAAAAAAGCCCAAAGACTCCACTAGTGACCTTCCAGCTGTTATGCTAAAAGTAAGACAGTGCGTTAGCATGCTTTCACCAATTTTACCAAAATCATATCCACCTGTACTCTTATCCATAAAATATTTCCTTTTACTGACTCTATTTAAAAAAATAGATTATAAGATAAAGGTGGGGGGGACATCTATGGAAATAAAATGTAAAAATAGCTTATTATATATATATATATACATATATATGTATATGTATATGTGTATGTATATACACACACACACACACACACACACACACACACACACACACACACACATATATATATATATATATATATATATATATATATATATATATATGCAGTAGCTAAATGTGGTGGTACATGCCTATAATCCAGGTACTTGGAAGGCTGAAACCTTGGCAGTGTAATGAGGCTCTCAGCAACCTAGTTGGACCCTGTTTCGAAAAGTAGGCTGGGGGTGGAGGTGTAGCTCAGAGGTAGAAGTCTTCTCTTGGGTTCAATCATCAGTCTCTCTCTCTGTCTGTCTCTTTCCTCTCTCTTCTCTCTCTCATTCTCTCTCTCCCTTTCTCTCTTCTTTCATCTGTGCGTGTACACACACAATATACATAAAGTGAATGATATACACACACACTATATATTAAGTGAATGATCAACGATTAAGGGACATATCATTTTATGTGCTGCCTACAATCATTCTAGGAACCATTAGCAGTTATCATTACCCATTTTTTTCAGAAATAGTCTAGAACAAAAGTTCTGACTATTTCTATATGACCCCAATATTTCATATTTCTATATGACCCCAATATTTCATATTGCTATATGACCCCAATAGCATATAAGTCCACTGGGTATCTTAAGCATTTCGAGAGTTGGTGATAAACCTATCACTAGTGTGCTACTATTATTGATGAGTAAAATCTAGCTGGAAAACACTAGTATTAGAAGTAGATTTGTAATAAACAGTAACTGTTATGTGTACTTTGTCATCTCATTATACATTTAGCATGATATATGTATACATCCTTTCAATATAAGAAATGTTAGCGAAAAATTGGTGCTCTCAAATGCTTGCTTTATGTTAAAGGGTTTGTTATCAAAGATCAATTTACATGGAATGTTGGGAAGAATGCATGAAGATGCATTTGTGGCTGTAAGTCACTTCCAGTCTAGTTACGGAGATGAAACATAAACTCTCTGTCAGTCATAGAACAGTGAGGGCCTCGAAGCTTAGGTTGCAACATGCCAGAGTTTGAAAGATGTGTCTCAGGCGTTCAGAAGGGATGAGATCATTGTGTGCATGGGTCTGGGGGCTTTATCCAGAAGGCAGACTTTGGCTGCCCTTTGAAGTCTTGAGTCAACAAGGTATTCCAATCGGGGTGCATTAATAGTGTTTGCTAATGTATGTGCTTTAAATAACAAACCCTTAATCAGGGTTTTGTATTCAAAGATTGGTTTTGTTTGTATTTCTTCTATGCCATAAAGACATTACTCTAGTTCCCAGAAATCCACATTTGTACTATATTGTACTTGGGTTTATTGATATGTGGACATACATATGTGTTCATGTTTGTGCATGTGTGTGTGTGCGTGAACATATAAATTTCAGCATGTGGCCTACTATCTATATAAAATACAAACACTACATATGAGAACAACTGTGACTATTATGCTTTAATCTGGAGTGGGAAAAATTACTGATAATGATAAATTTGAGTTTTAATGATTTTATATTGTGTATAGTATTTTATGAAGAGGTTCAGTTTTGTAACCTCAGATTTTTTTGATTGTTTAATTTATTGTTATTAACTTATTAGTATTTTTCCTTAAATGTTGTCATTGCATTATTGGGAACTTTAGAAGTGCATATTTATTAGAAAAGCAATTTGAGAAATAGCCTTCAGATATAATAGGCAGTAGTGTAAAATTATAAGCATCAATATAGCCTAAGTTACACTGTATCTTTCTCTGTGTAAAACAGGGCTGATATACTGTTTGTTTAAAAGAATCCTTAAATATAATATTTGTCCTGAACTCTTTTGGGGGAGGTACCGATCATGGAACCCAGGAGCATTCTATTTCTGAGCTATATCTCCAGCGCTATTTTTATTTTTTATTTTGAAATAGATCTCACTACGTTGCCGAGGTTCTCACCAATTTCCTGAGGTTGGCCTCAAACTTGCGATCATCCTTTATCAGCCTCCCAAGTATGGGATTACATGCCTGTGCCACCATGGCTGGGTATTCTTTAATTTTTTAAAATCGTTTACAGATTCAATTTAGTCTGGAATCATGGTTTTTAAATTAGTTTTTATTTAAACTGGAGCCTAAAGTACTTAAGTGCTATATTTTAAACAGTCTTTTCTTTTTAGTAAAACATTTTAATGAGTCCTATCTTAACTAATTTGCACTTGAATTAAAATATTTAAGCATATTTTATATTTATATGTTAAAACATATAGTTTAAGCAAAACGATTGAAGGCTTTCAAATATCTGACAGTATTAGCAGATGAGTTTTCTTAGACATGGCCCATTCATTCATGGTAAAACCATTCATGGTAAAACTCTTCATTCATTTCAACTTGTTGCTTACATCTGCAACACATTTCTTCCATCAACTTTGTAAGTTAAAACTCAGAATAACAGGTGAACTTTCTGATTAGCCTCACCAGGGCCTTGTGATTACTTTTTTATTTTCTTGATCTGTAGTGTTTCTAAGGAAAGTTTTTTAGTGTTAATACTTACGAGGAGTTTTTCTGCAATTTCCATCCTAAGCTGATTAAAAGCCCTATGCTGGCATCTACTTAAGAGAAGTTGCAGCTGCTGCTACAAACTGAGCAATTAATAGGAGGAACTCCTAGGGCTTATGGCCTTTTCTTTCCCACATTGTTTCTGCATCGGCTTCTGTACATGAAAAAGTTCCTGCATGTGAACAATCATTGTTTGCCTCTCAAGTTTCCACTGTCTATTAACGTTCAGCATTTCAAAATAGTCTGCATTCAATGTTTCCTATTATCTTTTCACTTTTAACTTTTCCTTTACACAGTTTTATTTTTTTTAAGAAAACTTTCAAACAGATTTAAAAAGCATTGATTTTGTCTTGGTCATATAAATATAGCAAAACATAATACACAAATTATATTGGAATTGATTTAAACTTTAGAAAACTGCTTAGGCTTGTACTAGTGAGAGTTACTTAGTAACCCTTAGGAAATAGTTTTGTGTTAAAAGGATTTTAAACTTCATGGTGTTTAGGTATCAACTACTTAGGATTGAGAGTTCTTTTGAAGCATTCATCTTGTGTTTCATTAAAATATGTTTGGATTAGTTAGCCACAAAGAAGCATCTTTGTAATATCAGTTTGTTTATTGGTAAGGAAGATAAAAGCCATTGAAATGAAATAGGGCCATATTACCTCATTCAAGACTATTATAGAGAAGAGCTAATTTCACAGACACAGTAGACCTAGAAGGAAGCTTTCTTAGATGTGGAATATAATGGTAGCCTGCATCCTCCTCTTTTCATTTTCAAGACTTAAAAATACTTTCTTAAGTTCACCTCAGCCTTCTGGTTTTATAAACCAGGGAATATTGTCTGTTCTAAAATATTTCACACATTATTTCTAAAGAAATTCTTTTGGCTATGATAGATCATGGATTGGAAGAGAGGAAGGATATTTCATGAGGGTGAAATAAGTAAGAGTTTAGAAAAAGACTTTTAAGAGAGTAATATATGGGTGGCAAGGAGTAAAAGGAAGAAGAAATAAGTACAGGCATGAATAAGGAAGTAAGTCGATCATGTTTGTAAAGTAGACTTAATTTAATAGCATCTGGCTACAGTCTCAGTTTTCTTTGTTATATTCTTGTTGGATAAGGATAACAACATTATAGAGTGATTAAGACAAAGTCTGAATATTAATATAATCACATTTAAGACATTATTAAATAAATACAAATTTATTAATCCAATAAATATACTTTGTGCACCCTCTATGGGCAAAGTATACTTCTGGTTTCAGGGATGTAGCAATAAACAAGACAGAAAGGGTCCCTGAGTTCAAGGAATTTACTTTCTGGAAGGAAAGGAAGGTCAAGAAAGCCACCCTATGTTTCTAATATAATTTCAGAGAGTTCTATGTACTTAGGAAAAACGTGATAAAGACCCCCATGGTAAATCTAATGAAGAAAAATTCTCATTGAAAACTACTGCCAAAGCACTGTTCTTCACAGGACAGATCCTATAGGACAGATCGTATACCAAAAACGGTGTGTAGGATCTTTGTGAAAATATTTAGAACTTAATAAACTAATAGCCAGAGAACTGTTAAAGCCTGTGAATGGGACTTAAACTAAGATAATGTCTTTTAAATTTGGCATAAGGCAACCAGCACTCTCAAAATCTGATAATTTTGAAGAATATAGCTGTGGTTACTTTTTTTCACTATCCGTTTTATTCTGTACTCTTGGAAATAGTCTTTAGAATATTGCCCAAAATCTGGCATTAGAATTTCTAGTTGACAGGTGCCAGGTCGATTGCTATTGCATTTTGATTGTTATGGGCAGTTTTATGCCAGGGTGGGGATGAGGGTGGTTATTTGAGTAACTCTCTTGAATTATTCAAGTAATACTGAAAGGAAAATAATTCATTTGTGTGTACTGTTGTGGTATGGAGAAAGTCTGTATAGTAAGTGATAATTAGATTATAAATTGTCCATATGGGAAAATAAATCAAATTAAGCACAATTCACACCATAAACAAAAATATTTTTAGAACATTAAGATGTGAAATAAATGATGGTCATTCTTCACAGACATAGGGAAATCAGTCCTTAAATTTATTTAGAATAAAAAAAATTAGAATACCCAAAGTAGTTCTCAGCAACAAGAACAATGCAGGAAGCAGCACAATACTTGGCTTTACACTATACTACACGACCATAGTAATAAAAACAGCATGATATTGACACAAAGATACATAGACCAATAGAGCAGAATAGAAGACTCAGAAACAAACTGTACACTTAAAGCCAATTACTTTTTTGACAAAAGGGCCAAAAACATACATTGGCAAAAGATAGCTTTTTCAACAAATGATGTTGGCAAAACTGGTTAACCATATGCAGGAAATGGAAATAAACCCTATTTTTATAAACCCTATTTTCTCACCCTGTATAAGAGAGTCAACTCACGTTGGATTAAAGACTTGGAAATCAGACCAGAGACCTTTCAGCTCTTTAAAGAGTGCATAGGTGCAACACTGCAGAACATAGTCACAGTTGAAAACTTTCTCAGTAAGATCCCAAAAGAACAAGATTATTTTAATTTAAAAGGTGGATTAATTCATGGGATTTCATTAAACTGAAGAGCTTCTGTACAGCAAAGGAAACTTTCAAGAACTATTTAACAGAGAACACAAAGAATGGGAGAAAATTTTTTGCCAACTACTCCTCCAATAGAGGACTAATATCTAGAATACATAGAGAACTCAAGAAACTCACCTCTAAGATAGCAACCCACTCAAAAAATGGGCAAGTGGACTAAATAGATACTTCACAAAAGAAGAAATTAAAACGGCCAATAAATGTATGAAAAAAATGCTCAATATCATTAGCAAGGGAGATGCAAATTAAAACTACCCTAAGATTTCACCTAACTCCAATTAGAATGGCAATCATTCAAAGCACAAACAACAACAAATGCTGGTAAGAGGGAACTCTAGTACATTGTTGGTGAGATTGCAAATTAGTGCAATCACTTTGAAAAACTGTATGGAGGATCCTCAGAAAAATGGGAATGAACCTACCATATGATTCAGCAATAACACATCTGAATATCTACCCAAAAGAATGGAAACCAAACTACCCGACTAATGCATGCATATGTATGTTCATAACCACACAATTCATAATTGCCAAACTATGGTACCAGCTAAGATGCCCATCAGCAGATGAATGGATTATAAAACTATGGGATATGTACACAATGGATTTTTACTCAGCCATAAGAACAAAATTACATCATTTGCAGGGAGATGGATGGAACCTGAGAACATTATGCTAAGTGAGATTAGTCAGTCACAAAAAGTAAAAAATGGATGCCCTCCCTAATATGTGGAAGCTATAGAGAAAATGGATCATAGGAGGAACTCTAAACAAAGAAGGGGAAACTGTACATGAGCAAATAACTAAGGAAGCAAATAACTGAGGAAGATCAGTGGGGTAAGAAGGAAATTCCCGAATGTACATGATGTATATTCACAAACGTATCAATGTCAATCAGTAAGCCAAACAGAAAGAGGCAGGGGGTGACAATTTGGGGTAGGAATAGGGGAGGCTTAAACGAGGGATGTGTGCATGTATGCCTCTGCCATTTTGTACCCCATTAAGATTTTTGCCTTCAATACCTGAATAAAAAAGGATGTAAAATAATAAGAATCTTTTGACATTATGTAAAATGTGTTTTCTTAAGTTACACAATATGACTCACAATTTATATATGTTAAAATTAAACTTTTGTGTATGTGTGACAAAACATTGACAACGTTTAAAGAATGAAAGTCATCTGGGCATTGTCACACATGCTTGTCATCCCAGTTCTTGGAAGGCTAAGACAGGAGGATGGCAGGTTTGTGGCCAGCCCTAGCAATTTAGCGAGACTGTCCACAACTTAGTGAGACCCTGTTTCAAAATAAAGAATAAAAAATAGGGCTGGGGGTATAGCTCGGAAGTAGAATGCCCCTGGGTTCCATCCCAGTACCACAAAAAATAAAATTTAAAGTCAAATTTAATTATCCTTACTCTAAATTGTATTCACTCCTAAATGTAATGAGAACAGACATTAATAGGCATGTTTAGTAAAATAACTTTACTCCCTGTATTGATTCATTAATGATATAGGAGATTATTCATTTGAATATAGTTTTGTTTAATTCATAATTATATCCATATAACATTCAAATATTGTGTTGCTTTAAAATGAAAAAAAAAAAAACTACGGAATTAAAGAAATAGAAAACCAAAACCTTATTTAAAAAAGAGCAAGATTACTGTCTGAGCAAGCTGAATGATTCTCCTTGAAGATAACTGCAGAAATAACAATAATATGTATGAGCATTAACCATGTGCTTGGCTGTGTTCCACTTAAAAGTTGTCAATGCTGAGACAGGAGGATAGCATGTTCAAAGCTGGCCTCTGCTTAGTCTCTAAGCAACCTAGTGAGACCTTGTTTCCAAATAAGAAATAAAATTGGTCTGGGGGTGTAGCTTGGAAGTAGAATGCCTAGTACCAGAAAAAAAAATTGTCTCAGTGATATTAATATGACAATACTAACATATAAACAAAAATTAAATTAATAAAAAGTGAGATTTTTAAGGCTAACTGGCAAGGATAGTGGTGATTTCATAAATAAAAATTAAAAAATAGGGGAGGAAGTAGAACTCATAAATTGTTCAGAAGTTTGGAGTAGGATATATTGAATTTTAAAGGTACTGAGATACCTGGGAGCAGTCTCACATGTTTGTTAATCCAAGTACTTGCTTGGGAGGCTTGCAGGGGTTTGAGGCCAGCCTCAACAATTTAGCAAGATTCTGTTTCAAAATAAAAAATAAAAGAGGCAGGGGATATAGCTCTGTTGGATATTGACTGCTTAGCACACATGAGGCTCTAGTTTCAATCCCCACCTCCCCAAAACAATAATAACAAAGAAAACAACAAAAACTTCTAACCAGGCATAGTGGCATATGCTTATAATTTCAGTATTTGGGACCATGAGAAAGAAGGATCACAGGTTCGAGGCCACCCTCAACAACTTAGCAAGACCTTGTTTCAAAATAAAAAAGTAAAATATAAAAGGGCTGTGGGTATAGCATGGAGGTTGAATGCCTCTGTGTTCAATCCCCATTATCACTGAGGAAGTGGGGAGAAACAACAACAATCCTCAAAGGCCATTTAGCTTTTACATCCTGCAGTGAAAAACTCATGTGTCTTGTTTTATAATGGCAAAGTTAGTTTTGGCAAAAGTGTACTTTACCTTGATTTCATAGATAATAATGGTTAATGTAAAGCTTCTAGGGGTTGAGTGAATATCTGAAATTGTGCTGTTGTGTGAAACTGTGAGGGTTGTAATATACTTAGCTATATAATTTTTTGGCTTGAGCATACATGCCTTTCATCAAAATTTCAAAACTTTCTCAGGACATTGGTTGAAAAGGATAAAAAATAGCTTTTGTTTTTAAATACATGGTTTAGAAGTTTAACAAGGATCCTTGAGGAATTTTGAAGGATAGTTTTATAACTGGAGCAATTATAAAGGAACAGAGGATTATAGACATTATTTAGCAAATTATGTTAAGATTTGTTTTTGTCTCAGAAGCTTCCTACATCATTATGTTCTTCTTAGAATAATCCTCCTGGCATACTCTTCACCATATGTTGCTGCTGCGTTATCCTACCACCCTGCAATACTTCAGATGAGTTCTAAACATTACTTTATGTGCTTCACATCTTGCACAGAAAAATGGAATCATTAGGCCACCTCTAACAAGTTTGATTTTATGGAGTGGAAGGAAGAGATTTGTGAAGAGGAAATCTCAAACTTAACATTTATATATATATATAAATATATTTATTTTATATTTTATATATATATATATATATATATCTTTTCCAAGTCTGGCTAAGAAAGTGAGGATTTATTTTTAAAACAAATACTTGACTTTTTATTTCAGGAAGGAAAGACTCTTTCCTGAATGTGCGACTTGTTAGGTAAAATATTGCAGTTGTTGGAAGTTTTATTTTAGACTGTTAGGAAGTAATTCCAAACATAAAACAGATTATATGCCGTGGAAATAAGTTACTAGTGTCTTTCCCTATGTAAAATGACATAACTTTGTAAATTTTTCTCTAGCCAGGAAAAAAGAACACACATGTGTATGTGTGCATGCGTGCGCGCGCACACACACACACACACACATTCACATTCACAACAAAAAATAGCAGCCTTTAGGAAGCAATGATATAATAATGTAATGAGCAATTAAACAGAAAAAATAATCAGTGTCAATGTTATGTTGTTGCTGTTTTGAGTAAAATTCTATAAATATATTAGAAAATAAGAGCTTAATGAAAAAAAAGAAAAATTTATATTCAGAGGACAAAGTTGAACAGTATGTGAATTAGGAAAATATCCATTGAATTAAAAAAAAATTTCCAAGTTGAAAGATTTCCTTGAGTGGTGTGATGTAGTAGAGTGATAATGCATTGGAATTAGATACAAGGAAGCTGAATGGAAAATTAGGCTGTCTTTTGACAGTAGGCAAACCATACGCTTCTGTTTTCTGGAACAGTGATGGTATATATGTCTTACTCTGACACAATAACATCATTCTTTTTTATTCTTAAAAATGTGTTGGTTTGGACAATAATGTGGTAGCTAACATGGGAGAAGAAGTGTAAATGCTATTTGAAATTTTTTTAGGGGTATTGTGATATCTAGAAAAATACTTTTGTATAAGAAAGTTTTATAATACAAAAATCATAAGTACTATAAAGTGATATTTAAATATTATTGTATTCACTTGGACTGTAATTTGGGTAGTCTATAAGAGGGCTTTTTTTTAATCATGTCATTCTTCAACATTATTAGAATTACTCTTACCTGATTTGGTGTGCAACACCTATTTTACCAAAATGTGTTGTTTTGAAACTAAGTTACAGACCATGACTACAAGCAATATTGAGAGTTAGATTATGTTTTGGGATAAATAATTGGTATAGGTTTCATTCAAATAAAAATTCAATGTGTTTACTAAATTCAGGGTAAAAGAATTGAACCAATTCTTTCCTATATTCATCAAAGTTCAAATCAATTTTGACTGTTCTTCAGGTTGTTTCTTATCTTCAACGTGTTCTTACACGTCCTTCCACTAACTGTCATCATGATAATAATTTTATAGTTTTTATAAGTCATGATCAACAGTCTCACTTTCTAATGCTTTTCCCCTATGAATTTACTCTTAAGTGTGTGTGTAGTTCTGAAACTAAAGAATTTTTATGTAGTTCTATTTCTGAATCTTGTCTTTCTGATAACTCATTGAATCTGTGTAAAATGACTGTACTTTAGCTTTAAGTTTCTTCCTGGAAAGATAGTGGACTTGTATCAATTTAAAACAAAGTGAATCAAAACTAGTTTTACCACTAGGAAATGAGTTCCATCTACAAGGTCCCTTAATAAACAGAAAGAAGAAACTAATATTACCTAAATTTAAGTATCTTTTACTGACCATCAGGAGAACTACAGAATCTTGGCATGGAAGGAGCAGCTCAGCATATGGAACTTTAAAAAATATAATATCAGCAGGCGTGGTGGTGCACGCTTGTAATCCCCATGCTTGGGAGGCAGAGACAGGAGGATCACGCAGGTTCAAAGCCAGCCGTGCTGGCTTAAGAGACCCTGTTTCCAAATTTTAAAAATGTATAAAATAGGTCTGGGAGTGTAGCCCGATGGTAGAAGGGCTTCCAGGAACCCCAGTACCACCAAGGAAAAAAAATATATATATATTTTTTTACATACATATGTGTGTACACACACACACACACACACACACACACACACATACATACATGCATCTGGCTAATAAACTCTGGTTTTGAGTAGATGCTTAGTAGGAGCTAGTTGAGTGAATGATCAAGGTCCAGGAAGACTGAAGTGTCAAGGGGATGCATCCTACCAAATAATGCTCTTTCTTTTATTTTTTTCTATGCCAGCCAAAACCCTCTACCTAAAGATTCGTATAAACGACCATGAATAAAAATTCATGTGACTGACTCAGATAATTTTAAAAGCTTTATGTGTCTTTTCAATCATTCAAGAAAAACTTTTATTTTATTTTTTTTTACTTCCAAAATCTGAAATTGAAGATTCTGAACCACCTAGATTAGGATTTGAGGTCACCAAAAGACTCAATTTTACTATCTCCATCTACTGGCAGGGAGGAACTATACCCAAGCATCTGGACTGGCATAGAAAAGAGGAGAAAGAACATTTAAAAGGTAAGCAAAATATATATGTTTTTATTTACTCTGATTTTTTCTACTTTTCTTATCATACACACTGCTGTACTCTCGCATAATTAAGATTGGTATACTTAACCATCTTAAATCAAGAGTATTTGTTGAGGTGGTATAATACTCTCACCTGATTTTAGTACAAGCAAGTATAGACGTGAATACCTCCCTTTCATTGTGGCAGTCTTTTCTATCTTTGCACTTTTTAAATTTCTATGTAGCCATTCCAGTGTTTGAGCATTATTTTCATATCTCTAATTATCTTTCTACTATTGTGTACCTGTTGAAATGCCTATATTTTCATTCCTGTAAATTCTGAATAGTGAAATATAATTTTATTTGGCAAATTATTTTGACTTACTGTAATTTAGAGAGGGAGTTAGAAGTGTGTTTTTCTTGTTAAGATGTAATTTTAGTTTGGTGTTTATTAGATATTTTTTCATCCCTCTTTATAAGTATTTATGTTTGTTAGAAAGTACCTAATAAAACTTTCTTGTTAATTCATGAATAAATTTTAGAATATATTTCAGAATTTTTTTGTAATTTGGTACTTAGTTTCTCCATCAGAAGTCTTTTGAAATTGTATTGGTTTACTCTTAACAAGATTATGACATTGCGATCAAACTTTGCACTATGATAACATCTATGAAATTATTACTTTGATGGTGGTTGTACATTAATAGTTCTCTTCTTTTATTTTAGATTATTGGTATTTAGATTATATGGTTGTTTTTGAGGCGTTTGTTATGCATATCTTTTATTATTAAGGTCTATATCAACTTGAGAATAAGAGTAACAGCCTTGTATCCCAGTCACTAGTAATATTACAATTGCTTCCATTAGACAAAGCATAGTTTGTACGTTTTTCGTAATAGTTTTCTCCTGCCTTCTTTCCCCATGTCCGCATTTTCTCATACCTTTGTCCATTTCTTTGGAAAATGGTATATTTCTTTCAGAAGCGGACTGGGTGGATTTGTAGGAAACATGGGTGGAGAGTTTTCAACTTCAAAATTAGACTTTAAGGTCAGGAAGTTTCAAGGAGATGCTGTGCTCTTACAGATCTGTTCACTTTCTGGGAGGTCACGAATGCAGCTGTTCCATTTGCTGTCTGGGGGATTAGACTCATGTAAACAGTGCAGATGTCACAAAGAGGGATTCACAAATCTTGTGGTGTTTGAGGATGTCCAGTCTGACAGATATATCCTTAGTGTCTTCCTTGAGATCAGAAGGCAAGGAAGTAGGTATTTTTGAAAGATGTTGAAAGGACTAGTGATAATAGAGTGTTAGAGAAAAATCTCACCTCACAAATGGTACTTCTGGTGGATTTGGAAAAGTCAAATTTAGCCCCCTATATTAAGTAAAAGTATGTCTCTTCTAGAATATGTTCTTTCCTGTGTTTCAGCTCCTCCTTTGTCCTCTTATTTCTTGATCTTTGGCAAAGTTTGAAAATTACTGTGATAAACTTAGCTGCTGTTGGTGAATCCTGCTAATCAAAATAGTCCAGCCAATTCTAGAATGAAGGATGCTAAAAATCTTCAGTATATATGTTTATTCACTATTTAACTATAGACCAACTAGACGATTAAATAATGTCAGCTGGGATGGAGGAGCTTGGCATAATTGAGTATCCTTATCATTGTTAAAAATTAATGTTCTTCAAGAAATTTAAGCAATCTTTTTTTTCACCAAATTATTTGAGTTTTATTATGAATGTACAGCTCTCGTTTCTTCTAAAAACCTTTCATTTGTATATTTTAATATTTTTACATCAATTGAAACAGAAATTGTTAAAAATGGAGTGTGGCGTGGGGAGGGAGTGTGTTCTGCAAGAGTGGAATGGTTAAGACATTCATGAGCATGTTTTATCTACATTTAGCCCATGAGGTGCAGTTGCATTGCAGTATAATTGCTCTTTAATAATTCCTGATGCCATTATGTGAAATTACTGCAAAACTCCAACCAGTAATCTTTGTTCTCTTGGTACAGTTGTAACTTATAAACCTCAAATATTTCATATGGTAATGTAAAAATTTTATCACTTACTAACCATACTTAATAACACAGAATGGGGTGGGGGAATACTTTGTATGCTAGTGACTGAATATGTTATTTTTCTTGTTTTTTGGATAGCATTCATGAGAAAGTCATAGGCTCATTACAAATACATTGTTTATATTCACTTTTGAAGGTAAAATGCTAAATATAAATAGGAAGCAGTACATTTTACTTATTCAGCAATAATATGTTAACAAATTGAATATATTAAATTATAAGAAATATATTCCTATTTTATTGTTTCTTAGGAGTCATTAATTATGCCTAATTCAAAGCTTAACTGAAAAGAGAATTTTAAGTGTGTATTCAATATTCATTAAGACCTAAACTAGTGGACTTACATTTTTCTGTGAAATATTAATTTTGTATTCACTATCAATTCATTTTAATATCATTGATAAATTCTAAACATATACTCAAAATGTCATCACTTTATCTAGATGTTGTGAGCTCACTAAGAAAAAAACTACTTTCTATTTTTGGAGTTGTTGGTAAATTTTTCATCCCAGGCGGATAGGAAACTAGAAGATGCTGAGTTTCCTTAAAACATTTTCTTTATTGAAATTAGTTTTAAATAAAATTACTAGTTTGTTTCCAGTGGATAAAACGTAAATTTATGTTTAATCATAGCCATTTTTTGTGAAAACAGTATTATTTGGTATAAATGTATTTTGTTGATTTCAAACTATTAATATTTAAACTTTCTACATTAAATACTGGTATTCAGTTAAGAGCTGCGTCACTAATATTTAAGGTAAATATTTATTTCGTAATGTGAGTTCTAATTTATCACTCTGAATTCTGGTTTGGGCCTCTTTGTGGTATCTAAAGTAAGGTACAACTTAACAATAAAAAATAACATCATTGCCTAGACATGTTTCATGATATTAGGGTGTGTAATTGTATGTGTATGCAATTATATTCATTACTAATTGGTGGGTGTAAAGGCTTTAAAGAGATTCTACATTTATATACTTGGCTATAATTAGGTTATTATTACCTATTATCCTGTGCCATAATAGGCAAGACGATTAATGCCATTTTGTCTTCCATAGTTGAACATTCATTTGAAAAAGTTTTAACCATCTTAATTAGGTTATATTTTACCATTTCCTAAGAACTCAAATTACTATGTTATTATTTGGTCATATTGATACCATTTTTAAATCATATGCAGAATTTTATAACTTTTACCTGATGAGTCTTTCATGATGTACATTTGGACATTTTTTGAGGATGAAAGGGGGTACTGCTAATAATATCCTGGTGTTATAACACCAGGATAACAGACTTAAATCAATTCTTTTTTATGCAAGCCCAAACATAGGACCACTATAGAATGATTTTGGTTGCAGTTCTAAAAAATTTTACTTTAATTAGCTTACATAGTAAAAGTGAATTACTTATTCAAGTAACTGAGAAGCCCAGAGATGGGGTGAGTTTATTGTGTGAGTCCAGCTGGAATTGAGCCATGTTTGTCTACACAAATAAGTATTTGCCTACTTTTGTGCCCTGACATTTTTATCAGACTGTATTCCATTATCGTGCTAAATGGTCATAGTTGTTATGTGTTTTTTCTAGTATATTAGAACTGTGCCTCAAATTGTCTGGTCTCCAAATATTGAAAAAGGACATTGGATTCTCTCTGATCAGTCGATTAGAGTGATCCATGCAGGAGTAGCAGTGTCAGGCCAACCTCATCTAGAGATGCTTCACAATAGTGATGGAGGATGCTGGAAGATGTTCAGGATTTTAACTCTCCCTCAGTGCATAAGGAAGCTTTGCTATGCACTTTTGTGAACACAGGCTCCTATTTCCCGTGATTGTCATAGTTTGAGACTAGGCTAACAGATCAATTCTTATACTTTTCATTGTAGTCAAGAGATTTTTAAACTTTAAAAATTATAGTATCAGGAATTGGTAAAGCTTCTACAAAAGGTACTTCTTCCTCCCTTTTTAATCAACCCATAGAAGTGAATCAGAAATTTTAAATTATTGCCCCCAAATCAGTGTTTCATGCTTAATAAATTTGATCGTTGTGAACTTAAAATCTTTATACCTATGACCTGTTTTGCATTATGTCTTATATAACATATTTCTTTTCAATTATATCAGGGAACTTAATATTCAGTCATAAATTTTCATTCTTATTTTATTTACACTAGAATTTAATGGACAGTGTTTCTCTTTCACTTATATATTTGTGATTATTTTATACAAATATAATATCACTTGAACTTTCAGACAAATCTGTGATTGTCTCTAGTTTATAAAAATAATCTCAGATATCAAGTGACTTGCCAAAAATAGCAGATTTTTATCATCAATTGATTTATATTTCAAAGTTTAAATAAAATCATTACTGCAGCTGGGCATTCTCTGAGAGTGGTAAAATTGTAGAATATGTTTTGTTTTAAAAATAAGACATATTAAGAAAATGGAAAGTCTCCATTATGAGCTAGAACTCTATGGTCTATCAATTTCTGTTAGGAAGTATGTATAGGTTATAACAAATGAACTTCAAGTAGTATAGGAAATGTGAATTCAGAGACTTTAATTGGGGGCTATACCTTGTGAACTCTTCTTATCCTGTACAGTACTGGGAAACTTAGATTAATAATTAAATATTTAAATAATACATAAAATTGTTTATGGACTTCAAAAAATACTATTTGCCTTCTGGAAATTATAGTGCGGTAGAAAAGAAAAAAAGGTCAACAAACCCATTATGGTTAAAATGTATGTAACATTAGTGGAACATTAATGGGAATCATTGATTCAGAGAGGTCTCATCTGAACTGGATTTTGTTAGTTGAATATTAGGTTCCTTTATGCCTGTCCTAGGAATGGCACTAAGTTACAGACCTAGAAATGATCACATTAAGAATGTAGCGTTTGTTTAGTTTTTGATGTCCTAAGCTCCTGGATGGTTTCTGCCATATGATACATTCTCAGTACGTAACTGTTGACTGTTCATTTTCTTGGGGAAAAAAAAAAAGAACTATATTCTGGAAAAGTTTAAAAAACTCAATTGGGCATATCTTAAGTGGTTATATTAGTTTTTTGTGGTTTACTTAGCCATTATTTTATTTCTCCTTAGTTGACATTTGTTCTTACAATTTGTAAATAATTTGAGATGGAGGTAGACAAAGTTAGCTTTGTTGATTGTCTTTATTTCATTTTGATATTGTGTTAAAGATTTGGGAAATGAAAGATTGAACCCAAGAGAAAACAAAAAAATAAAGTCTATGTTTTCTGTCCAGTACATTATTATTATACTCTGTAAGAACCCTTCTAACTCCGGACTACACTCCCAGACCTATTTTTTATATTTTATTTGGAAACAGGGTCTCTTAAACCAGCGAGGCTGGCTTCGAACCTGTGTGATCTTCTTGTCTCCGCATCGCAAGCGCTGAGATTACAAGCATGCGCTACCACACCCGGCAGTAAAGTACTTTTATTGATTGAATCCATGGAGTTCAATTTGCTAGTGCTGTGAAGTTCAAGTATATCATTACAAAATTAAATAAGGTTAGAATTAAACTCTCAGCCAGGCGTGGTGATGGATGCTTGTAATCCCAATATTCGGGGGGCTGAGTCCAGAGGATCGTGGTTCATGGATGGCCTTAGCTATTTACTGAGGATTTTTGCAACTCAGTGAGACCCTGTTTCAAAATAAAGAATAAAAAAAATAGGGCTGGGGGTGTAGTTCAGAGGTAGAATGTCCCTGGGTTCCATCCCTAGTACCACAAAAAAATTAAATTCTTCTGGATTTTCTAGGCAAAATGGTACAAGCTCATAGAGTAAATGAATATATGTAATGTCTGCAAATATATGTATGTATACACACACACACACACACACACATATATATTCAGACACACACTCTTCCATAGGATTTTAATTAAAATTTGGTAATTAGTTATATAAATAAGCTAGCAAGATTAGGATAATGAAGGCTTATGAAAAGTAAAAAAAAAAGTGAACAGAGCAAAGTACAATAAGGCTGGTGAATTTCCATATTTATCAGATGAAGATTGGGAATAGCTGTACTGACTTTTAATAGAATGCTTTTTACACAATTTGAAAACAACATGCTTTCAAAAGTAAACACATTAACCATCTCATGGGATACCAGGAAAGTCCACCAGTTTAGGAGTGACAAGTTGCTACTAGTCTTGCCTTTGTGAAACAGAAGGAGAATTCTTAGAGATCCAAACTTCAACCAAGATTGGAGATCGAATTCTTTTTGCCTAATTATCATTTCTATAGTCATTTTCTGCTAATGTCTACTTAAAAAATTAGCAAAGAGAACATGGGTGATTTATCTTTCTTTATGAGTTATATGTTATCTCATAATTCTTTATAGTATTATCTTTATTAGAGTATAGCATTTTAAGTGCCATAGTTTTATTGAGTTTTATAATTTTCTTATAACTATTATTTTTCATCTATAATAAATAAACCATTAAAATTCCCAATACGGCCGGGCGTGGTGGCGCACACTTGTAATCCCCGTGCTTGGGAGGCAGAGACAGGAGGATCACGCAGGTTTGAAGCTAGCTGTGTGCGCTGGCTTAGGAGACCCTGTTTCCAAACAAGAATGTAAAAATAGGTCTGGGAGTGTAGCCCGGAGGTAGAAGGGCTTCCAAGAACCCCAGTACCACCAAAAAGAAAAAAAAAAAAAAAGGCACAATAGGAAGTAATTCATGGTTAATATTTGGAATTGCTTTGATTTTAATGCTAAACTGATTTAATATATGCATCTGTAATATGCCTATAAAATTGTATGTGTGATATATTTAGACAGTGATTTTATAGTATTCACATTATTAATCTCTCTTCTTTTTCTTTTTAATCTATTTTTTATTCATTTTAGTTTTCTGTGCTTCTCCCTTAAGGAAGGGTGGGATAAGAAATATGACATTGTATATAATTAAAATTTTAAAACAATATCATTTATATTATTTTCTTTTTTATTATGTATGATGTACAAGATTTATTCTTGTTTTATTATATATTGCCAAGATCATATTTTCAGTTGTAGTGACTTGACTACAAATGTGTTTCATTTCACTGTTTTTTTTTTTAATTTTAGTATGTGGTTGGATACGGGAAAAACAAACGTCATTAAAATAGTCACAAAATACTATATACTTGTCTCATCCCTCAAATGCTAGTAAAGTTATATGTTTGAAAATATGACTGTTAGAACAAGAGAACTATAAATGCAAAGTCTTAATTTGGTGGAACTTAATGTTTGTTGCTTTTTCTTTTTTCTTTTTTTCTTTTTGATTATAGGCTTTGTTGCTTGAGATTTACATAAAACTTTTATAGTCATCTGCTACAATCATATGTGTTTGGTGGCAAACCTCATTGCATTCTGAGGTGAAATCTTTGAGAGCAGCAATTTCACTTAAAAGAAAATTTACAAATACTTTTACCACAAACAGAGCCTAGATTTTCAGTCTTTAAATTATGTTTAATTATAGTCTAATGAAGTTATGAATTAAAAGGAAAATATATGTAAACACAAATTTAAGTATATGCATTGTAGCCATGAGCTTTTGTGATTGAACATATAAAAATAGAATTCAGGTCTTTCAGTAACCATGCAGTTTTCCAGATCCTGTGTGGAACAGTAAATTCTGTTCTATTTGTGAAGTTTAGTCATTTGTTTTGAGACTCTGTGGACAGATATTCAGTTTTAATAAATATGCTTGTAAAATTTAATTTATTAACATATTAGTTGTCAAAACATAAGCAACTACTACAAATAGATCTCAAAAATGTAGATGATTGAAGAAATTAAGACCATAGAATAGTAGCTAATTTTGAAAGAAATATTTGAAAACTGAGCTTATGAACTTAATATTAAAAGATAATGATCATCAGTTTTTTAAGAAATTTATCAGTATGGGAAGAATTAATCTCAAGATATACTGGTGATGATTTATGTACCTAAAAAAAGCAATCACTTTAAATTATTATAGCCTCATAGCAGTATCAGATATTAGCATTCAGTAAAGGGGAACATTTCTGTGTAGGTTGCTTACTGCCCAGAAACATTTAGGCAATGAGAAGGAAGACAGCATTAAATTATGTCATTAAATCATGACTATAATGCTAAAATTATGCTGGGTAATTAATGGAAAAAATATAATTTTTTAGTCTTAATAAGAGTCTGAGTAACAACTAAATCTCTTTTAAATTGAACAATTTTTCTCAGAGTAATATTCTTGAAATACAAGTATTTTACCAGTTGAAAATAATGCTAGCATATTTTGACTAACATTAATACCAATAGAGGTGTGGATGTAATTAACACTGAAAATTGAGGACAATATTAAAAAAAAAAACCTGTAGTCAGACAGCTTTCTGCACATAAGTTATCAGAAATAGTGATAACTAGTTATTACAAAGGGAACTTAAAGTCTCCTTTTTAATTCTCATTTGTACAAGTCAAATGCACAGGACATGTGTGATGTTCTGCTCAGGGTCTCACAAGGTTCAATTCAGAGTAGGAGCTAGACCACACTCCTCTCCAGAGGCCTTAGAAAGGACTCTGCATCTCAGCTTCTCCAGCCTGCTTGGCTTGGAGTTTAGGACTGAGGTCCCTGTTTTCATGCTGGCTGTTGGTCATTGTTTACACTTAGCTTCTAGAGACCTCTCTAGAATAGCACCTATTCTTTTTTTTTTTTTTTTTTTTTTCGGGTCTAGAGATGGAGCCCAGAGACATTTGACTTCTGAGCAATAACCCCTGCCCTATTTTTTATTCTTGATTTTGTAACAAGGTCTCACTTAAATTGCGGAGGGCCTCACTAAGTAGCTGAGGCTGTCCATGAAACAAGATCCTCTGGTCTCAGCCTCCTGAATGCTGGGATTACAAGGGTGTGCCACCACGCCCCGGCTCTGTAGCACCTATTCTGCTCCATTTTCAAAGCCAGAAAAAGAATTTCTCCATTTGAATCCCTCTTCCACTTAATTCCTGAGCTTAAGAAGGACTTGCCTCTTTTATGGGCTCACTTAATTAGTTGAAGTCCACTCCAGTTGTTTATGTTTTGATTAACTAGACTCAACTAACCTTTTTCATGGGAGCAACAAGCCATAGGTTGTACACACTTGAAAGAAGGAGGTTTGAACATGGGCAAGGGGTGTTTGGGTCATTTTAGAATTCTTTCTACCAGAACAGAAGTGAGACTGCTGTGTGAAATTAATGAGTTTCAAGATAATCGGTTTGGAACAGAAGACTAGGTAATTCGATGGGTAAAGGGGAATTAAGTTATGAAAAATGAATGCAGCATAGAGAAGAGGAGAAAATTCTCATCCAAAGAAAAAAGAAGAGAGAGGAAAATGTAGAGTTTAAAATGAAGTGATTCAACTTATTAGATCTCTTACTCAGTGGGATGGAGCATACTCAGATGAAGTGAATAAGATGAGAGCTGTCCTTTTCTGTTAATAACTAAGAGCCTGAATTTTGGGGGAGAGGCAGGTGAAAAATGGCATCCTTATGCCTCTGTAATTGTACTGTAAACATGCTTGGTACTGTACAGCATATCTCTCAGTCATAAAAAGTAGTAAGGAATTACTATGGTTACAACTGTTCTCATGATGAGTGTACAAAAGGTGCAACAAAAGTTAAGGGTCACATATCCTATCATGAGCACTCTATTATATATTTGGGATACAGTTTAGGATGTTTATAAATGTGTAAAATTATGTTGGAAATTGAATAAAGGCTATTTTAAAAGTTTCTTTCTTATTGGAATTTAGCATACTGAAGTGGACACTCATGGGCTAAAGACCATAACCATTTAATTCTTGGGTTTCATGAGTGGGTAAATGACTACTCATTATATGAATATCATTAGGAGTTTCTTCTTATTATTAACTGTATTAGGTGGCTGTAAGAACACATTTTTCTTATCAATACTAATTTACCATCCGCCATTTTGTCCCCACATTCTAATCAAAAGAAAAATATGTTATTAGCAACATGTTTTAACAGATTTATAATATTTTACTTCAACAGATGTAAAAATATTCCATCTCTAATAAACTTGGAAGGTTCATTGTACTATACCCTCCACTTAAAAATTCAAAATCATGTTAGTGTATTAAGGCACTGGGCACTGAGAGGTCCTGCAAATTTCTTTATATTTTAATATCTTCATATTGTGCTAACTAGTTTCCATGTAACAACAAATAGAGAAATGATTTTACTTTTCAAGCTCATTTTGTAGTTCCAGTTCAGGTAAAACTTTGAAATTGTGTCGAATACCTTTTATTCCCAGAAGTTATAGGACCAAATAATAAGCTGTTATTAAAGAAACTAACAGTGTTACAGCTCAGGCACTAAGAGTGAAAAGCAGGTACCCAGGTATAGTGGTGCATGCTGGTAATCCCAGTACTAAACAATTTAATGAGACCTTTCTAAATAAAAAATAAAATAGGGTATAACTTGGAAGTAGACTTTTCCTGGGTTCAATTCTCAAAACCACAAAAAGAAAATAAAAGAAAAATAAAAAACAAAACCAGAGTGGAGAGCATGAAAAAGGCTTTTCCTGATATATGGTGAGGAGTGTGGGTTGACATTCCACACACCCGTGAGGAAAGCTGATAGCATCCTGCTTCATTATTCTACTTCTACCTCTGTTTTATTCTCACATTTTGTTTTCTTCAGCTACCTTATATTTGTCATATATAAAATTAGTATAAGCCTTTACATTATTAATTCACTGTAGCTCTACAGTTATTCTATAATCAGGATACTTTAATAATTATTTGTGGGGTTTTAATTATTTTTATTGGTGCATTGTAGTCGTACATCTGAATGGAGTACAAGATGGTAGAGGCATACATGCACACATCACCCTATTAGACCTTACCCAGTTTGAATGTAAAATTATACCAAGCTCATTTTTATCATACTGTGGCTCATATTTGATAATTTATTGGAGATTTGGATTTAACTAGGCTTTATTGCCATTTTAGGATTCCCAAAAAGAGTTGGTAATTGACTCTTCAGTGAGTATATTTAAAAAAACTAATTTGCTTTCTTTTTTAAACTTTCATTATTTTAATTTTTATTGGTATATTGTAACTATTCATTATAGCAAGGTTCAAGGGTATACAAACATATGTGCACACAGCACTTGGTACATTTTCTTGTGTATCCCACCCCATTCCCCTTCCTTCCTCCTCTATCTGTTAGTGAGATTGCTAGTGATACCTTCACATATCGACATAGCATTATTTGAACCATTCCTTCCTCAAGCCTCCCTGTCTACCTCCCTTCCCCACCCCCTTTCAGTATTCACTGTTATTGCTCCTCATTTTTCTAAGGTCCCTTATGTTTTCTCTTTTCTCTCTAGTTTCCACATATGATAGAAAATGTATGACCCTTGAATATCTGAGACTAGTTCATCACACTATGTCTAATATTCTCTACTTCCATTCATTTTCCTACAAATGATATAATCTTGTTCTTTCTATCTCAGCAAAATTCCATTGTATGTTTATACCACATTTTCTTTATCCATTTATCTGTCAAATATTTTCCCAGATATAACTACATGCAGAATTTTATTCAATAACATTAATCTATTTTTGTAAGTTTTGAACATAGTGGTGATTGGTTTGTATAGTATAAAGCATACTCAGCACTTGTTTGGGGTGAAATGTGAATAGGAAAAAAAAAAACCTTTATTTTGTAGCCTATAGTTCTTGAAATTCTGTTTTAAGTGTCTCTTTATGTTTTTGCTTCAGGAGTTCAAGATCCCCAGCATGAGAGAATCATCACTGTGTCCACTAATGGGAGTATTCACAGCCCGAGGTTCCCTCATACTTATCCAAGAAATATGGTCTTGGTTTGGAGATTAGTAGCAGTAGAGGAAAATGTATGGATACAACTTACATTCGATGAGAGGTTTGGGCTGGAGGATCCAGAAGACGACATATGCAAGTAAGTCCTCGTATTTGGAATTCCAGCAGAGGCTAACAACACTTGTCTTTCATATTGTGGCATTGATGTGATTTTAAATGGCACCTTATTTTGTTTTCTTTTACTTTCTGGTGTTCTAAGAAATTTATGATATTATTTAAACTCTATTTAATTTTTTCTCTATTTCATTTGAAGTATTTGTTTAAAATAAAAGACATGTACATATATGAAGACTTATTCTTTCTGTGAATCTCTAAATCTTTTGAGATAATTATTTGGTAAACTATCTATATATAGAGACTAAAATCATTTAAAATAAGAAATAGAGAATAAAAAGTACATAAAAGAATGCAGCTGTGCTAGAAAATCTAAAATGCCATTAGTGCTAAAAAAATTTATATTTTTGCCTCCTAACAGCCAAATCAATAAGCTAAAGAATGAGCTATTAAAAAGTTGTATTATCTAGGTACACAAAGTGATACATGTATACACACAGGATTAAGACATTCAAATATTTTATCACAATGAAGAAAGGCAGTTCTGAAAGCAGAATTTGAATTTTAGGCTAACCTTATGTATTAGGTAGGAATTAATCATGATTCTCCCAGCAACATTTGTGAAGTAAAGTCAGCTGGGATATTTCACCCACGCAAAAGACCACCTACTGTATGTCATACAAATATTACCCTTTAAATCCCCAACGAATACACTTGTCAAGGTTGGGTGGTCTTATTGAAGATTTTTCACTTCAGTGGCATTTGTGTGCCATGAAAATATTTTACTTGAACTTCTTTGCAGGCCTCTTTATTTTCTCTTTGATATACAAGTTAAAAGAGAATTTTCATTTTATCATAAATTAGAGATAAATATTTCAATGCAGATAAAATAAACTTTGTATTTGCTGTCATCACACTTTTATCTTCAGTGCTTACATACTTTTCTTTTCTCATTTCTTCTATCCATGACTATCCTAGAAGACTCTGATATTCAACTCTTCATTCTATAGATAAGGAATCAGAGACCACAGAAGTGGTGTAGATGCCTTAGATCTCATTCATATTTTGTACCTAAACAAATAATAAGACACATTTTTCCCAAAACTCATTTAAGTTACTCCCAAATTACATCTTCTTTCTTAAAATATAATCAGTGTCCTGATTTTTTTAAAACTTTTTCTCCTCCTTTTCTCTATAGTATTTTAAAATGTACATATTTCCTTAGAAGAAACACTTTGCCTATTTTGGAATATATATATATATATATATATATATATATATTCATATATATATCATATATATAGTATATATATTCAGTAGATTACTACTATATATTTTATTTTTTTACTTTATGCAAATTTCAAAAGAAGCAAAACATAAAAATAGTTTTATCATTAGTTCGTGTTGATACATATAGGGTAGGTCATTTGTTTTCCTCGATGTCTAATATTCCATTGTATAACTAGTCACCTTTTTTATTTTTTCTACTTTAGTTACTGTTTGCTTTGTTTCAAGTTCTCTTTGCGCAGAAATATAAGATAAATAAATCTATAAAAATGATAGACAGTGATATTATTTATACTTTCACCTTCACCAGGTGGAGTTAAATTATTAAAATGACACTAAAAGTGACCAGTTTACTTGTCTACCAACAATACATAAAACTTTCTAATGTACAGTATTCTCACCAACTTTTCATTTGTATTTATTTCAATTTTGGATCATATGTTTGATATGAAATTGTACCTCACTAAGTTGAAGTTAATTTTTGAGTATCAATGAGATTGAGAAATTTTCATTCTTGTTACTCTCACCTCTTGATATCTGTGAAATGTGGCTTGTATCTTTTGTCTGGTTTTTATTTAGGTGTTGCTATTTACATTTTTCCTCCCAAACTTAAGTTCGTGATCGAATGGAATTTTTTTTCCTGTGGTCAAGGTTTTACATGGGTTTCCAGTAGCATCCCTTCATCATTTCTTGAATACTAGTACTTCCCCCAAAGATATGAAGAACCCGTTAGTTTGCAGGTTAAGTTTCTATGTATGATCTGATCTGTTCTGGACTGCATTCTATTTCTTTGGTCCATAGTATCTGTATTAATTGAATGATACTGTCATTTTTACTTGTTATATTATAGAAGCTTATGGTAGGGAAGTCTCACCTCATTTTCTTTTTCTTTAGAACAACTTGGAGATTTTGCCTTTCAGTATATTCTTTAGAATTAGAATGTAAAGTTCCTTGAAAACTCTTGCAGATGTTAGTCTAATAGTTTTGAATTACATATTAAATATAATATGTTCTAGTTATATATTATGATTATATATTATAGCATATATTATAATACCATATAAGAAAAAATTGGCATAATTTTAATAATTATTACTCTGATGCTTAAGATTTTTACTTTTCTCCTTTTATTGAGGGTTTTCCTATATATCTATATTATTTAAATTTTTTCTTTGTGAAGATATTGCACATCTGTTATTTAGATCTATTTCTTGATTTCTTATAGTTTGTTACTAAACATCTTGGTTTGAAATATATTTTCTAAGAATATATTGCTAGTGTATAGAAGTGTGTGTGTGTGTGTGTGTGTGTGTGTGTGTGTGTGTGTTAGTAGAGATTAAATCCTGGGGCATTCTCCCACTGAGAACATCCCTAGACCTTTTTATTTTGAAACAGCATCTTGCTAAGTTTCTGAGGGTGGCCTCTGACCAGCAAGCCTCTAGTCTTATTTCCCAAGTACTGGGGATTACAGACTTGTACCATTGTGCCTAGATTGTAATCAGGTACTTTTAGTGCTAACCTTATATCCAACAAAAGTTTTGAGCTTTTTTGTTTATTTTAAAAATTGTTCTTGGAATTATTTTGGACTTAGGCCAAAAACACATGATTGATAGGGGGTTCCTTCTTTGCATTCTTTTACTTTTCTAGTTGATATTAGGCTATTGATTGTGTTGCTAGGCATCTGTTGTCCTTCTAATTTTAGATGTTTTGCCTTTTAAAAATAATTTAAAGTTTAGAATAGGTTTGGATCTCCAGAGTATTGCAAAGAGAATACAGGAAGTTCCGAGATACTCCTAACCTGCGCTCCATCAGTGTGAACATCTCTTAAGACCACGTTACACTTGCGTAACTTAGAAATTAGCAGTGGTAAAACATACGAACAAAACTACAGACTTCAGTTGGATGTTAGCATTTGCTGCACTTCATATTCCTTTTCTGTCCTTTCTTGTGTTTACCGGCTTCACAGTTTTGGAGTACTGGACAGGTATTTTGTGAAATGCCTCTTAGTTGATATTTTACAGATGTTTTCTCATGATTGCATTGAGGTTGTCTGTCCTATGCCCTTGTTATACTTTAAGGTCCATGTTATCATCCCCACTTACCAAGGATGGTGTTAACCATGATGACTTGGGATTAGCATTGTCTCTGGGATTTCTCCCAGGATAATGTCATTTATTTCTCTTTCATATTCTATTATTTAGAGTTATGTAACTCAATCTAACCTGCCCTCAAAGAAATGGGATTATCAAGCTTCACTTCTTGGAATTTTTCAGTGAAGATATTTGTTTTTTCTTTCCTTCCTTCTTTCTGTAAGATTTAAAAAAAAAATCCATTACTTTCTTCTTTTAAATCATAGGTCCTATCGAAGCATTTTTTGAACACACACTTTTTTAAGAAAATATTGTATTTTATGAAATTTTATTAGTTGTGTTTAGGATAAATAATATGGCCCTCTCATCTATGATTGTTTGAATATTAAATTTGCTTTAGATAAATAATTTTCCAAATATTCTTTATTTTCCAAATATACTTTAACAGAATGCATGTTTTAGTTGTGAGATGAAGTCAGTAGGACTATTACATCAAGTCTGGCAATTTTCTTGGTCACAGGATCTGTATCTTCATTTTGTTTCTTTTTTTTTTGGTGGTACTGGGGTTCCTGGAAGCCCTTCTATCTCCGGGCTACACTCCCAGACCTATTTTTACATTTTTATTTGGAAACAGGGTCTCCTAAGCCAGCGCGCGCGGCTAGCTTCGAACCTGCGTGATCCTCCTGTCTCTGCCTCCCAAGCGCGGGGATTACAAGCGTGCGCCACCACGCCTGGCATTTTGTTTCTTTTTAAAATATTAATTTCTGAGAGATATATACTAAATTCTCCTAGAGGATTAATATATTTGTCAGTTTCACTTCTTGGTCTCTTAGTATTGCTTTTTTTAAAAATTATATAACTTAGTGAGACACGTTTAGATATGTAACCTTATTAGTATTTTTGCCTTAAAATACAAAACAACTAATATTTCTATCATATTCATTAGTCACATATTTTGAAGCAAAGATATTAATAATGTAGTTATAGCAGGGAATGCTGATTATTATTTATCTGGAAGACATTCCTTGATTTTGTGTGTGCATATTTTATAAAGTTGTTTATGGTTGTCTTCCCTGAAAAGTACATGAACAGTTTTAAGAAGAAAAGTTCAGTGAAAATAATCCTTGTATTTTAAGTATGGAATTCATTCTTATACATTGATTATTTTTATGGCTATCTGGATTCTGTTCTCTTATTTTGTACATTACATTTATGCTTGTTTTTCAATTCCTTTTTGATTCAACAAGTTTGTCTTCTCATTCTATTTTCCTTTTCTGTTAATTTTGAAAATAGCCAAGGTTTCTGTTTTTAATAAGTACTTTAGAACTACCTTTAACTTAATATCTAAAGCTAATCAATATTTATCCTCTTCTATAATATCAAATTACTTTCCTGGAATAACTCCATCACAGTCTATAAGAACCAGCCCCTATGTGAGACCAGAGAAAGAGGCAAACAAGTTCAGGATCACAGAGAGGATGATTTATTGGGTTCTTACATGAGCATGGTCTTCGGTGGCAGTAAGACCAGCAGATCTGCACCATTTGGGTCACAAGGAGGTGGTGTAGACAGTAGGCAAGACAATGGTGACATCACCCAAGCCTGAATGTACCTGGCTTATCTTAAGCCAGTATTTAGGTCTTCAGGCACACTGCTGGTGCTTCCAGCACCGGAGTCAGATTGTTATGTTCTACGTATCACCCTAGGGGTCTTGTTTAATTATGTTATGCTAGGGACTTCAGCAAAAACCCATCAGGGTTACTCACGGGCTATCATGGTAACTGTGACTATAGTGGATGCAGTCATCAAGATGGATCGCCACAACTCCTTTGAATGTTTTACCATAGAACATGTGTACTACAGCTGAACATTCACTACCTACTTACCAAGACATCATGTTGCCAAGACAGAGCTGAATTTATCACATACTGTGCTGAAAGAGAACACCTGGACAGCTTTCGCGGTGTGCAAGAGGGGGAAAGCAAAACCAGATTTCATTTGAAGTGAGGTGTAAGATGAATCTTATATTGTGGTGACTCAATTAGGATTGAGTAAGGACCAGATACAATAGTTTAAAATCAGTGGGAACAGCAAGGCAAGACTTGGGAAGCCTTGAACTCAGCAGTGTTACACAGTCAACTATTGATGTTTTCTGTTGAAGGTTCCATAGTGGTTCCATAGCGAAGTGTTACTGTCACTGTCAAGAGTCAGTAGGTGAAGTGAGTGACTTTAGTTCTAATGTATGAACCAGTATTGGTTCTCACTACAAATAACCTCTATGCCTGACTTTTTGCATTTGTTGTTGAGGATTTTAGTTTTATCTGTTTTTATGTACACATTGTTTATACTATAACATATAACCTAGGTTTCATTATCCTTACCTATGTGCTGTGTGTCTGCTTTTGATGCTAGCCATATCTTAAATGTTTAGATTTTTATAGGGTAATTTTAGTTCTCTATGTACTATCTTTAAAAGTAGTTTCTTAAGTGAAAGACTTGATATTCAGTACTTATTACTAAGTAACTTGTTAATTATTAACTAGTTATTACTGTAAGAATTTGAATTACTCTTTATAAATTTCTTTATTTCACCTTCATTCTTAGGAATTAGGCTGTAATCGAATTTTATGTTGTGCATTTCTTTCATTCCCTGGAATTTACCATTACATTGTCTTAGGGCTATTGAAAACTTGTCATCCAATTAACTCTGACATATCCCTGGGGCCTCCCTCTGAGGGGCATGTGCGGGCGGCACAGACGAAGGGCAGGGAGAGGCTGACATCCTGCTCCAGTTTTCCTCTCTTTCCTCTGTGGCTTCTTAAACGTTGCCTCTTATACACCAAGGCTCAGCAGATACCCTAGGACTGGAGCACATTTTCCTCACTGAAATCTCAATTTCTTATGCTTATGTGTTCTCTAGAATATTCTCTGATTTTTTCTGACTATTGTGTATCACATTAAAAGCAGTAGTGAGACCTGCAGGGAAACATGCAACAAATGCTGTGTGCTTATATTTATTTGTCATTGTGAACCTCACTATGATGTATACTCACAATGCACCAAAAAGAAATATATAAATAAATAAAAAACAATGGTTTTCTTTTGCTTATTCAGCAGTTTTACTTGCAACATAACCAAGAGGAGTTTCTCCTCTTCCATGTGGCTGGAATGTAGACAGTTGTCAAGGAAAATAAAGTGTTTCCTGATAGAGCCTGTTACTAAGTTTGCATTTGAATTTGGTTTAAAAATTATAAAATCAACTCCTTCCCATGACAGCTCTTTGGAACTAAAATACAGATGTGTTTCCCTGCAATGTACTATTAAAAATTCAGACAGCCACGTTTTAAATATTTTCTCAAGTCTGAAACATAGGAGAGTCTAAAAGATGTGAATCAGCATCTTTCAAAAGAATAAATTCAAATGAGATGTTTGACTTACTTCCCTATGGCTCTGTTTCCTTTTAAAAATGTCTTTGTAAAGTGAAAGGATGGGTTATATATTTATGCTATTGAAGAATTACTATAAAATGCAAAAAGCAAGTCAGATACAAATTAGGTTTTATTACTTTGGCAGCTCAACCCTGCAAGCAATGTAGGGAGGGGTTTTAGGGTGGGACAAGCAGGAATGGAAGAGATGAATGCTATATATACTTATGCATAGATAATTTACCAGGACCACTTTGGTGTAAAAAATGAAGAAATGTTTTAATTTCCAGTGTTTTCTTTCTTTGTGCACATGTATGTGAATAGATGGATTAATATGAATATATGTCACAGGAGAATGTGTCAGTGGACTTCTACTCTTTTACTTTGCACAGTTGGATGGTACATATTCTCTATCAAGTTTATGTTCTCCTGGGCTTCAGATTTTAGTGACATATGGTGTCCCTAGGAGGACACATTTTTAGTGGAAATTTTCATCAAAATATAATAACCTTATCATATATAATATGTACCATATAAGTGATGTGTCATATTATATAATCTCTTATAATTGTCTAAAAGAAAGTTGATAGACTATTTTTTAAATGGGTTAAGCTATTTAAAAATAGTCTTTTCTTTACCAAAACACCTTTTTTCTCCCCCCTCAGAAATACTATAACTGGTCCAATGCAGAAAAACATTAATGGGTGAGAATGCTAAGTCTGCTAAATTAAATGCAGCTTTTTTAATATGTAGAATTTAAGGTGGTCTTAGAGTGTTAGTTTTTCTTTAAAACACACAAAAAAATCCCATGTAGACATTTTCTTCTATTCCTTCTCTCTATAATTAGTGTAGCCTTCTTATTTCCTTGTTTCTTTGCTCTTATATCTTACACTGGTGGAGCACTGTGCTGGGTGAAGAGATGGCAGCAGTGAGTAGCTGGTGGCCTCTGCCCTCAGATAGCCCCTGGTCTGAGTGAAGAGGCAGACAAGTCAATAGGCCAGTAAGATAAAATGCCACCAGTTCCCACCCGTGCATGGTAAACACAGGCTACAACCATTACCATAATTGGCTATGTTTAGATTGCTTTGTTGTCTGCTTTCAATTTCATACCATAATTGTGTATTTTAACCAGCAGCAGCCTGTAAATAATTATTGTTACATTATTATTATTATATTTATTTTTATTAATTATTATTTTATTATTTTTTGTGGTACTGGGGTTCCTGGAAACTCTTCTACCTCTGGGTTACACTCCCAGACCTATTTTATGTTTTATTTGGAAACAGGGTCTCTTAAGCCAGCGCGGCTGGCTTTGAATCTGCACTATCCTTCTGTCTCCTCCTCCCAAGCGTGGGGATTACAAGCCTGCGCCACCAAGCCTGGCTTGTTACTTTATTATGAACAGCAACAGGGTGGGGGGATAGATTAATTCTGCCATGCCAAACTCAAAAACTCCAATTCTCATTTTCTGTGTTTTATTCTGGTTAGATACAGTTTTCAAAGACAGATAATTTTTTGCACTAAATTTACAATGCCAGTGCAAGCTAGGCACGATAACATTGTAAAGAAATGTTATTTTAAGAAAACATTAAAAAACTTTACTTTTGTTCTGTGGCATGTGACTGAAATAAGAATGAAACTGTTTATTTTGCTGCTAATGACCATGAAAATCTTTTAAGTGCATTGTAAGCACTTATTTCCCAAGCAAAATGTTTTCATGGATCCCTTATAAGGATTGAGGGAAAGAAGAAGTACCACTCGTTTATATTTGACACCAGCCATCCCAGCTTGAGCTCTGGGAGATCAGAAGCCACCACTGGAAGCCCTTTGCAGACATGATTCCCAGCCTCCCTGCCCAGTCTGAACGTGCAGAACAGGGCCTGAGAATTAGTAGCTGGGCTTTGAACTGTAACACAGAATTTTAGTCTTGTTCATGATGACGACAAAAAGGATAAACAAAAAGATAAGTACTTTTTTGTGGTATGCTGTGGAACCCTGCCATAAGGCCAGCAAAGAGTGTGTGCTTGTTGGTGTGGGTAGTGGCATGGAGATTCTCTGCATCATGCTGTCTCTGCAAGGGAAGCAGTTTTGGCCCCTAGCATCCATACACCTCCCTGAAGACTGCTTTGGAGGCCATCTGTGCTGGAGCACATACATGCTGTTTCTTGCCCATTTGGGCCACTATAGAAAAATATCATAAATAGGATACCTTATAAATCACAGAATTTTATTTCTCACCTTTCTGGCTACTGGAAGTCCCAAAAAGAGGAGTTGGCAGATTTGGAGTCTAGGGAGGGCCAATATTCTGGTTCATAGATGGTTTCCTTTCTGCTGTGATCTCTCATAGAAGAAGGAAGGATCCCTCTTTCCCTCCCTCCCTTCCACACTAATCCCATTGTGACCTATTCATATCTCAAAGCCCAAGCTCCTAATACCATGACCTTGGGGGCTAGAATTTAACATATAAATTTGGGGGAGTCACACACATTCAGATGATAGTAGTTACTTAAATCATTACTGTTTTAAGGAAGAAGAGAGGGTGCATTATAGTTCTGTAGGCATATTACTGTCAGCTAACATGCTTCAGCATAAATGAGAAGTGATGTAGAAATACAGAATTATTAGATATAATCAGGAGAGTATGGGAATGCACTGCATTCTGGGCCTTGAAGGATAGATAAGACATTAGCAGCTAACTATAATTAATAGATATTCCTAAAAGTTAGAATAAAATGATAGGTGAATTACAGAGAAATGGGAACTCCAGACAGAGTTAGACTGGAGGCAGAGACTAATTTGAGAATGGAGCATGAAGTACCTTAGAGTTGTGGTGAATGTGAGTCTATATAGGGAATAGGAACTGAGTGAAAAGAGCTTTGAATACTAAGCTGGACGCAATCTTCCTTTTTCATGCTATAGGAAGCTAAGTGCTTTGATGCAGAAGGTTTTTGATACTGATCTTTGTTTTAGGAAGATGATTCTATTAGAAGAATGCACAATAGACCTGAGGAGTGAAGACAATTGGAATAGTTGAAGGAAATTATTTTTTTGAATAAAACTTGGTAGATAATCCCTCAGGCTTGCACTTTGCCTAATTCATTTTTGATTGATATAATAGAAAGCATGTTTCTCTTATACCTGCCTTCTTTCTTTGTTAGTAGTCTGTGTATGGGGGTAGGTGGGTATGTCCATGCGCTTGCATTCCTTGTAAAACCTAGAGTTCCACTGCTTTCTATTTTAAGTCTCAATTTTCTTTTGCCTCAGGACATAGTATTAGGAGGAACAAAATGGCTAATTTCAGCATTGCTGACATTAAAAATATTTATATTAAAGACAGCCAAGGAGTAACTTGGTGTGTTTAATGACCATTCTGTTATTATAGAGAAAAGATGGCCTTTCACTTTTCTCCTTTAGTTGGGTAGGAAAATTTTACATGGTCTTTGAGAAGAGAGACCAATATTTCATCATGTCTAGGAATTATATTACAATTCTGTTGGAGGTGTGCCATACTAAATGTATTTCCTTGATAGGTAGAGATTTAAGTTGATAGTGAAATTCATACAAGGATTTGTCACTTTTCAATGTCTCCTTTCAAAAGACCACAAATAGTTACCTAGTGATTATAACCAGTATAAGAAGGAAATGTTTGGATAATGTCACTGAAATTTTTAGGGGACATACTTTATTTAGGTTTTGAAGTGATAACATAAAGGTTCTGTTGCTTTTTTTTTCTGCCTTTATACATTTGTTTTCCTCTAGTTGACTTCATTCTCTTATCAGGTTGTGCTCATAACGTGTTAGAGAAAGCCATGGAGACAGAAAGTTTTTCTGCAAAATTTCTGGGATGATTTTGATTGTTCTGGTTGGACCAACTATCAGAGCTCAATTTGCTGTAGCAGAAACTAGAAGCCTATGTTGCTGATTGGCAAGATTTGTTTACATGCCCATCCCAGGAACCAAAGTGAACAGATGCATTTTGATTGGTGGAGAAGTGATTCCAAAAATAAAACCTGTTTCTCTTTACAGCCAAAGTAAGAGGAAGTACTGGTGGTGCAAAAATACTGATCTCCCCTGTTGTTGCTAAGGACAGACAGGAATTGACATTCAACTTTTAAATTTGCAGTTACTGTTTTTTCTACCTGCTTTTCTGGCCACAGAATAAAGTTCTCTTTAGAGTGCAGATTTTACCAGTATCCTTTCCAGAAACTCTTTTGAGTATAGTTAGCTCAATAGCATAATTTATAGTTTTGTTATCCTTTGACCTCTGCAGCATTTACTTTTATAACTAAAAAAAAAAAAAAAAAATCATTCCCAAGAGGGCTTAAAATGAAGGGTGGGGATCTGACCAAGTCTAAGATCAAGGAACTATGCTCTTGGCTAATGAGATGTTTTGGTTTTATGTTTTGAAATGTTCAAAATCAACATTCCAAGTAGAGGAAGAATGTGTCCTGTAACTCCCCAAACTCCTGTCTGGCTCACCCAGTGTTTGCGTCTCTCCAGCCCTTTATCTTTTCCCCTGCATCTTATCCTCTCCCACTACCCAAACCTCCCTTTCTTATTTGCCTCTCCCTGCCCCCACCTCTCTTGTTTGATTATTGCCCACAGATCACTTTCCTATACTTATTCAGAAGGAGTTTTACAGTTTGCATTGTGTGAGGATTTAGGGAATCCTAGAATACCAGTCACTGTGCGTGCATATTCAGTTGTTTCTTTGCTGCCCTGGAGTGATGATGCAGTCTCTTGTTTGTGTTGACCAGTTGGTGCAATGGATTAACCATGGAAAACTTACAGGACCAACAAAATGCTCATATTGCTATCAATCTGACATACTCAAAAGAAAACCAAGGAAGAGTGACAAAACATTAGTCATTAATAATAAAGGACGTCTAATCCTAACTGTATAAATCTTAAAATATACTGTATTTTTTTAGCCTTGGCCTTTCCTGTCTCAGCCTATTGTTAGATATTTTGTGTAACTATATCTCTGATATTAAATGTAACACCCCTTCTTAAATTCACCTACCCCTGTTAATTCCTGACTCTTGAGAGCTGGACTCTGGTCATGTCACAGATGCTTTTATTGAACAGCCTAGCTTTTAAAGAAGTTGGTCTTTAGATATGCTATCTTCTCTGGCTTTTATACTATCGGCAGATGGTGACTTATTACATAAGTTTTATTGTTATTTGATTTTTTTCTGTAAGACGTTTTCCTTAGAGTTAACACAGTACCAAAGGCCTTCTAAGTTAAGAGATTTCATTTAATCTGACTGAAGTGTGATGGAACAGAATGAAAATAAGGACCAACTCCCCAACTTTATTGGAAATGTGAGTCATACTTAAGCTTCCATTTTTAGTGGAAGGAATGATAAAAAAAAAATTTCTCCTAGTCAATGTCAGCTTCAGGTAAAGCAGCATAACCATGAGCCCAGTAAGCTGATTCTGTGAAGTCAGAGACAGTTATTATAATTCACTGAAAATTGGAGGAAAAACAAAAAAAATCAGGAGAGATTCCATGATGGCTGAATAGAGAAGCGTATACCTGCTGCCTCCCTCTTCCCCAAAGACCAAAACAACAAGTAACTGTTATTGGTTTTTGTTTAATTTTGTGTTGTCTATATTTTTGTGGTGCTGAGAATTGAGCCCTGGGACATTGTACATTGAGCTAAACCCCCAACCCCTTATCCCTTCTCTTTTTTTTTTTCTCTTTGAAATGGGTATCATTAAATTGCTAAGGGCCTTGCTAAGTTGCTAAGTCTGGCATTGAACCATGATCCTCCTGCCTCAGTCTTCCATGTACTGGGATTATAGGCATGCACCTCCACACCCAGCTCAAATAACTGTATTTTAAGGTAAGTAGCTGAAGAGGAACACTAGAACTCAACAAGGGAGAGGCATGAACCCTGTAAGACACAGAGACCTAGACTGGCAGCACAGATAGAGGAACAGAGTACACAGGCAGCACCATACCAGCTCCCTGGCTTGGTTCCCTCACAGGGAAAGGGTAAACATGGAGATGCAACAGGTACCAACGTCTTATCACCAGCAATCCTGGCTAAAAGAGAGTTGCACAATGGTCACAAGCCTGGAGCCAGTTAGGGTGCTACCTGGAGTCCACATGCAGTCTTTTTTCAGAGAAAGAACTCACAAGGTCGCCTCCCAAACCTCAGAGCCCAGGCTGCTGTTGGATGGTGCCATTTTGGTAACACAGCCCCTGTTGGGAATTCATAGTACCCCAGGGGACAGCAGTGTCTGCACAGCCCCACTCCTGGGGCTTCCACAAACATTCTGCCATACTTGCCCTAAAGGCTATAGACCCACACATCCAATCCTACCCAGCTGTGTAACTGAGAGCCCAGCACCCAAGCCCATGCCGTGTCCTGCACTCAGGGAGCAGGAGGTACAGCAAAGCAGGAAGGTTGCACTCAAGGCTAGAGGAAGCTTGGGCTTTTCCTCACTTGAGGGTATACTTCCTGAGGTCCCTGTCCAGCTCCTCTGCTGCCAGGACTATTGCACACTGTGGGGGGTCTGGACAAACACCTCCTCCTGGGCCCTGTTGTCAGCAGGGAGTGAGGATGTTTCCATCATGGCCCACACTGTGGTGCTGGACCCAAGAGAGGCCAAAGAACATGTTCTTCTCAGTCTGCAGTCTCAGCACTCACAAAATGAATCGCATGATTTAATCATAAATAAAATAATCTCTTAACAAAGAAAAGCCTAGTACCTGATTATTTCAAAATATTTAAAGAAGAACTAATATAAATTCTTCTAAAACTATTCCAAAAAATTGAAAAGGAGGAAACTACCACTCATTCTACAAGGTCAGCGTTATAGTGATACTGATATAGTACATAAAGAGACAGAAGAATAAAAACCATAGGATCTTCTCAATAGTTGCCCAGAAAAACCCACTTGATAAAATTCAACATCTTTTCATGGTGGAATTACTCACCAAATTATATATAGAAAGAAGAACCTTAATAATAAAAGAACAAAACACACACACATCCATCCACAGCTAACAATCATGCTAAATGGAAATAATCTGAAAGTGTTTTCTCCAAGATCTGGAACAAGACAAAAATGTTCACTTATACCAATCTTACTAAACATAATACTGGAAATCCTAGTTAGAGCAATTAAGCAAGAGAAAGAAATAGCAGGTATCCAACTTGAAAAGAAGAAAAAATGAAGCAGCATTATCCTGGTTTGCAGATGACATGATTTTATATGCAGAAAATCCTAAAGACTATAAAAAAGCTTTTAGAACTGATCAACAAATTTAGTAAAATTTTATATTACAGTGAAAATAGCTGGACAAGAGGTGGAGCCTAGAGGATCGAGGTTCCAGGACAGCCTCAGTTACTTAGTGAGGCCCTTCTCAACTCAGTGAGACCCTGTTTCAAAATAAAGAATAAAAAATAGGGCTGGAGCTATAGCTCGGAGGTAGAATGCCCCAGGGTGCCATCCCCCATACAAAACACAGGTATAAAAACAGATTCATAAACAATGTGGAAAAGACAATAATAGAACAACGTAGACAATAATTGAACATAATAGAAAACCCAGAAACAAATTCACCTATTTATTCCCAACTTATTTTCAACAAAGTATTCGAGACTGTTGAAATATATTGGAGAAAGGATTGTCTCTTCAGTAAGTAAAAATGTATTGGAGAAAGAATTGTTTCTTCAGTAAGTAATGCAGGCAAAATGGGAAATACATATGCAAAATAATACCATATACAAGCATCACCATATATAGACATCAACTCAAAATGGACCAGATACCTAAAAGTAAGGCCCATAACTATGAAACTTATAGAAAATAACAAAAATACTTCAAGGCATTAGGGTAGGCAAATATTTTTTTGAATGAGACCTCAAAAGCACAGGCAACAAAACAGAAATATAGAAATGGGATTCTATCAAACCAAGATGATTCTCCAATGCAAAGGAAGTAATAGCAGTTGAGAGACAACTGCCAAATAAGAGAAAAATATTCAAGCTATTCATCTGACAAAGGAATGATCTCAAAATATAAAAGGAATTCAAGCAACTTAATCACCAGAAAAAAACAAGCAACAGCCAAACAAACATGCATTCTGATTTAAAAATGTGAAATGATCTAAATAGTCAATTGTTCAAGACAAAATATACAAAAGGCTGGCAGGTATATGAAAAAATATCAACATAATCAGAGAAGTTCAAATGAAAACCACAATGAGATTATTATCTTACCTCAGTTAGAATGGCTATTACCAAAATCAATAACAACAAATTAGCAAATACTGATGAGAACACAAAGAAAGGAGAACCCATGTGCACTGGTGGTGGTATATAAATTAATTCAGTCATTATGAATATCAGTATGAAGATTCCTCAGAGAGCCACAGATAGTACTACCACATGATTCAGCCGTATCACTATTGGGTTGATTTATCCAAGGGAAATGAAGTCACCCTATGACACAGACATTTACACTTGCCTGTTTATTCCATAACTATTCACAGTAGCACAGTAGTCATAATGTAGAATCAGCCTAAATATTCATAGATTTACAAATGGGTAAAGAAAAAGTGGTATATATACACAGTGGAAACTTACTCATCCATAAAAATGAACGGAATCATGTCATTTGTGGCAAAAGAAATGGTCTAGAGGATGTTACACTAAATGAAATAAGCCATGCACAGAAAAACAAATAGTGTATGTTCTCACTCATCAGAGAAAGTTAAGAATTTGATTGCAAGGGAATAGAGAGTAGATCACTAGAGGCTGGGGTGGGCTGAGAGAGGCAAAAAGATATTGGGATGAGTAACAGAAGTGAGGAAGTAGTTCTATATTTTAGGGCATGATAGAGATAATCCATTATACCTACCGAATAAATAGAAAAAAAATGTAATTTCCTCACCCATAGAAATGATAACATTTGAGGAGATGAAAAGAGAAATTTACCTAATTTAGTGAAATGCACTAAAGTAAAGATGTTTGGTCATCGTGTCTTGGTTAAAGATTTATTGGAAATGACTGTCATGGTAGATGCTTACATCAACTGTCCTGCATCATAAGAATAATTGGCAGAACATCTGTTAATCGTAGACATTCAAAGGAGAGCAGTTAAGGAGAAAAATAAAGGTTCCCGCCCTTATGGAGACATATTTTTCTTTGTGTTCTCCATTTTAGAGCACCAAGACATTGATATCTAGTAGCATGTTTGTTTTTATGTAGATCTTGAAATATGCTCTTACTCAGAGTGAGATAGCTTTAAAATTTTGTAATTATATTACAATACATCCAAGGCTGGGGAAATAGCTCAGTGATAAAGTGCTTGCCTAGTATACATGATACCATGGACTCAATCTCCATCACTGAAAGAAAACAAAACTACACATCTATTTAGTTTTGTGTCCGTAGACATACACACTTTCTGTATGCTTTCTTTAGAAAATCACCAATAGCATATTTATCTCATCTTTGTGTGTGGAGAGCTTTTTTTGTCTTTCTATTTTCTATGTTTCCTTGGCTTAAAATAAACTTTCATGCCGGGCGTGGTGGCGCACGCTTGTAATCCCTGCGCTTGGGAGGCGGAGACAGGAGGATTGCGCAGGTTCGAAGCTGGCCATGCTGGCTTAAGAGACCCTGTTTCCAAAAACAAAATAGGTCTGGGAATAGTATCCCGGAGGTAGAAGGGCTTCCAGAAACCCCAGTACCACCAAAAAAAAAAAAAAAAAAAAACTTT